>NC_143015.1:41052556-41386484 GCF_055824585.1 Amblyomma mixtum | reverse complement strand
AAAAAACTTTTACAGCCCAAGAGTGGGGCACTTGAAACTGAGAAAAATTAACACGCAGAAATCGCGAAAAAATTACAGTGAATGTAATGCATGAACTAGAGTACGACGCATCTTATTTCATGGTAAAGCATGCACAATTACTCCTGTCCAAGACAAATTTATTAACTGATTTCATTTCAATCCTTTTATTTATGGGGTCTAGTGACTTGGGCGATGACGGACACTGTCGTAGAGGGCAACCGATATTTTGGACTTTAACGTGCAGTGTTGTCGCGCTGTACACCGGCCTCTAGCATGTAGCTTCCACCGAAGTGAGACCGTAGCGGCCAAGATCAAACTCGCGCCTTACTAGTTTAGCAGTCAAACACCATAGCCAGTTAGCCTCCACGGCGGCCCACTTATTTCAATTAAATACACGAATGACAAGGGCGTTCATCTCTTGTTTAGTGCCTCTCCCCCCTCCCCCCGCCTCGCCCTACCCTCTCGCTGTATAAGTTACAAGCCTAAACAAATCATAATTACTATGAATAGATTATGCTAATAGAAGCGTGAAACCTTAATTCTACAGACCCGTTGTATGTGAACAAACTTTTGCAACTGGAGCCCTCTGAACATTGTAATGTTCGTACAAGTTCTAAGCGATTATCAAAGTGATAAAAGTAAAAAAAAAATATCTTTTTCGCGGTCATTACTCGACTGGATAAGGACATTTTTCCTGCTCTACGGGAAGTCTCAAAGCATTATTCTATCCGCATTGTCAGGTATGTTCGAGTGACCACCACGCTCGGCAAGGACCAATCACAAAAGTGCGGAGCGTTGCAATTTCAGAGAAGTGCTTCCGCGCATAAATTTGGTGCCTGTGAAAGCCCCTCCTTCTTTTTGAGCAGGTGTTTCCACGGATTCCACGATGGGCAATTCGCTTTCACTGAACAGTAAGTGCAGGTCCCTTAGCACTGAGTTGCCAACCACACTAAATTTACCCAGAAAATAAAGTCGCGTAAAAAACATAAAGCATAACTATATTTTTTTGCTTGTTACAAGAGATACGCGAAAGTATTCGGACCCTAACGTTACTCGGTAATCATGCACTGAACCGCCAACTTAATACAAGCAATTATTCAGAAGATTTGGTTGTAGCTGGGTGTCGCCTATTGCTTCGTACCAGTTCCTCCCCCTAAAGCGTGAGCGCAAAAAAAAAAAAAACCCTCGGGATTTGAAAAGCAAGGCTTTTCAAGACTTTTCAGACCTTTTTTTTTCCCCCACGACCGCAGGCATGCGCCATTCACCAAAAAAAACTTAGGGCGATAACCTTCATCCCACCTGCTGCGCCCCTGCCGCTAGACGTTCACGTCACTCTCTGATGATGATTGGTGCGTCTAGACTTCTGCAACGTTCCCCTCCATTCTTTTCAATTACCCTTGGCGGGGCGCCTTCTTTTCTGTACCTCTTTCTTCGCACTGCTGTCCTCATTTTTTATTGTAAGTTTGTGTGCGTGAAAATGTGGACGACACTGCGTCCCTGCGTGCCGCATGCCGACGCACACACCTTGTCCTTTCGTACTTTAGTATGTACCTCGCATTGCACCCCCATTCGCAGAAATGACACAGCGGCGTGCTATTTTTTGTCTGGGTGAGTGATCTTTCGCTCTCTGCCGGGTGTTTGACCTAGAATGTTCTGCACTTTTTATAAATAGCGTTTTGAGTTAGAAGACCTCTTTTGTCTCCAAAGCATTGTCAGCGGTGTAGCGCATCAGAGCACAGCTAGCACATGCTAAATAGTAGGCTGTTTAACTGATACTAGCTGTTTCTAGCTACTATTGTTAGTCTCCCTATTTACGGAGTGGCATGCGGCCCACTCTAAGCAGCATCCATTTCAGTTTCAATAATTTCGAAAACCTGTTACCCTCGGCGTTGCGGCAAATGAAATTTTGCATTAGTCAGGCCAAAATATGTGGGCTTTCGAGAAGCTTGCCGGTAAAGCAATCCCTCCTGGTCACGTAACACGGCGATATATCCAAAAATTTGTTGGGCCAAAACGTCGAGGGAAACTGCGGTTTACAAAGTTCGAAAACTGATATGGTTATTACTCTCATTAGCTACACGGCTGTCAATAAATAATAAGACTAACAGTAGCAATTAAAATCATCAGTGCGGAGGTCGTGGGTTCGGATTCCACCGGCGGCAGTGGTTGTTTTTTCTTCTGCTTTTCTAATCAATTAGCTTTAAGAGATAACATATTCAGTAATATTCTAAATTGATCAACACCACAAAATAAATAAATAAATTAAAAATCCCCTGTGCGCCTTGGTTTCTGTGGTTGTTGGTTTCTTTCATATTTATAACGAGCCCCTCATTCCCCTTCCCTTGTTTGCTTAAGTGCTCAGTAATAGTTAAACAGCCAATAGCTACCACGCCTTAGCTGTATTCTGATGCCATGCACCACTCACACTGCTCCTCTTCTAACCCCAAAAGCATTTGTCTAAAATTTCACGATATCTGAGGTAAAACACCCCATGCACTCTTTCTTTTTCCTTCTCTTTTTGGGCAGTGTGCCCTTCGGTTACGGGGCGCTAGCACATCTCTCGTCGACCGTGAACAGCTACTTCCGGGCGGCACACGCAAAAAGAAACACTGTGGATTGGTTTGGTTTGGTTTGGTTTATGGGGTTTAACGTCCCAAAGCGACTAAGGCTATGAGAGACGCCGTAGTGGAGGGCTCCGGAAATTTCGACCACCTGGGGTTCTTTAACGTGCACTGACATCGCACAGTTCACGGGCCTCTGGAATTTCTCCTCCAAAGAAATTCAACCGCCGCGGCCGGGATCGACCGCGGCGGCAAGCAAAATTTTTAAGGCGAAAGCCTTTAATGTCTCATCGTTGTAAGCAGCAGTTGTCGACAGAGAATGTCACGCTTTTCAGTTGGTCGAAACGGTCGTGACGTCACAGTGCGCCAATTTCAAACGGGGCCAATTGTACTTTGGCTAGTAACCATGCAACCAATTGAAGGGATCATATTGTCACGTTGTAGTGACGGCAGTCCAGCGGTCAGGAAGACACTAGAAATACTTGCAAAACGAAGCTCTTTATTTGGGCTGACTTGCGCCCGCAAAAGAACTGACTCACTCGGTGGCGGCTTAAGCAACAAGCGTGCTCGTCAATCGTCGAACTACGAATGTCCGCTGCTCGCGGCATCGCTCAATTTAAAGCCGGCAAGGAAACTTCCAGATAACAGGTCAAGATCATCTACGGTAATCTGGAAAAACCTAGATGCAGCCTTTCATGGCTGCGAACAATCGAGATTAGTCTGGTCGCTTCTCGCGCCACGAACAAAAGTGATAACGACCCTTTCCTGCTGCCTTGAGCGTGAACGAACAAACACTACAATGATACGTGGCATTACCCCTCTTCCAAAGAAGCATCGTCTCGATGCTTTAAAATGAAATTAAACACGGAGAATGCTTCGAGAACTTAGAGTCCTTTAGCGTTCCTAATAAGGTGTAAGGGCAGCGGTAAAAGCTTCAAGTCTGGCCGTGTCGTCGTCGTCGTCGGTGTTGTCGTCGGTGTTGTCGTCGGTGTTGTCGTCGTAGGGATCGTCGTCGTCGTAGGGGGCATGGTCTTCTGTTTTCGTCGATGGAGGATCTTAGTTCTTGCGCTCAGAAGCAAACTCACCTCCAGAGGCTGCTTTATTCAGGATAATCTTCGGGGGCTGGAAAAGCGTCGACGCACTGCGTAGCCTCGGCTAGGAGATACATAGCGCGGTGACGATGGCGACGGAGAACGCGATAGGCGGCTCGGCGATGAGTATCCTTCCCGACGCAAAAAATCCTCGATTTCGCTGGTCGCTGGCCGGGTCGGGGTTGTGGGTCGTCGTAAGGGAACCCTCGGATGCCCATTCTCCTATATGGGCAGTACCGGAAAATGTGACCGGCTTCTCCACAGTGGAAGCATAGTGGGCGGCGCTGGACGGGTGTTCTCCACTCCTCGCATTTCCTTGGCCGTGTGCGACGCTCGTAGGACGGGCGAGTTGGGGCGAGAAGGCGGGGCTCCAGCGCAGCTGGCTAAGGGCGATAAGGGCTTGTGTCCCGTCGTCGAGGTACAGGACGGCGCACTGCTGCGGCGTAAGTCATGGCTGGAGGCTCGAGAGGCTGCGTGGTAGACTAGAGTCAGGTCTTCTGGTGAATAACTCAAAGGGCTGGCGTCACGACTTGCAGGGGTTGTCCGGTACCTGGAAGGCTACCCAGCACCTCCACCAGATGTCACGTTGTAGTGACGGCAGTCCAGCGGTCAGGAAGACACTAGAAATACTTGCAAAACGAAGCTCTTTATTTGGGCTGACTTGCGCCCGCAAAAGAACTGACTCACTCGGTGGCGGCTTAAGCAACAAGCGTGCTCGTCAATCGTCGAACTACGAATGTCCGCTGCTCGCGGCATCGCTCAATTTAAAGCCGGCAAGGAAACTTCCAGATAACAGGTCAAGATCCTCTACGGTAATCTGGAAAAACCTAGATGCAGCCTTTCATGGCTGCGAACAATCGAGATTAGTCTGGTCGCTTCTCGCGCCACGAACAAAAGTGATAACGACCCTTTCCTGCTGCCTTGAGCGTGAACGAACAAACACTACACTGATACGTGGCAATATAGTGATGCTCCAAGTAAGTGGGACTGAGCTTAGTTAATTGCCTAATTACCCAATTAGCCTAATTAACTTCTCTAGTCAGGCCATATAAATAAGTAAAACCTAGTAAGAAATTGGTCGAGCTCGGGAATCGAACCCCGGTCTTCGGAGTGCGAGACGAGCATGCTATCCACACCGCCATGCCAGCTCGATGGTTTGGAATGAACAAAGGCACGTCTAGTGAATACGGTGTCTTCGCTCACTGCCATCCTCCTCCCTTTCCTTCCGGCGAGGTTTAGGTGTCCACCGAGGTATGAGAGACAGATAATTTCCTTTCCTCAAAAACCAATTTACCGACGAGCGAGGCGTAGAACCGAATGGGCAATGGCGTTCTATGGACTCCCTGGCAGCGTTTCAAGACGCTGTCGCGTTCCACTCTTAGAGGCGAAGCTTAACATCTTAACCGCACATCAGTGACCACACTTTAGGTCAAAAAAGTGCCCCTGAATTTTGACGGCTGTCCATCGAGATGTGCGAGACACTTACTGCGTAATTTCCTTTCCTCTAATACAATTTTCATTTTCTTCATTACGGGCCCTCTTTGTCTTCTTTCACTCCCCCTCCCTTCCTCTACGGTGCGGTTCAGGTGTCCACCGAGAAGACAGAGAATGACTGCGCCATTTCCTTTCCTCAAAAAGCGTTGCGTTCAAAGGGCATGGCGTCGCGCCGAACGGGTGGTGGCTTTCCGTGGACTCCCTGGCAGCGCTACAACACGCTGTCGCGTTCCACTCGTAAAGGCGAAACTTAAACGTCATTAATCACCAGTTAATTAGTATTCAGGCAGTAATCAGTAATTAAGCATTAGTTAGTGATTTTTCCTCACTTAGTAATTAGTACTCAATTATATGTGACGCCACCAGTGCCACAGAAGCAGCGAAAGTGGTGCGGAAGATGCTTTCGCCTCTACTCACTTTTGACAGTCAAAGTGCCCCCTGAATTTTTTATGAGCGGCTGACGGATTTCGCTTTATTTTTCAGCCTCATATGTAGTATTGCTCTACGTTGATAAAGCCTGCGAAGGAAAATGGAAGAAAAAAGATTGGCTTGAGGTCGGGTGGGGAATTAAAAAGCGGAGCCACAATAATGAACGTAAGGAACTTAACAGTTGTCCTCACGTATCTTAAATTTTCATGATACTCCAATTCTTTTATTGCTTTTTTTTTGCTATCAATCCGGAGAAATGTTTCCTTTGAGCTTTGGTGGACCTGCTAAACATTAAACGTTTCGTCATATCTGCCTTCTTATATGCCTCTCATGTCCCATACTTGGCTGCATAGTCTTTCTCGCCTGCTAATTTTTTTCCTCAGACGCGGAATACGACGACTAAATTCCTTTCCGCGCTGTTCATGGCCTCACGCCGCAAAGGGGAACGATCACATTATCATATGATCATAGAAATCAAAAAGGTTGACTCAGCTTTTGGAGTCCAGGAGATGCAGGTGTAGCGCTTTCTACATGTAAGGAGTACTGAATCTCTCTGCCAATTCTGACCCGCCGAGGTGGCGAAGTGGTAACGGCCTTCGGCTGCTGACCCGAAAGACACGGGTTCGATCCCGGCCGCGGCGGCCGAATTTCGCTGAAGGCGAAATTCTAGAGGCCCGTGTACTGTGCGGTGTCAGTGCGCGTTAAAGAACCCCACGTGGTCGAAATTTCCGGAGCCCTCGACTACGGTGTCCCTCATAGCCTGAGTTGCTTAGGGGCGTTAAACCCCAATAAACCAATCTCTGCCAATTCTAAGTGCGTTTTAATAGTGACTAACGTGCCCCCTCCTCCACTACCTCCCCCCCCCCCCCCCCCCCCCCCCCCCAAAGAAAAAGCAAGGAGCGCTATAAGGCAGCTGCAAAAAACGCAAGAAAGCTGTCACGCACTTTATAATTTCTCGATTATTATAACTCCTTATCACCTCGTTTACTTGTTTCGATGGCTTCTTGAGCTGCAATGAGCCTGGGCGAGTCTCTACGTGAGCTCGACTGCAAGTGTACCCGCGCACACTCTAATAAAGTCGTTCAATCCCATAGGGCCCTCTTCACCGCTTAGACTGATGGCACAGTTGTCATTTCTTTACATAAGGATGAGACCACCCAGAACTTATGAGAACCTTACTACACCACTACAGAACGCCACAAATCTGTCCGCCATCACGAAGCAGCGTTCAGTTATCATGAGATTGTTTCCTCGGACGTATCTTGGTTTCCACTTTAAATTTCATTTCGGCTAGTCGCTGTTTTGTTCTTAGTGTTTTTCTTTTTGTTTATAAGTCAGCTGTTTATTAATATAACCACTTTTTCTAGATTTTCTCTCATTTTATACCGTCCGTTGTATTGTGCGCTGTTTACCGCTGGGATGACCCAGCTTCCTACAACTGCCAAATTCATGTATCGATTCTCAAGGCGCTTTTGGTGCGTTCTTTTCATTCGACAATGTCCCACCTACGTTTTTTAGAGTTTGTGCAAAAACTATTCAACTCAGGCATTTTGAAAGTTCTTATTGATGCCTGAGGCTAGCCGAAACTTGCACCATTCGGGCCATAACGAAAACAAGGGGATGTACCAGCTCGGTTTACTCTTTACTGCAGGAGCAGCTGGGCAGTGCCGCTGCACATCCCGTGCAACGCATCTTCAGAGTAGCCCATGTAGAGCGACAACGCCTGGCAGCAATAGCAGTGTGAAAATAAGCTGGATCTACTTTTAGTACGGGGTCACTATAGAATGCACGATGTCCTGACAAATTCCGTAGGAAATGAATACAATTTCAACGGGGGAATGAATTAGACGAACCATATGCGTAATATCACTTCTAAGGTGTCCCTCGGTGATCGGACCTGAAGTAAGAAAAGAGTGCAGTCAAGTCTTTGGGTGCCGAGGCAGAAGTAGTGCAGATCACAAAATAAGAAGGAAACAAATAAATCCAGATCACCTAAAGACTAGGGGAAGAGATAAAGGGGGACGGAATCAAGGAGAGAGTGAAAGAATAAAGGAAGAAATAGGTGCCGAAGTGGGCGTCTCCGGAATAATTTCGAGAGATAGAGAGGAAGAAACTTTATTATAAGTAGAATTTGGGGTACTCCCCACGGTCCCCGCACGACCGCACTGCCCTCAAGGTTTTGCGTTGCTAAGGTGCATAACGCTGGCATGCCGGCCGGTGGCGATGGTTTGCACTGCTGGGTCCTCTGAGCACCGCAGGGTCTCCCAGTCCTCCCAGGTCCTGAGGTTCTCTACGCCCTGAAGAGGGGGGGGGGGGATATAATCTTTTGCCATAAAATGACCGTGCACTGTCCCCTTTCCTCTTACTCTTTCTCACTACCCCCTATTCTTTCTATCTCATCTGTGGTGCTCTCTGTTCAGAACCTCTTGCTTCTGCTCTCCATCTCCATTCTCATTGGCCGGCGGATATTCCCTCGCGGGGCCTATACTCCGTTTCATACATCAAGTACAACTCTGTGAAGGCTACGGAAGTAGTCTGGAAAAAAATAAAAATAAAGAGAGGTGCATCACTCCGCGCTGTTCTGCGGCCGTGTGCTCTAACACGTCCCTGCGGAGAGTCGTCAGGCAACTGGGGCTGCGTGGGTTCAAATCCCGCGTGGTGAAACTTTTTTTTTCGCACATTTTTCTTTTCATCGCAAGTTGCATTTCGTGTGACTTGAACGAGAAATCTCGGTTTGTTCAGAATCGTTTCAATATTATGCCGTGTTTTTAAATGAACTTCAAGCATCTGTTCATTTGATGCATACCGCATTAATGTGAGCTGTCCGAAATTCGTTGTCAGTGAGCTTGCAACTGCTTTTGGTCAGCAGTAGCGGTTTTCCTGATTCTGCAGGATTGTCGTACTTTTTAGATGCAAGCGACAGATTTGTGTGAAAAGACGACGTTCATTCGTCGGGTTTAATTAATTAGCAAAGTGATGAGTGCTCCGCCGTGGCCCGATTAACAAGTGGCCGTCTGTAACTTTCGATGTCGCCATTGCCGAGGAACGCACTCTTTTGTGGGTCCCTCTAAAGGTACCTGGCATATTATGAATTGTTCCGTGCAACTCGTTAGCGGCTATACAGTCTTCGTCAAAAGAGTCTGGGGCCGACTTTGGCAGTGTGCTGTAGAGTAACCCAAAGGATATGGCGAGAGCAATTATTTTTTACTGGTCACAAAGCTCAGAAGCAAGATGTCTGTTAATTTAGAAAGCTGGTTTATCATACAGGAGCGCAGAAAACATATTCTATACTTCTTAATCACCTATTTTCTGACTGTATATGTGTAACATTCTTGTGCATAACTGCATTTTTTTTTTGTTTTTGTTAAGATATTTTTGTTCTTAAGCAAAGCGTGTTTTCCTTTGTCATTGAAAAGAGAGCTCTATAACTGGGCTGTTATATGCGGCAAACGAGCAGTATATTTAAACTGATGGGTAAAATTATTTTTACGCACACCACCTCGATATGGCCTGTTTTCCCGGGTTAAGTGTTAAATTAAGAACATAGTGTTGATTGACACAGTGACAGAAAATAGTACTGCCTCAAGAGTGGCAGATTTGTTGTCGTGCATAAATGTATATGAAGGCAGTACAGAGGCAAGTCAGCTTGTCTCAATTTCCCTGCTCTCACAGAAGGGCAGAAGCTGCTCAGGCAGGATTTTCATGCAGCCAGGTAAAAAGAGTTCCAAGCTGCAGGAGCGTCCAGTAAGAATGCAGAAAAAGTTGTACAACGCTAGGAAAAAATATTTCCAAACAGCAAACAATAAATGAGACAGCACAATAAAGAATGTTGACCCCGTAGTGTTCGTGATAAGTGGTTATTCTGGAAATAGCTAGGGGCGTGGATCATAGTGCATACAGATTAAAGGACACGTGCTGTGGAGTTAAACCTACACACAATCAGTCAAGTGCTCCAAAACTGAAAAAAAATGAACAGGCCATCGAACAACATTATTTCATACAACGTAAACCTGACCAATGTCTGGACAGGGTTCAAAAAGCAGAGCATTCTGAGTCAACAAAATCAAATTCCTGGGACATGTGCTAATGAAGACATGACTCGAAACAACCAAATTCACACTGCAGTGAGCAAAAGCCAGCTTGAAGTCATTCACAACCCACAATAATTAAAGACAAAACATACATTACTGGCCACCTCAACACTAGCACTGCATAACATATCAAAACGGCCAGATATTGACAGTAGTGCAAGACAACACCAAACGAGGACTTCTTTTTCAGGTCATGAAGATCAGACACCCATACATACCGTTCCCAACCCTCACACACAAAATGAGGCCAATTTCTAGCGGTGTATGAATGTTCTAAATTTTTGGACAGCAAATTGAATAAATTCTTGTTCACTTAATCGAAAGAATCAAACAGTACATGTTCAAAATTTTTAAATGAATTAAATTTTCTCTGAAATTTTCAGGTACTTTTTGAATAATTCACACAACGCTTGATTAAGCTCCACTGTATTTTTCTGCAATGAATCGTTGAAAAGCTGCACATTTACGACGTGTACCACTGTTCATATTCTAATTGGAAAAAGTACTATTTGCACTCCCTTACGAATTCTACTACTTTACAGAAACTAATAATACAATAACCTCACCACCTACACTACAAGTTACTGCCCGATACTATTTGATGCTAATGAGCATGTGCTTTTACACGCATGCACACACGAGAGTGATCACAGCATGTCGATAAGTCCTCTCTCTTTCCTCGGTATACTGATCAACACACAAACCCATATGCACCCATATATCATGTTTCCACCCACACACGCACACACCTGATTACAGCATGCCGATGTGTCCTCTCTTTTTCCTCGGTATCATGTGTATTGCACAGGAATTAGAAGTCGGACAAGTTCATCGATGCCACTTCAACCTTCATCAGTGAAATGAGAGCGCGACTCATTTGAACAGGAGTTGCACGAGTCAGAAATGCTGAAGACAACAGGCTCAACTTCCGCGTCAAGCAATCATGTAGCGTTGTCATGCTTCAGCCTCAACTTGCTCCATATGAACACAACAGTTTTGCCATTTTTCCTGGCTTACAGACGTCAGTTCTTCCGACAGGAGCTTTTCCACTTCAGCCAAAATGAAAAATTTGTGGCGACTTGCGATGTATCCCTTCACGTGGCTCCAAAAAAGTTCAGTGAGATTGAACTCGCAGTTGTACGATGGTAAACGAAGCAGTTCGTGGCCATGGGTAGCCGCCAGGATGTCGATGCGGTACACAACGCTGGATGTGTTTACCTTTTGAGAGAGCTCCAGCAGCTCTGCCCTCACCGTATCCTTTTACCCCGGAACACCTTTCTTTGTGAGCCAAAGCTGGATATCAGCTCTGCGTGTGGACTTGTTAGGTGCTTTTTCAAGAGCCACGCTAGGATATGGAGCATTGTGCATGACGACAGTGCTGTTGGCCGGAATGTTTGAGAAAGGTTGTCGTTGAACCACTTCTCGAATAGTTGCGATCCATCTCAGAGTGGTAGTCAGCGTGGTTTCCCTTTTTTGCTCTGAAGAAATCAGCAGCGTCTTCCACGAATTTTGGGTGGAAAAAACAGCGCGAGAGGGACGAAAGACAAAGATGAAGGAAACCACACGGACGATCGCTGACTCGCAACTATTTTTTATTCATAAAAAACAGACATGTATAGTTAAAAAAGTCACATGAACTGACGTCACTCGTGCACGTGCTCAGAATACAGCAGTCTAAAAACTATATCATGAGTCAAGATTAAAACCTTACAACGCGATTTCAGAACACTGTGATTAACCGAAAAAACACGAGACAGCCAGAAACAAAAAACAAAGACACTAAAAAAAACAAAAATCACGTGTTGTCAAGAAACACGACCTCTTTATTGACCATCAATAAGGAAGGCTGACTGATGCATTCGTCCCGTCTTTTCCGAATATGATATGCCTCAATGAGCTCCCTTGTCGTCTTATCTCTATGGCGGAATAAAATACGTGTGTGAGCGAGTAAAGGTCTGCATACTTTCTTATTTTCATTCTTGCAAGCTTTGCAGTGCTCTTTTAGATGCGAATAGTTTGAATCTGATAGTGATCGGAGATGCTCCCTAAGTCGAATATTGATACATCGGCCTTTTTTACATGAAAGAGGAAGTTCATACACTACTGAACATGCGCACTCTACACACCTTGATCTATGGGAAACAAAACAACGAAATGGGCTAATTCTTGATATAGTGTCATGGCGGTTCCCTATCATGCGACAAAGCCCCCCCAATTGTGTGGCGCTGAAAACACCACATTCACGTCAAATCTGCCCGCCACCTTTTTTAGATTATGAGCCGTTCGGTGCACATACGGAATAACAGCAAATTTTTTCCCGGTTCTGTCCAATTTTGTATTCAAGAAATCTTTCCGCACTGCCCTCACAAGCTTCGCGCAAGTTGCTGAAATCACCCCCTGTGGAAACCCTGCGGCTCCTAATCTACTTACTTGTAACAGCAGACTGTCCGCTATGCAGTGATGGCATGAATTTGTGAGGCTTGAACGTAAGGTAGTCATTGCAATTCCATTCTTTACTAGCTTTGAGTGCTCCCAGGTAAAACTTAACACCGGTTTTTGGGATCGGGGTGAATACATCCAGCAGATGTGCTCTTCCCTAAAAAACAACTTCAAACTTAAAAAACTGCAGTGCATTTTCTGACGGCAACTCGAAAATAAAAGACAGTTCTTTACCACATTGTTTAAAAACCTTTAGAATGTCATTCACTCTTCTAATGAAACTGTCCCTGTCTACTAAAACTAAAAAATCATCAATAAATCTTGAAATATGCATTGCAAGACTCCCAATTTTTTTTATTTCCTTGTCTACCTGGGCAAGATAAATGCTGCTTAGGGCTGGAGCAACCTTCGAACCTATGCATATGCCCTTTCTTTGAACATATACATCTCATCCCCATCCCAAGTATGTTGATTGCAAATAGAAAGCCAAAAGCTCAAGGAAAGGAGACACAGAAATGCCGCACCGACTCACAAACCTAGCTTCTTGTTTTTTAGTGCCTTTGTTTTTTGCTTCTGGCTGTCTCGTGTTTTTTCGGTTAATCGCAGTGTTCTGAAATCGCGTTGTAAGGTCTTTACTCATGATATAGTTCTTAGACAGTTGTATTCTGGGCATGTGCGCGAGTGATGTCAGGTCATGTGACTTTTTTAACTATAAATGTCTGTTTTTTCTGAATAAAAAATAGTTGTGAGTCAGCCCTCGTCCGTGTGGTTTCCTTCATCTTTGTCTTCCGTCTCTTTCGCGCTGTTTTTTCCACCGAAAATGAACGTATACCAACTCGCCCTACTTTCCATTCTTCCACGAATCATGTTGCACTCCTCCCAGCATGTACAAGGAGCAAAGGCACCCCTTTGCCCGATGGAGCAGTCAATCCCGTTGTTAAGGCTTTCAGGAATGCATCCTGAGATGACTTCAGAGTCTTGTCCTGCCAGACATATTCATTTATGTGACCTGCGTTGACCCAGGTTTCATCTTCGTAAATGATGCACCTGTAAATGCAAAACCACGGAGTGCACGAGTTAATGCTTGTAAGTAAACAAACACACCGCAGCATGTAAGTAGGCAACGCACTGCAAGAAAAACACTGCTGACCACTGTCTCACAAACAGCCACTCAAAGACAATCGAGAAAAAGAATTATCTTGGCTTTATTGCTCCCTTGTTCGGGCTTATATTTCGCGCCCCGGGCAGGATTTGGCGTCAATTTATATTCACTGTATGTTTGCATGGGGTACCTGACTAATTCAGCAACATTTTAAATCTCTTCACTTGTGGCGACTGCGAAAAAAATGGCTGAGGCTTAACTTGGTTAAGCCTGGAGAATGCGAAGCATCATCGTGTCGCGTAATTTGGAGGCGCACAACCAGAGCGACGGCGCGAGGGGGCCCCCGTTTCTCCACTGTCGTGACGTCATCGTGTCACGTGGTGCGACGTCGTGTATCACGTGATTTGTAGGCGCACAACCACAGCGACGGCGCGAGGTGGGCCCCCGTTTCTCCACTGTCGTGACGTCATCGTGTCACGTGGTGTGACGTCATGTATCACGTGATTTGGAGGCGCACAACCACAGCGACGGCGCGAGGTGGGCGGCCTAGAGATGTGAAGGCCTGAAAAAAACACTGCAATTTTGGAAAAAAAAACGGTTTTTTTTCGTTTTTTTTCAGACGAGCAAAAATGGAAAGAAATATCGAAAATTTCACAATGTAATTTCAAGGTTTTATGATGGCTTGGTTTTAGTTTAGGTTTTTGTTTTGCTTTGAAAACCATTACAGCGTGCATCGTTGAACGATTGGATAGCAGTCGTCATCGCCGGTGCCCGGTCATCATCCGTCCCCTGCCGTCCCCTGCTACGTTTGCTTTCTCTTGGAATCCACTCCGTTACCCTGAAGGACCAGCGGTTATCTTGCCTTCGCATTACATGCCCTGCCCAAGCCCATTTACTCCTCTTGATTTCAACTAAAATGTAATTAACCCGCGTTTGTTCCCTCAGCCACTCCGCCCTCTACCGATCTCTTAACGTTACACCTATCATTTTCCTGTAGTGCTCGGTAGCGTTTTTAAACCGTTCGTGCTGCGAGTACGCGGGATGAAGGCCAGGTCACTATAAGATCCAGGCTTGACTTAAAAATACACTAATACTTGAACTCACGGCTGATGTAGAACAAAATGGCTAGAAATTCTACAGCGCGACACACACGGCACGTAACACAGGCTACTGGGCACGTAAGCGGTTTTAACCAAATACAAGCCTAGCTTCTTGATTTCCAACGTAGCAGAGTACAGGACCTCCGCAGAAATTTGGTCCAGGACAGGGGTCTTCAGCGAAGCCCGCGTGACCCCATCTACCTGGTGGCAAGGCCTTTGCACCAACCAGCCGCTAACTCGTCTGGCTTGCCGACTGCTGCAGATACCACCATCATCCGGGAGTTGCGAACGAAACTGGTCACGTTTCGGAAACGTCCATACAAGGATTCGCAACAGGCTTTCAGGGGAACGCGTTTGAAAGCTTGTGTATATGCAGTCGAACCTAGCTGTGGGCACAGCTTCAATCCATGCTACTGCGCGTAGTGCCGTATCCAGTGACAGTGACTCTGAGTCCGATGTGGAGTGACTTATAGATCAATTTTCATGTTCCCTTTCTCGGTGCAATAGAACAAGAAGTTCGTTCCACAAATATGATATTTATATCTCCATATTCGCCTGAAGTGTAAATCATTATTAATCTCGGTGCAATAGAACAAGAAGTTCGTTTCACAATATGACATCGGTAACTGCATATTCGATTTAACTTCGGAGCATTATTAATGATCGTTGTGCTGTTGCAAATAAATCTGTTTTTGTCACGTTTTGCAAAATTTCCAATTTTTCATGAACAAAACCCTGAAAAGAATGGTTTTTTTCATGCCATTCAAAATTTCATGAAAATTTACATCTCTAGGTGGGCCCCCGTTTCTCCACTGCCGTGACGTCATCGTGTCACGTGGTGTGGCATCATCGTGTCACGGGATTTGGAGGCGCACAACCACAGCGACGGCGCGAGGTGGGCCCCCGTTTCTCCACTGTCGTGACGTCATCGTGTCACGTGGTGTGACGTCATGCATCACGTGATTTGGAGGCGCACAACCACAGCGACGGCGCGAGGTAGGCCCCCGTTTCTCTACTGTCGTGACGTCATCGTGTCACGTGGTGTGACGTCATGTATCACGTGATTTGGAGGCGCATAACCACGGTGAAGGGCTGAAGTGGTAGCTAAAGTAGTATGCTTCGCATGAAAACATTTCCATCGCTCGCAGCAGTAGCGCCAGTAACTCGCACCCCGGAGCAACGAGCAGTGTACGGCGCGTGCTTATTCGTTCCTACGGTGACGAGGAGATGGCACTACCCATTGCAGTACTACGACATTTTTGGCAGTTTTGTTGTTCTTGCTTGCCGCACCAATTGGGATATAGCGATCAAATCTCACCCATGCAGACACGTGCCCCACCCAAACGTAGCGCAAAACTGGCCCTGAAACGTCACCTCTACGGAAAAGGTTTGCAACAGCAACGTGGTTAAGACGATTTCTTTTAAATATCGTTCTGACGCAGCACTCATTGTTACGACTACGAGCTTTTAATGCTAACATCAAGCTCTATGTGAAGCCAGTCTAAACGTGCTGCGTAAGAAAATAAGCAAGGAACGACTCGTACCTGCCCTGTTCTCTATATTACTTGATCGCCCGCAGGTACCTGCGACGCGAGGCAATGATGTCACTTCGCTCGATCAGCGCAAGGTTCCGTTTTCTTTTTTCAAATGTGAATCCGATGTCCTTCATCAACCTTTAAAACGCCGTTTTCTTGAAGTTCGGCAGGTCGTCATCCTCAATGAAAGCGTTTAGCACACTCTCCAGTGTTGGGACCTCTCTCTTCGCGTACATACTGTGCACTTTGAGACGGATTGCATGGACTGTGAAGCTGTCATTCTTGACTATTCGCGAGCTTGAAATCTTCAATAAAAGATTAGAAAACTGAGCTAGTTGGTTCATACTTTTTGGTGGGAACAGCCGAAATAACAAAACGCAGACAGAGAAAGGAACACACAGAACGTAGACGAAGCTGACTGTCAACTAAAATTTTATTGCAAAACCCGCGCTTTTTGTTTCCTTGTCAAAATGTCTTGCTTTTATATCCCGTGGGGTTCGTTCAAGAAGGAAATTTCTTTTCTTGATAGAGAGATTGATGGTGTACTAACGCACAGCTGTCCTGTTTCCCGTATCGCCAATGCCTCAAAGATCTCACGTGTCACTCGGTCTGCATACCTTTCCACGACTTGAACTTCATGCAACTTGGGCTCACACTTGCGCACTTTTTTGCCTTCTCTGTTTTCTTTACAATCTCTGCAATGCAGGGCTAGATTGCTGCTTGGGGCACCTGATAGCGATGATGAGTGCTGCTCTCTTGTCAGCTCTGAAGAAATCGTGTGAGCATCGGATGAAGACAAGTTTTCGGCGGCAGATTGATAGGCTAAAAAATGCGGACTACCCCGTTCCGATGCTCAGCAGCGTAGCTGAAAGCTTGGTGCGGAAAGTGAAAGGAGTGCAAGGAAGAAAAGGTGGACCTGAAGAAGGCAATGAAAGGGAGAAATTAGCTGTGGTTCCGTATGTTCATGGAATGACCCACAACCTCATGGAGGTTGGCAAGAGGCACGGGGTCCGGGTTGTTTGCTCTGCACCGAACAAGGCAAGTAGCATGTGCGCTCGAGTCAACAGGCAAAACATCGAACAAGATTCGAACAACCGCACATGGAACAAGATTCAGCGAGCGTGTTAAAGGTGTGGTTTATAATATCCCTCTGTCCTGTGGCAAACGATATATATATAGGGCAGACGGGAAGGTGCCTTAATTATAGGATAAGAGAACATGCATCATCGCTATCAGGTGCCCCAAGCAGCAATCTAGCCCTGCATTGCAGACATTGTAAAGAAAACAAAAAAGGCAAAAACGTTCGCAAGTGTGAGCCCAAGTTGCATGAAGTTCATGTCATGGAAAGGTATGCCGACGAAGTGACATGCGAGATCCTTGAGGCATTAGCGATACGGGAAGCAGGACTGCGGTGCGTTAGTACACCATCAATCTCTCTATCAAGAAAATAAATTTCCTTCTTGAACGAACCCCATGGGAGATAAAAGCAAGATCTTTTTGACAAAGAAACAAAAAGCGCGGGTTTTCCAATAAATATTTAGTTGACAGTCAGCTTCGTCTACGTTCTGTGTGTTCCTTTCTGTGTCTGCGTTTTGTTATTTTGGCTGTTCCCACCAAGAAGTTGAAATCTTCACGTCGCGAGGTCTTTTCTTCGGAGACGCCAAAGGCCCACACAAACGCTCCGCCTTCCTTTTGGCAACGGTACAGGGAGACACTCCGGTGTACTCGCTCACACCAAACAGTACTACCCGAACAGACTACTCCGGAAAACAGATCCTGGTACGGGAGTACACATTTGCAATTACTTGCTTGGCGTGCCTTGGTAGCTTCGATGTATGAACCTTCGCAAAAATGCGCAGAGGAGAGGTGGTCGGGACCGCTGAGCAGGACGCCATTTTCTCAAAAGTAAAAGGGAGCTGGAAGGAAAGGGGAAGGAAGGAAAGTAAGGAAAGGAAAGAGGCCAGGGTTGCGGAGACAGCGAAAACGGGAAATGGAAAACAAACGCAAAATACAAAATCATAGATCTCGATAGATTCGCTCGCAGTAACAGCGTTTTTTGTCACGCTGATGACAAATTTATTAACCACGAAGCATGCCGGCATAGCATTTCTTATTTTTCGCTCACCACAAGCAACGCACTCTTTTGTGTCGCGGATGCAGGTTGCGGAAAAGGAGCGCTAGCTTTGGCAGCGTTGCGCCTAATGTATGAAACGGAGTATAGAGCACCTCAAGAACTGAGTCCTCTCGGTTCTTCCTCTCCAGCCTCTGGAGAGATGTCGGGGAGGGGGGGAGGAGAGGTAGTCTGAGGAGGATGGATAAAGAGGAATCCACCACAGCTTCTGCAGCTTCATCACCCGTGCAGGCAGCGTCCACCCATGCGGCGTCTCGCTCGGAGCCGTATGCTCGATGGAGTGCCTTCACACGGGCTCTGCGGCGCTGCTATTGATGAGACCGGTGCATATTCCTCGGGAGGGCTTGATGAGGAGCTCCCGGTGAAGGGATCGTGAGATGGCGAGGAGACTTGGGTCGTTGGCCGGTCCTCTGATTTCGAGGGAGCCCAGGATATACCGGCCTGTGGAGGTTTGTGTGAGCCTGATCTATTGAGCATGTCGGTGGGCCTCCACCAGTTCCCCGATCGTGTTGTTGAGGCCCAGGCCTAGTAATCTGTCTGTGGGTGTGTTGAGGGGAAGATGAAGTGCTACCTTGAATGCTTTTCGGATCAAGACATTCAAATTGCTTATGCAGTGTTGGGATAGTTGTAGATGTGGGGTAGGGTACAGCCCACCGCTGAGGATAAAGGCATGAATGAGGCGACATAGGTCGCGCTCCTTCATGCCTCTATGATGTCCCGGAACCCTGCGGATGAGGTGCGATTTGCGCCTACAACCTGCTTGAGTTCCTTGAGGTTGGTGGTGTTTTTGCCATCGTTCTGGATGTGCAGGCCGAATACGCGGAGGTTGTAAACCTCCGGTACCTGGTCACCATTCATTTCAATGGCAATGAGGGAGCTGGGGCAGTTGTGGTTCTTAGGCCGGATGGCGAGCAGTTCGGACTTCTCTGGGGAGCAAGACAATCCGATGGTCCGTGCGTAATTTTGGGTGAGGGTGGCTGCTTCCTCTAAGGTGTTCTCTATGCCGCCGTAACTGCCGCGGGGTGGTGCACAGCGGGATATCGCCAGCATAAAGAGTGTGCTTCAGGCGGGGAATAGTTCCAAATTTTTGGGCGAGGATATGGTAAATGGTAAACAGGAAATGCGAAAGGACAGACCTTTCAGGGGTGCTGATATAGCTGAAGTGTGTAGGAGAGGCAAGGCAGAGGGCCGAAGTGTATCTCAGCCATGCGGTCAGTGAAGAATGCTTGAATGTATGTGTACGTGCGCACGCACACTAGCATGTTTGGATTTCGACCAGGGCTTTCCACATATATTGTCTTCTCACAGCTAGTACATCACATTGTCGACTCACAGCCTTCCGACATCAAAGCTATCTAGGGTATCTCACTAAGGCATTTGGTAACGCTACACACTCAGCTATCCTAGAAAACCTTAAAAGTCTCCGAGTCGGCGCCAGTATTTACAACTACATCCAAGACTTCCTCAGCCATCGCCCAGCCGCGCTTAAATTCGGAGACCAGCGCCTCCCATGGATCACGTTGAGAGCTCGAGGGACGCCCCAGGGAGCCGTCCTCTCCCCTATTTTATTCAACGTAGCACTTCTTCAACTACCCACGCATATAGCTCAAATTTCCGACATTCATTTCAGCCTCTGCGCCAACGACATCACTGTCTGGGCAAACCATGGCAGTGATGCCGAAATAGACGAATACCTACAATTTGCCCTGACCACAATCGACTCATATGTACGGGAGCGTGGTGTGACCTGTTCCCCTTCAAAATCGGAGCTCTTTCTCGGCTGGCCCAAGCAAAACGATTCAGTAAATGCACCCTACTTTCCTCACCTTAAGTACCCTTCCCGTCCCACTAGTACACAAAATCCGCGTGCTAGGCCCAGTTCTCCACTCCAACGGTGCGCACGTAGAAGTCATAAAGAGACTTCAAACACACGCTTAACCGAACAGTCGACTGATTCGCCGCATAGCGAACCGCAGGGCTGGCCTACGCGAGCGAAACACGAATCGCCTCACCCAGGCTTACATCGTAAGCCGCACTACATATGCCCTTCCATACCTACCTCTTAAACAGAAAGAGAGAGACCGGGTAAAAGCGCTCCTACGTAGTTGCACGAGAATGGCTCTATGCCTTCCCCCCATCAGATCCAACGACGGACTCCTCAAACTCGGTGTACACAACACTTTTGAGGAGCTCACAGAAGCTACCTTTACAGCACAAATATCCCGTCTATCCAACTCAGAGGCTGGTCGCAGTTTATTGCCCCAGTTAAGCCTTACCCCAATTATAGATCCTACCGAGGGCGTCCCCTTTTCTACTACCCTCCGCTCAAACCTCAACATAGCCCCCTCCCGAAGAACATGCACCCTGAGCGAGACAGGGACCGCAGAGTAGCAAGGGCTGGGGCCTTGCACAAACAGTCTAGCGAGGACCGTGAGGTGCTCTACGTGGACGTAGCGGAATATACGAGAGGCTCCCGTATGGCCCTGGGGGTAGCAGACAATAATGCAAAGCTTCTAAACTCCAGCTCAATAATTACCAATTCTATCACAGAGGCTGAAGAAGCAGCTATCGCGCTTGCTCGCATAGCTACATCTGACACAAAATTTATTTCCGATTTCCAATCTTCCATTTTACTTTACGCCAAGAGCTACATATCCACTACCACTGCGCTTTTACTACGCTGCTGGCAACCCCGGCTCCCCATAACCCTCATCTGGATGCCAGTAGATGCAGGCCTCCGTGGCAAAGAGAAGGCTCATTCCCTAACTCCAGATCTCAAATTCCGAGCAAGAGGTGTCGAGCACCCTCTACGGGCCTCAGAGCGCCTGCTCTCCTTCCGTGACAATCTCTCGTACTGCCAAGACAAACCAAGTGAATATGTAATCCCAACTCCATCCCTCACCTCAGCGCAGGCTGCACATTGGCGACAACTACATACCCGAACTGCTCCATACCCAATACTCCTGCATGCCCTATACCCAGACCAGTTCCCATCCTCATGCAAACTTTGCGGCAAACCAGGAGACTTCTTACTCACCCTCCTCACATGCCCCACCTTCCCTCATCCCCTAACACCAACCACGGCGGAGTCTTACAGGGATTCTCTTCTGACCCCCTCGTCCGCTCAAGACCAGCGCGGGATCGTCACCAGAGCTCGCAGGAGGAGTGTGCTCCAGGGGCTCTCCTTTGCGTTCAGGGGGCATCTAAGTGCCAAGCAGGGGGCTTCGAGTCCATTTCTACGTTATTGCAGCAAACTTGTTTAAACACCACCACCACATTCAATGTTAATAAGGTAGTCATTATCGCCTGATGTTCAGTGCGATCAAAAGCTTTAGAGAGATCCAGAACTAAGACTGCCTTGGTGTGACCTGGAAGAAGAATAATTTATACCACCTCGGACTCTTTACCGATGGGAGCACTCTCATCGTTAAAGACCTCCAGATGTTCTAAATTATTCCGGACCTCGCTGTGGTGGCTCAGTGGCTACGGCGCTCGGCTGCTGACCCGAAAGGCACGGGTTCGATCCCGGCCACGGCGGTCGAATTTCGATGGAGGCGAAATTCTACAGGCCCGTAAACTGTGCGATGTCAGTGCACGTTAAGGAACCCCAGGTGGTCTGGTCGAAATTTCCGGAGCCCTCCACAACGGCGTCCCTCATTGCCTGAGTTGCATTGCCAAGTTAAACCCCACTAAAAGAAACGAAATTATTCCGGAGACATCGCCTACGGCGCCTATTTCTTCCTTTCTTTTTGTAGCGAAAGCTACATTGGCCACGAACTTGCGACTTCGCTGTGGCGGTGCCCCGAGGAGGCAGAAATACCGACCTTGAGCCGTTGCTTCGCACCCGCCGCGGTGGCTCAGTGGTAAGGCGCTCGTCTACCGAGCCGGAGTACCCGGGTTCGAACCCGACCGCGGCGGCCGCGTTTCGATGGAGGCGAAACGCAAGATGCGCCCGTGTGCTGTGCGATGTCAGTGCACGTTAAAGATCCCCAGGTGGTCGAAATTATTCCGGAGACCTCCACTACGGCACCTCTTTCTCTCTTTCTTCTTTCACTCCCACCTTCCTCCCTTCCATTACGGCGCGGTTCAGGTGTCCGCCGAGATATGTGAGACAGTTACTGCGCCATTTCCTTTCCTCAAAAACCAATTTACATTTACATTTTACGTTGCTTCGCAACTGCGGCAGCTGGCTGACGCCACGTGCTCGCCGTGCCATCTGGCATGCCGGATCACCGCGCGCCTCGCCGCGGAGCCGCCGCCGCCGTTTAGTATGACGTCACACCACTTGCCTCAGCCTTGCGCTCGCCTCTACTTTCGCTACGTATATACTGGCATAGCCGAGCTAAGCCACTGCTATTAAGGCGAAAGCCTTTAATGCTTCATGCTGTCGGTAGCAATCCGTGTCGGCAGCCGTCTTGACAGATGTGACCGCGTTTTGACGGGTGACCGCCGAGATATGTGAGACAATTATTGCGTAATTTCTTTTCCTCAAATACAATTTTAAGTTTCTTCATTACGGCCCCTCTTTCTCCTTTCACTGCCACTTCCTCCCTTCCTCTACGGTACGGTTAAGGTGTCCACCGAGATGACTGGGACTTTACAGCGCCATTTGCTTTCCTCAAAAAGCGTTGCGTTGAAAGGGCAAGGCATCGCGCCGAACGGAGGGTGGCGTTCCGTGGACTCCCGGAAGCGCTACAACACGCTGTCGCGTTTAACTCCATAAGCGCCATTAATTAGCAGTCAATTAGTGCTGAGTGATTAATCAGTAATTAGTGATTAATTAGTAATTTGACAATACTTCGTCATCAATTATGTGTGACGTCATTCAGTGGTGATGTCACCAGTGTCACATAGGCAAAGTGGTGCGGAAAACGCTTTCGCCTCTACGCATTTTAGACAGTCAAAGTGCCCTGTCAATTTTTTTTCTAAGGGGAAAGTCTTTAATGCCTCATACTGTCGGTAGCAGCCTTGTCGGTAGCCCTTTCGGCAGATGTGTCGGCAGATGTGTCCGCGTTTCGGTTACGTGCCTTATATGGGCATATGCCAATCATTACTTAATCGATACTTAATCGATGGCATTAGAATGATATAAAAACGCGATTTAAGGCATTGCATAATAATTGCATGATACTTAATGACTAATTGAGGAATAATAGTGAAGCAATTAGCCTAATTAACATTTCTAGTCAGACAAGATAAATAAATTAAACCGAAGGAAGGGAAGGGAAAACTTTATTTACACTAATGGTTTTTCATGCGGTTTGGGGGCATCTTCAGAGACGTCTTGGTTCTACCACCAGGAGCCTTCTCTGTCGAAGTCGTCCGCCTCTAATCAGTGGTCGGTTGCCCTCAGTCCAGGGCTCCGCTGGCCACTGCCGCCCGTTGAGCTCGCTGTACCAGACCTTGTTGGTCTTCGCAGCAGTCGCTGGACAGCAGAGTCTCCCACTGCTCCGCACTCGGGTTTTGTATTTTGGGGACCACGTCTATGTTTTGACAGGCCCATGTGATGTGGTATAGTGTAGGTTTTTCGTCGCACCAGGGACATTTGTTCGTGTATATCGTAGGGTGCATTTTGTTTAGTATATGTAGGTTTGGGAAAGAGCCTGTTTGTAATTGTCTCCAAGTGACAGCTTCCTCTCTGCTGAGAGATTTGTGCGGTAGGGGATATCGCATTCTTCTGCCTCTATAGTTTTGTAGTATGGCCGAGTATTCCCTGGGTGCTGGCGCGAGTTCCGCGGTCTCGTCGGAAGCTCGGAAAGTAATGTATCCTCGAGCTATCCTGTCGGCCTCTCGGTTCCCTGCCACCCCCGTGTGCCCTGGTACCCACACAATTTTGTGTCGGATCTTGTCGTCTTGTTCCTCCCCGTTTTTAATTCTGTCGCTCGCTGCGAGGACTACACGGAGCGCGTGACGACCTATCCTGCCATTCATGTAATTTCGGCAGGCTGTTTGAGAGTCCGTGAGTATTGTTAATGACCGCCCGGTTCTATAGCCCTCCGCCACCGCTAGAGCAACGGCTACTTCCTCGGACTCTGCAGCTGTGCAGCCTCGGAGAGACGCGCTGGTCATTTCGCGTAAAGACGAATCGACCACCGCCGCTACAGCGATTTTGGTATCTCCTCCTCTCCAAGACGCGTCTGTATACACGGTCGTGGCTTGAGGAGCGTATGTTTTCTCGATGAATTCGGCCCTCGCTTCTGTTCTGCCTCGATGGAGGTTGGGATCCATGGTTTTTGGTATTGGCGCTACCTTGAGGGTCTTGCGAAGCTCGTCGGGAATTGTTGCCGTCCTCGACATTTCTCGCATCTGCTCGCGGTATCCGAGCCTCTGCAGGAGCGATCTTCCTGTCGTTGATTGCAACAGCCTGAGTTTTTGCGACTCAAGCTGCGCCTCTGGTAGCTCCTCAAAGGTGTTGTGTAATACCACGGCCATGAGTTTTTCTGTAGACGTGTTGCGTGGTAGTCGGAGCGCTGTCTTATACGCTTTGCGTAGCAGGGCATACGCTTGTTGCACTTCATTTTTGTTGAGGCACTGGTAGGGTAGGCTGTACGTGATTCGACTAACTACTAGGCTTCTGACTAGTTTTAGTGTGTCCTCTTCACTCATGCCATGTCGCCTGTTGGTGATGCGGGTGATCATGCGTGCGACTTGTAGCGTTGTTGCTTTCAGTAGGGTAAAAGTGTGAGTACTGCGCTGGTTGGATTGAACCCACATGCCCAAAATTCTTATTGTTGTCTTTTCGGGTATGGGCGTCCCTTCTAGGTAGACGTTGAGTTTTAGGTCCTCGTTGGTTGGGACGGTCTGGTTTTGCTTGCCTCTCCAGACTCTCAGCAGTTCCGATTTCTCGGTCGAGCATGCGAGTCCTCTTTCTGCGAGGTATTGCTCTACACAAGAGGCCGCTTGCTGTAGCCTTTCTTCCTTCTCTCCGAGAGAGCCCGTGTTTGTCCAGACTGTTATATCGTCAGCATACATTGCATGCCTGATGCCTTCGATGTTCTCTAGTTTTCGAGCTAGGCCTATCATAGTTATGTTGAAGAGTAGGGGTGAGATAACTGACCCTTGGGGTGTTCCCTTGTTTGGAGTGGGAATTTTGTCCGATCGAAGGTCTCCTATGCCGATGGTGGCAGTTCTATCGGACAGGAAGGCTTTGACGAAGCCGTGGATTCTGCGTCCGCAATCCAGGTTGTCTAGGCCCGTAAGGATCGCTTCGTGGCTGACGTTATCGAATGCCCCCTTAATGTCCAGGGCGATTATGACATTTTCTCCCGTCCGAGGTACGTTTCGCAGGACATCTTGTATTTGGAGGTGAACGTCCTGCGTCGAGAGCTTCGCTCTGAAGCCAAACATGGTATGTGGTACACAGTCGTTGTCTTCCATGTAATTTTGCAGTCTGAAAGTTACAACCCGTTCGTAAAGCTTGCCTAGGCACGACGTGAGTGATATGGGCCTGAGGTTTTCAATTTGTAGCTTTTTACCAGGTTTAGGTATCATTATTACCTCGGCGTGTTTCCAATCTTCGGGAACCGTCTCCGCCTCCCAATGTTTGTTAAAAAAGGTGACGAGCTCTTGTATGAGGTCGTCGCTCAGGTTGCGGATTAGGGCGTTGTCGATTCTGTCCGCTCCGGCTGCCGTGTTTCTGGTGGTGTTTCTTATGGCCGCATAAACCTCTTCCACAGTTATGGGGTGGTCGAGTTTCTCGTTTTCGGCTCCTCGATACGTTCCTTGGTATCGCGGAGGGTTGAGATCGCCGAAACATTTTTCTCGTGCCTTCTCCAGTAGGGCGATGTCTGATCCCTCGAAGGAGTGGATGAACCTGTGGATGGCTTTATTGTTTTCTGATTTTATTTTGGTCGGATCGATTAGTGCTCTTAAGAGATTCCAGGTTCTGGCCGTGCCTAGAGTTCCCCTAAGTGAGTCGCTGAGTTGTTCCCAATTTTGTTTCGCGAGATGCATCGCGTATTCTTCCGCCTTTGCCGTAATTTCTGCTATGTTTAGTTTTAGTTTCCTGTTGTGTTTTTGCTTCCGCCATCTTTTGGTGAGACTGCGTCTCGCTTCCCATAGTCTGAGGAGGTGGGCGTCTACTTCGGGCGTTGCTGCCGTTCTCCTTAGACTTTTTGTGCATCGTTGTCGCGTTTCTCTCAGCATGCCGCTCCATTCCTCCAGTGATTGGATACCGCCTTCAGATTTGTTGCAAGCCCCGCGAAACGCGTTCCAGTCAGTGATTTTCGCCTGTCCAATCTGGCGTCTTATGGTGTCGGATGCTATTCGTGTCTATTCTATTCGTGTCTATGCTATTCTTATGGTGTCGGATGCTATTCGTGGATGCTATTCGTGCTATTGGTGTCGGATGCTATTCGGATGCTATTCGGATGCTATTCGTGCTATTCGGAATCTACCAGATCGCCACATTGCGAGACGAGCAGGCTAACCACTCCGCCATGCCAGCTCGATGGTTTGGAATGAACGAAGGTGCGTCTGGTGAATACGGTGTCTTCGTTCACTCCCATCTTCCTCCCTTCCCATTACTGCGAAGTTCAGGTGTCCACCTAGATATGCGAGACAAGTACGTTTCCTTTCTTCAAAAACCAATTTACCGACGAATTTACATGCCGAACAGGCGATAGCGTTCTGTGGACTCTTTGGCAGCGTTGCAAGACGCTGTCGCGTTCCGCTCTTGAAGTGAAGCTTAACATCTTAACCAGACATCACTGGCACAAGCAGCAACACCGCGCTTAAGGCTTTCGCCTCACAGCACTTAGGGTCAGCAAAGTGCCGCCCTGATTTTTTTTTTCATTCTCTCTTCTATCTCTTTCCTTACAGAGCGGTTCGGGTGTCCACCGAGAGTTACTGCGTCATTTCCTTTCATCACAGACAAATTTTTTCCACCAGAACGGCCCCTCTAATTTAATTTCACTACCCACCTTTCACCCTTCCCGCACAGTTCGTTTAAGGTGTCCTCCAAGAAAGAGACAGTTCCTGCTCCATCTCCTCTCCTCAAAAACCGCTAAAATATTTCTAGGAAGATACAAATATAGACCTCGGTGTGCGCACATTTCACGACTCTGACGAAAGGACAATCTCTGCTTTCTAAACTTCTCAAAGGAACTTACGCGCTGCGTGGAAAGGATTTCGGTGAAATGAGCTCTTGCCCAATTCCCCGCTAAAGAACTACTGCGAAATGGCTAATGGACAGTCGTTCCCTGAAATGCTTGCGCGTGTTTTCCAAGATGGCACGAACAGAAACCTGGTTGGTAAGCGGCTCCAAATGCTGCAATCCGGAGGTTGCACCAGTGAGGCATAGTGTACCTGCTTCATAGCTTGTTTGTACCGAGCAGCACTAGTCGCTGCCTTGTTGTTTTTGTCTTTGTGAGGGACTATGGCCCTTTTGTAGAATAATGGGTCAAATAAACTTCTCTTCAAGGCATAGTGCTTTTCCTCCAGAATTGTCATGCGTGCTTTACATTATGCCTCTATGTTAATCTCAGTTAAGAATGGTTTGAGAGAGAGAGAGAAACTTTATTTGAAGAGGAATTCGGGGCACGCCCCAGGGTCCCCGCACGACCCCTAAGGTCCATAACACGGGCAGCCCGGCCGGTGGCGATGGTCTGCACGACCGGGTCCTCCGAGCGCAGGAGGGTCTCCCAGTCCTCCCAGGTCTTGAGGTTCTCTAGGTCCCGCGGGGGAGGGTCCGCCGGGAAGAGGGAAAAGGATGTGGAGGGAAGAAGCGAAGGGTTCTGGGCATAGGGCGCATGCCGGAGGCGAAGGAGGGATGATAGTGGGCTAGGGTAAGGGGTGAGGGTAGAGAGTGTGTCTGTAGTCTGCGCCAGAGTGTTGCTTGTTTGTTATCTAGGGAGGAGTGGGGAGGGGGGTAGAGCTGGCTTGAGGCTCTGTAGCACTGCGTCAGCTCGCTGAATCTGTGCATGCGCTCCTTCGTGAATCCCCGATCCGATGCCACCTGAGCCCGGTATAAAGAACCTCGGGTTAAAAGGTTGGTGGCCTCGTTTACGTGATTACCGGAGTGCGCAGGCATCCTTATAAGCTCCACTTGGCGGGGCTGGGGTGCATGGGGCGAGTCCAGCATGCCAAAAGCAGGAAAATGGATTCGACCTCGAGCGAAATTTAGAATCACAGTTTTCGAGTCACTTAAATTGTACCGGGTCACTTTCGACTCACTTAAAATGTACTTAAAACATCCGCCACAGCTGCTGTCGCTTCATCACCCGTGCAGCCAATGCCCACCCATACGGCGTCCGGCTCGGAGCCGTACGCTCGATTTACTGCGCAAGTGTAAATGCAAAAGTGGAATATAAAATCAACACCGCTAACACATATTTTCTGCATCACTAAGCATGATTCGCTAGTTATGTTTTCTTCTCACAAATAATGGGTCTCCTATCTGCGGCGTCTCTCTCACATGCAGCCCGCAAAGTGGCTCCGAGCGCCCCATCGTGGCACACAACCCTACATTGCACCGGGGCCACAGCCCCCCGCCACCACGAGGACTGGTAGCAGCTTTGCATGGCTAAATGCTGCTACGGATGATCCTCTCAGACGTGCACCCGGCGATGTCAGCCCAGTTGCTTTTTTAGAGCGCAGCTTTTTGGCGCCCGCAAGTAGCTGGCTCTGGGGCATCCAATCCCCCTCCTGGAAAACGGCTTTGGTTCCTTTTATTCTTAACGCAGGCAAACCAATTGACACAGATAACCTCCTCTCCACCTCTCTCACACTCCTGTGTGGGCAAACTAATGGAGACGATGGTGCGGGAACGGATATCTGCATATCTTGAACACAAACATGTCTTTGCGAGCACCATGTTCGGATTCCGCCCCACCAGATCCGCACAGGATGTCCACCTGCAACTCAATCAAGAAGTCCTTCACCCCCTCGAATGCCCCCATAATAGCCGGGTAGTACTCACCTTGGATCTTAAAGGACATCTGACAATGTAACACACGAGATCAAACTCACTAACCGAAGCCATATCGACTGTGGCCTCAACATATACCGATATATGGGCCAATTTCTAATGGATAGTCGATCCTACATCCGCATCCAAGATAGAGAGTATTGTCATTGTTTCCTCGGCACGCGGGGAAACCCCCAAGACGCGGGGGTGGTGGTGGTGAAAACATTTATTAAGAAGGGAAAGGAGGTATGTTTGGATCAGCCCTTAAGGGACTGATCCTTACAAGCACTAGGTGGAGGTCCCTAGTATGGGACCCCAGTGGCGGTGTCCGCCGCCCGGGCGCGCCCGACAAAGGCTTGTTGGGCCTGTAAGTCGTGGCAGCCGAGCAGGGTCGCCTCCCAGTCCTCCCGGGTTGGGATGGGGATGGGTGAATGGCCGGATTGGAGGGGTAGACCCACATTATGTGATAGGTTTCACAAGACACCGCACTACAGTGCGGGCAGCTACCGTTGAAAGAGGAGCAAAATGTTTTAGTGCTGCCGGGCACAGAATTGTATTGGTGAGAAGGCGGAGAAGGAGCCGCTCATCCGCCTTCTTGCCGCGCTTTCCCCGCTGCTCTTCAATCTCGCTATGATTAACATGCCGGCCTAGTTGAGCGGTGTTTCCAGCGTGCATGACACCCCGTACGCCGATAACATGACTCTTGGGGCCACGCAGGGCATCACAGGGGATATTGAAACCAGCCTGCAAACAGCAGCGACGATAGTCGACCGCTACACCCACCGCTGCGGTCTTCAATGTTCCACTCAAAAATCGGAATTGGTGCACCTCCGCTCCTTACAAAATTGACAAACTAAAATATCGCTTTCTCTTGAGAGTGGTCTCATACGCGAAAGTGATGAGATACGGGTACTCGGACTCTACATCCACAAACACAGGCGGCCAGACACTACATTGGCCAAACTCTGTAAGGTGGGGAACCAGGCGGGCAGCATGGTTCGCCGGATTTCCAACAAACGCGGGGGGTTACGAAGTGAGGATGCCTTGCGGCTGGGGAAGGCCTTAGTAACTAGTCGAATTCTCTATTCGACTCATCTCCACCTACGGAAACAAGAGGAGGATGCCATTAAGGTCATCCTTCCCAAAATTGTTAAACGTGCTCTTGAACTCCCCATCACTAATTCAAACAGCTGGCTTATGGCCCTTGGGGTGGTGAATGCTTTCCGGGAGCTCCGGGAGGCGTACCGTAAAAAATGTGCCCAAACGGGTGACATCAAACGTACCGTAAGCTGCCGCAATTTGAGCATCCGGCAGCTTCGCATGTGTACATGCATACAATTCGCATGCATGCGACCCGCATGTATGTACGGCTCGCTTGTGGCGATGTTTTCCGGTGGTGCTGCCGAGTATGCTGGGCCACACCCAACCAACTATGCGTAAGACGATCGACGCCTAGTGTTCAGAAGCCATCGGGACCATGAAGCCCAGTGTAAAGTAGGTGCGCCTCCAAATCAAAAATCTGTGCCTCTCCCGTAACCGAGAGTAGAGTAAGCATGAAATGTTTACGGGCATAACACATTGGTTGTAGATGGTACTAGTCAAAATCTTGAAATGGGTCTAGTGTTCAACACACCCCACCACACCACACATACTGTGCACTGGTCCATGTGGACGCAATCGTTCCCAGTGAGTGTCTGGGGAATCTCTTCCGCCCTGCCTCGTCAGCTGTATCCGGCTTCTGTTAGCCTTTCATCTTTGTAATCGTTGTTTTCATTCCTCGGTTATTTGTACCACTTTGCCTACGTGACAGTGGTGACGTCACCACTGGATTACGTCACGCATAATTGATGACGAAGTAATGACAAATTAGTAATTAGTGACTAATTTCTGATTAATGACTAAGTACTAATTAACTGCTAATTAATGACGCTTAAGCTTCGTGTTTAGGAGTGGAACGCGACAGCGTGTTGTAGCGCTGCAGGCAGTCCACGGAACGCCACCAACCGTTCGACGCGATGCCTTGCCTTCTGAACGCGACGCTTTTTGAGGAAAGGAAATTACGCAGTAATTACCTGTCATCTCGGTGGACACCGGAACCGCACCGTGAAGGAAAGGAGGAGCGCCACCAACCGTTCGGCGCGATGCCTTGCCCTTTGAACGCAACGCTTTTTGAGGAAAGGAAATGGAGCAGTAATTCTCTGTCATCTCGGTGGACACCCGAACCGCACCATAAAGGAAAGGAGGAGCGCCACCACCCGTTCGGCGCGATGCCTTGCCCTTTGAACGCAAAGCTTTTTGAGGAAAGGAAATGGAGCAGTAATCCTCTGTCATCTCGGAGGACACGCTAACCGCACCGTAAAGGAAGGGAGGAACGCCACCACCCGTTCGGCGCGAAACTACCGGCGCTTGTACGCCGGTCCTGTAGGAGAGCTTAGAGAGTCTGGTTAAATCTCGTACGATGCGCGGATGCTCTCGTTTCATTGCCCGGATGAGTGGAATTCAGTGCCCGGATGTTAGCTCTCGGTCTCGGCGTGACGTCACCACACTGCCGACAACGGGAGAGAGAGTGAGAGAGAGGTCCCGCGGGGGAGGGTCCGCCGGGCAGAGGGAAAGGATGTGGATGGAAGAAGCGAAGGGTTCTGGGCATAGGGCGCAAGCAGGAGTGGGGAAGGAGGGATGATAGTGGGTTAGGGTAAGGGGCGAGGGGAGAGTGTGTCTGTAATCTGCGCCAGAGTGTTGCGTGTCTGTTATCTAGGGAGGGGTGGGGTGGAGGGTAGAGCTGGCGTGAGGCTCTGTATGCCTGGGTCAGCTCGCTGAATGAGTGCATGTGCTCCTTCGTGAATCCCCGATCCGAGTCCACCTGAGCCCGGTTTAAAGAACCTCGGGCTAAAAGATTGGCGCCTCGTTTCCGGGATTCCCGGAGTGCGCAGGCACCCATATCAGCTCCACTTGGCGGGGCTGGGGTGCATCGGGCGAGTCCAGTATGTCAAAAGCAGGGACATGAACTCGTCCTCGAGCAAAATTTAGAATCGTAGTTTTACAGTCACATAAAATATAGCAGGCTAAAAGCATTTCATGCTTATAAACTAGTCAACGCGCTTGTCGCAAACGGAGTCGGGTCGCCGCCTTCTTGCTCGACTCCATATCCAACAAACCACTTCCATGGAAGACAGGTTTTACATTCCAGAACTTTGGAGGCGCGCCCTCCCTGTGCGACCTCTTCCAGCCAACTTGTCACACTAAGACCATAATGGTCGGCGCCTGGCACGAGCGCAAGCCCTAGCCCGACATTATGGCATCAAAACGGGTGTATACTACGTGGACGCCTCCGGCCCTCACCACAGGGGATGGTACACGGCGCGGTAGTTAACAGCAACACAGTTAACGGCCTCTCCATCAGAGCCCGCAGTGCAACAGAAGCAGAAGAGGTCGCGATTCCTCTTGCGGCCTCACATTATGATTTCAAATACATAATCACCGACTCTCGAGGGGCCTGTCAGAACATCGAACAAGGCTTCACTGTCTTCTTAGCCTATCGAATCTGCCAGCACACCCAGCACACCGTTGTAGTGTTTGTATGGATCGGTTCCTTACGGGCTGACTCAAACATACCTGCTGTTCCTTCTAAATAAATGACTGACCGCTAGGGGGCCGGTGAGTGCGAACGCGCTACGCATCGGCTCCGTACAAACACGGCGATTTCTTCGAAGTACGAGCCCCGCAGTGCCCACCTCTTCACTACACCGTTCATAAAGGTGAGCACTACGATCAGCTCTACTTTGGTGGCCGACGGTCTCTCCTACGTGGGCCCACGGGCCGCAAACCACCCCTAACCGACCAGCTGCCGCACTAGGCCTCGCGCCACCGTGCGTTCACCTACCACCTCACCCACAGCGAGAGCATGGAGGTCCAGGTGCTCGGGGAGACCATCAACCCCAAGGACTACAATCCCAGGGACTGGACTCATATCCTGAACCTACCCACCCGCCAAAAAGATGCGCCGAAGATCCAGGACAAGGCGAACGCCAGCGCCGGCTCACGACCGACACATTCCATACACCAAGCGTCCCAGCTGCGAGCGGCGCGTCTCGCGGCGCAAAGGTCGCAACGCCAGCCACCGTTACCTGCGGGCGATTACAAGATTGTCTTCCGCTCGAACGGAGGCCTTTCTTTAAACGACCTTCAACCGCGCCAGCTTCGCCTCGCCCTGATAGCTGCGGCCAAGGACATCCAAGATCCAGACGCCACCCAGTTGCGCATTCACCCATAAACAACACATGCACCATGAGCACCCCTCACCAAGCTGACGCGCTTCTCCTGGTCGCCATTCAACAGCTCAAAATTCGAAACCAACCCTACGCTGTCAGTGCCTACATCGCCCCCCCGGATGGTGCAGTAAGGGGAGTTATTACCAACGCCTACTGGGAGGAAACCCCGACACAGGTTCTAGAAGACCTCATCGTGGGCAACCCTACGGCCCCCATCATTGATGCACGCCGCATGGGACAGACCCGTTCAATCCTCATTACTTTCCGGGGGGGCCCGGTGCCCAGAACCATCGTCTACGGAGGCGGCCTCCACAACTGCACCCCCTACAGAGGACACCTCGACGCATGTACAAACTGCCGTCAACCTGGACACCGTTCGGACGTGTGCACCCTTCAGCGCACACACAACTGTCCAAGGTGTGGCGTCCCCCACCCACGAGAGGACACTCCGACATGCACCCCAGCCTGCATACTATGTGGAGGCGCCCACATGACCGGCACTAGAGGATGCAAAGGCAGGGGACGCCGCTCTCCACCCGCCTCACTGCAACAGCACATCTCCCGCACACCGGACCGAGACGCGGACCGCACCGACGTGCGTCGGTCCAGCAAGTCGCGTTCATCATCTCCCCGCCGCCAAGACCAACAGGCTCGTCAACTTTCCTGGGCGGACAGAGTGGCCGGCAGAGTCAACAATGCCAGCAAGCCCCCGGCCCCTCCGCCCACACAGGTGGATCCCCGTGACCGGGAGCTCCAGGCCCTGAGAGACGAGGTGAGTCGTCTTACCTCTCTTATCCAGACCCCCACCTCCGTCCTTCCACAGCTTACACCAACCGTCCCTCCCGCCCAGCACACTCCACTACCTCAAACAACAACAGAAAACGTGGAAGAGTCCGTCTCCCAATCCCCACCCTCACCCCCACCCAAGAAAAAACGAACAACAGAGCCCACACCCGTTACCCAGACCGACCTGACATCCCTCGAGGCCCGCCTGGATGCTAAACTCGCTGAGATGGACGCGCGTCTAGAGGCAAAATTCAATCACCTCATCGACCACCTCTCCCAGCGGTTCGAGCAACAAATTGAAGCGGCATTTACGCGCATGGTGCACACCCTAGAGATGAGCCTTGCACAGTACGACGCCCGCCTCCAAACAATAGAGCAGGCCCTTCCCTCGCTACACCTCAATCCGCCGCATCAATCCAGCCCACCTACCCCACAGAACTCCCCAACCAACCCACTTGCCCTCACCCCACCAAAGCTCCAGTATGGCGGGGCTCCCTCCTAATTCCTTATCAATTCTTCAGTGGAACTGCCGCCGCTTCCGGGGCAAGCGCGCACCGCTCCAACTCCTCCTCCCCACACTTCCCACGCCCCACATCCTTCTCCTTCAGGACACACATAGCCCTGCCACACTTCCTAGCTACACATCTGTTCACTCGGACGCCACGAATACACCCAGGGCGTCCACACTCATACATCGCTCCATTACACACCAAACCCATTACATCACCTCCGAGACGCCCTGCGTAATTACAGAAATCATACAAGATACACACTCACTACCATCGATGTTTGTCGCCAATATATACCACCCACCATCTCACCCGATGGCTTCATTGGAAACGCTACTTCGAGATCTTCACCGTCTTGCAGGCAAGCATCCATTGATTATCGGAGGAGACTTCAACAGTCAGCATACTGACTGGGGCTACCGCACCACCACTGGACGAGGCCGGCGTCTCTGGTCCTTGGTACAAGAGCTCCGCCTCACAATACACAACAACTTTAACACCCCCACGAGGATTGGTAACAGTGTCAGCGCGGACACCAGCCCGGATTTGACACTGAGCCGCAACCTTGTTGGTATTACGTGGGCCACAACGCGTCATACATTAGGAAGCGATCATTACATCCTCTCCGTTACAGTACCGTACAAGCAAAGACAGGCCCGTCACCTAACACACAAAATCACCAACTGGGATGCTGTACGCTCCGCACGGGCGGCCCTCCCTGACGCTTCCATTATAGACATCGACCAGTGGGTGGCATCACTCATGAACGATGTCTCCACACACACGCGAACCCTTGTCACAACAACAGATACGCCCACCCTCGACACTCGCCTGGCCCACCTTTGGGAGGCCCACCATAGCATCCTAGAGCGCTGGAAGGGGCAAAAGCTCAATCGGACCCTTAAAAAGCGGCTGGCCGCGCTGCAAACACAAATTACTGAGCACGCTGAGGAGCTCTGCCGATCAAACTGGGGTCAGATTTGCGACAGTTTGGCTGGCAATTTGTCCTCCAAACATAGCTGGCAACTCCTCCGTCACCTAATTGACCCCACGCAATCCAAAACAGCCACACAACACCACGTCACACGCCTTATACACAAGACCGGCCTTTCTCCTGACGCACTCATTAATAACTTAGAAACACACATACAACTCCCGGTACCTCAAACCCCCTGCCCCCCTATACAGGCGCCCCGAATGCCAACCTCGACGCAGAGATCACGGAGACAGAAGTCAGAGCGGCCCTCCTGACTCTCCGTTCTAACTCCACCCCAGGAGTTGACCGGATCTCTAATGCCATGCTCCGCAATTTGGACGATCAATCGATCGCCCAGCTCACGGAGTACTTCAACAAATGCTGGCAGGAGGGCACTCTTCCCCAATCATGGCGTCATGCAAAAATCATATTCATACCAAAGCCCCACAAACCACTTACACCCTCAAATCTCCGTCCCATTTCACTAACCTCATGCCTAGGCAAGCTTTTCGAACACGTCGCACTCGCTCGACTCACCCAACACATGGCGGAGCAAGACCTCTACCCGCACAGCATGGTGGGCTTCCGTCCCCATCTGTCAGCACAGGACGCCATGCTCCAACTCACGCAGGACATTTTCGACCCCCTCATTCCGGGTCACACAAAAGCTGTCTTAGCCTTGGATCTCTCCAAGGCCTTTGATCGCCTGGACCATCAAGCGATCATGGCGGCTCTCTCCCCCTTGAACATAGGTGAACGTATGTACACCTATATTCAAACATTCCTTACTAACCGCACGGCCGAAATTCACTTCGGTCCCCACATCTCCCCCCATACACCCTTAGTGGGGTCGGAACCCCCCAGGGGTCCGTCCTCTCCCCTTTCCTCTTCAATGTCACTCTCATTCCCCTTGCCCACAAGCTACAAACCATCCCTCACCTTCGGCATACACTCTATGCCGATGATATCACGCTATGGACCACCCATGGCAGTGATGGAGACATAGAGAACACCCTACAGTCCGCGGCTATCCTCACCCAAACGCATGCGCGGAGTATCGGACTCTCCTGCTCACCGGAGAAGTCGGAGCTCCTCATAATCCGCCCCACAACACGAAACTGTCCCTTAGCCCCCATCACCGTGACACTGGAAAACCGGCCCATCCCGGAGGTAAACACTCTCCGGGTACTTGGCCTCCACATCCAGAACAACGGGAAAAACACACTCACCATACAGAAACTCAAGCAGACAACTGTGTCGATATCACACCTAATCCGCCGCGTTTCTGCACACCACCGGGGCATGAAGGAGCATGATCTATGTCGTCTCATTATGCCTTCGTCCTCAGCCGCTTTATCTTCACGCTCCCCTACCTGAAACTCCAGGCTAGGGAAATCTCCACCCTGGATGCCATGATTCGAACAGCATTTAAGACAGCATTACACCTACCCCAAAATACCTCAACCGAAAAACTCTTTCAACTAGGCCTGCACAATACGATAGGGGAGCTTATTGAGGCCCACCGACAGACACAATACATACGTCTCGCGAGAACCACCACCGGGAGACACATCCTACACACCCTCGGTATACGCCTACCAGTTACCGATCCCACACAGCTCCAGGTACCCCGCCTCATTCACCGCGATTTATTTATTAAACCTCCCCCCAAAAACATGCATCCCACCTACCACGAACCCCGCCGCAGAGCTCGCGCACGGGCACTCCACAAATACTATGGCACGGAACCGTATGCCGTTTGGGTGGATGCCGCATGCACGGGCGAGGACGCGGTTGTCGCCATCACGAACCCCTCCCTCCAACCCATTGCCACACTTCACATAACCCCTACTGCCACTTCGGAGGAGGCCGAAGAGGCCGCCATTGCCCTGGCCATCACCCGCACGGAGGCGCGATATATACTGTCAGATTCCAAAACTGCCATACTAAATTTTGCTCGCGGGAGAGTTCACGTCCCTGCATTTCGCATACTGGACTCCCTCGCCGCGCACCCGCCCCGCCATGTGGAGCTGATATGGGTGCCTGCCCACTCCGGGAATCCCGGAAACGAGGCCGCCAACGCTTTAGCCCGAGCTTCTCTCAACCGGGCACCGGCGGCCTCCGACCTGGGGTTCTCGCGGGAGCGCATGCACTCATTCAGTGAAATGACGCAGGCCTACAAAGCCGAGCGTCGGCTCTATCCCCCACCTCATCCTTCCCTCGACAATTACCATCAGACACTTTGGAGGCGGCTCCAAACACGCACTTTGCCCTCCCCTTATATACGCTCGCGATATCACCCAGTCCACACGAACCCTTCCTGTACCCTCTGCCAACACCCCAAAGCCACCCTCGACCATATTCTTTTCCTCTGCCCGGCGGATCCTCCCCCGCGGGGCCTGGAGCACCTTACCTCATGGGAGGCTTGGGAGACCCTACTGCGCTCCGAGGACCCGGCCAAGCAAGCCATCGCCACCGGCCGGGCTGCCAGCGTCATGAGCCCATTCCCCCTATCCCCAACCCAACCCGGGAGGACTGGGAGGCGACCCTGCTCGGCTGCCACGACTTACAGGCCCAACAAGCCTTGGTCGGGCGCGCCCGGGCGGCGGCTACCGCCACTGGGGTCCCAAACTAGGGACCTCCACCTAGTGTTTGTGAGGATCGGTCCCTTACGGGCCGATCCAAACACCTCCTGTTCTGAATAAATGTTTTCACCACCACCACCACCACCTCCGGGACATGAACGTTTGAGTGCAGTGGGGCCGTGCGGGGGCCCAAGGACCGACGTGTCCAAAAGTCCCTTGTTATAAATAAAGTTTTCATCATCATCATCTAAATAAATGTTTTCACCACCACCACCACCCCTGCGTTTCACGTCGTCGCCGTTGTCGGTTGTAACCAGCAGTGGACACCTTAGTCGCGCTTTAAGCTGCGAAACCAATGAAGCTGTAGCTTGGAAAGCAAAGGAAAGGCGCAAAACTGCCATTTTGGAACAGTAGGCACCTCAGTCGTGCTTTAAGCTACGTGGCGGTAGTGACAGATGTTCGCTGAATGCGTTGACATTGACAACGTACCCTTAGCAAGAACTATTACGTTTGGAGTATACGGTGGGCTATTTAAATTGCATTTTAAACATATTTTTTTGTTCATGAATACACTGAAAATATGTAGAAATACGTTCATGAAATTTCATGCTTGGTATTCGAAATATATTCTTAAAATATGCCAAAAATACCTCACTTAAAGCATACTTCGAGCACTTTTCAAATACGTGAAAAAATATGTATGCAGTTTGAGCATCTTGACAATGTATTAAAAGTGTACTTTCGTAAATATGAAATTAATACATACCAAGTATACTTCAAAGCTCACAAACGGGCAGTCCTTTTAAACGTATCTGCCGCACACTTCTAGCTGCCGTTGAACAGCCGAGAGCTGGAAATCGCGTTTCGGGAAATCGATTTTTGGTGTTGGCAATGTTATTAAAGTGTACTTTCGTAAATAAGCAATTAATCCGTCCAAGTATACTTAAATTATAACAAATGGGCAGTCCGCGCAAACATATTTGCATTACACTTCAAGCTACCGTGGAACAATCTAGAACTCGAAATGACGTCTCAGGGAACAGTGAAAACTCTCCCTTTCCTGTCGTCCTTTCGCTGCAACACTGTAATCATAGCGCGGGAACAACGCGGGACATAGACGAGACGGGACGAGAACGCCTGCGTTGTTCCCACGCTATGATTACTGTGTTGCAATGAATTGCCAACCTGCCCAAGCCTTTTTTTCTGAAGTCCTTTCGTTTATGGTAACTTCTAGCAGGAAGGCAATCACCACTTATTTACCGTCAAAGGCGCCTTGGGTATTTCCGGGCCCGAATATGCCAGCGAAAAGGACCACGACCGGCAAGGCCGACCGGGTCCCTTAGACGCCCGTGTATCTGTTGGTTGACAGTTCGACTCCTGACCTATTTCTGATGCAAGTTTCGACTAGCAATTCTGTTCTAGATCGCCTCCCGATTCGAACGCGACCAGTAGGGCACTTCAGGGAAAATTTTTGGGTCCAAGTCTTTGCACAAAAAAACACCTCACCGAGCAAGATAATGCGTAGCTCTCGGTGGGTATATATAAGGCAAGCCAAGTATGGCTGCACGTGGCAGCGGTGGTGGCTTGGCTCGAGCCAGTATGCAGGTCCGTGCAATTCCTTTTCATTCGTCTCTCAGTCACAACAACAACAGCGCTTGTAGGAGCATTTGTAGTTTGCTGCGGCACTTCCGTCATGATTTGTTGTGTAGGTATCTTTGCCGTTCCCGTGCCGTCACGTGACCTTATAATCTCATGTACATCGTGATTGGTGATAACTGCACTTGTACAATTTCTCTGAAGCATTAACCCGTCTCATTCCGTGAAGCCGACAGACCCTTCCTTAAGCCGAAGTGAATATATTTTTAATGTATTAAATGCATATTTTTAGTGTATTTCTAATATAATGTAATGTATGTAATGTATATTTTACTATATTTGTAATGCATTATAAATATGCTAAGCGGGCAAAAATGTACTTTTCACGTATTTTAAAGAACGTTGAAAATATTATTTGTAGTATACTTAGAAAGCTTTCGTATTGCAGTTTAAGCATAGGGACAAAAAATGCGAACTATGAAATTAATACAATATGTTTGAAATGCATTTTAAGCACATCCTCTTTTTCGCTAAGGGTAGTGCCATTTTAAGGAAAGGAAGTGCGAATAACAGGCTCCCTGGGTCAGTGAACGCCTTAATCGCGGTTACAGGTACGTGCGGTGATCAGAGAGAGTGAGGGCTGCAGGCCTAGAGTACGTTGTGCCAGCAACGCGGCGCTGAAGCCATAGGCCGTCGGCGTTCATTGTGTTCACTGGCGTTGGCGTTGACAGCGTTTTACACTCCGATTATTTTAAGGGAAGGAAGTGCGCATAACTGGCTCCCTCGGTGAGCGGACGCCTGACACACGCTTATGGTACAGTACGGTCCACTGTTAAAGGGAACATGCGATCGCGTGGCCTTCGCGCTGCCGCCGAGAACTTGTGAGAGTTGTCGGCACAAGATGCATGCGCAGTAATCACAGCGGCCGGTCTTTCCACGCATGCGCCTCATGCCGCGTATTCTCGCCGCATCTAGGCAGCATGTCTCCGTGAAGCGCGGAGACCACGCGATCGCATGTTCCCTTGCGATGTCAGTGCACGTTAAAGAATCCCAGGTGGTCGAAATTTCCGGAGCCCTCCACTACGGCGTCTCTCATAGCCTTAGTCGCTTCGGGAAGTTAAACCCCATAAACCTAACCTAACCTAACCAATGGACCGTACTGTACGTGGGGTGATAAGAGAGATGTGGACTGCATGCGTTAGCGGACTTGGGGACGCGCGCCGAGCGTTCAGCAGGTGGGCATCGGCTCTGCCGATTGTCGCCTGGAGCCGCAGATTTTTTGCACCCCGGGCCAACAAGAACTGCACCACCATGCGCCGGAAGTCACATGGCATCAACGCATATCTTTCTGTTCGAGGCGACATCCCCTTTTACAAATCCTCCCAAACCGAAGTTTCGACCACGCTGGGCGGCGCCGCTAGTCCTAACAGCGGCGCCTACGTCCGGCGCGGCGGAGCCCCTGCTCTGCGATAATATGGCCTTCCAACAACCACCAGCCAAGGATATGATCCAGCGGCGATGCCGTGGACCACCGTTCATCCCTAGAAAGTGGGTGAGACGACAACAGCAATATTCAAGAGCGCCGTGCTCAATGCCGCAGTAGCTCGCCGAGCGCAGGGCCATGCCCTAAAAGGGCGTACGTCGACTCGGCCTCCCCTGCCGCTCCCTCCGCCGGCCCCAGCTCCGACAACTCGCCGACGTCCGCTCAAAGCACATCGGGCCGGCCACTTACGACGTGGAGGCTGAAGCCACCACCCAAACCAACACCCGAAGATTTCGTGGTAGTCCTCAAGCCGCGAACTCGAGTATCATTGCACGGGGTATTTGAGGAGAGCGGATACGGACGGCTTTCGTAGCCTACCTCGGACAAGACTCCTTGCAATTCTTCACAGTTCATCCGGTACGCGATCAGAACTTAATTCTCATTTACTCTCAAAGCCGAAATTGCCGACAGAATTATCGGGGACTTCGAGATCAATCTTCAGAGTAAGAGAGTCCCAATTACGGGCCACCTTAGACTAGACAGCGGTAACGTCTGTTACGGCGTGGTAACCGTACGAAACACAGATACAGCGGAATCCATCCTCTCAAGTCTCCAGAGGCGCCATGGCGAAATTCTGGAGGTGCGCAAATTTGGCACGTCAAACAAAGCGCGAATAACATTTTCCGGGAAGCACAAGCTGCACTACGCACATTACAAGTGCATGCTCATTGAAGACCGTGAATACCAGCGCACCATCTCGGCCTGCGGTCACAGCTGTGTTGCAGGTAACCGCATGGACGCCTGCCCCGGCCCAAGACCGGACACATGTGGAGTGTGCGGCAAACAAGCCCAGCTCATTGAGGGGGTGCGGGTCCCTCTTGAGTGCCTTCCAGATTTCTCTCTGTGCGGCGGAGCCCATACCACGGGGCCCGCGCGTGCGTTGCTAAGTATTGAACCCCCCAGCCCGTGCACCCCATGCAGCGACCCACGCGCAAAAAGGGTCGCCGTAAAACGCGGAAAGAGCTCATCAAATAAAATAAAAATGTTCTTGAACAGTAGTGGCGCGAGAATTGTGTTGAATGTAATGCATGGATTTGAGTATGTCACAAAATTCGGCGCATTTTTGAAACAAAGAAAAACCGCCGCGCGCACGGCGTCTCGCCGGCGCGAGCCCAACGGGAGAGAGAGAAAACCCCCGCCGAGCGCGTGCCTCTCTCTCCATCGCCACGGCGTGCGCCGAAGGAATGAGTCATCCACGCCGAAGATTCTCGAACATGCGAGTCGGTTCTACAGCTGACGGGGGGGAAAGGGCGTAGCCTTGCGTGCACTAAGACACGTCCCCCTCGCCCGTCGGCGTCGGCGCCACTCAAGAACACGCTCGAAACTTCGAGATGCGACCCCCGACCTCTGACCAATGGGGACGCGCGGCCGGTGAGAAGAGGAAAGGGAGACAGCACTGCCAATGCTGCGTGTATGTGCGCGCCTACTCGGGCGCGAACAACAAACAGACGGGAGAGCGAGCCTATAAAGAAGGACGTTGACCGCTATCAGTCAGTCCGGACCGCCGTTTAAGCTTCATCGAAGCGCGCCCGTTCGGCTCCCGGGAAAACACTACTCGGCCAGCCACGGACCAACGAGGCAACGTTCGCCAGTCTGCGGGACGGCATCGTCATGGAACTCTGGTCGTCGGACTGCCGCAGTGCCCGGTGAAAAAATTGTGTTTTGCTTGTTTACCTCTCTCTCGTGTGTTAGTGCACTTTAGGTGCAATATTGCCTTTGTACTGTAGTCTCTCTCTCAAGTTTAACTTTGCACTAGTTGCATTGTTCTTTTAATCACTTTGTATGTGTCTGTACTAGTGATTGTGAAATCCTCTGTATCGTCTCATCGCTGTATAAACCTTGTTTTGTTTTGTGAACCTTTGGCTCCGACCCATTCTCTGGCTTGCGACCAGCGAAAGCTGGGCACCGAACGCCCAAAAACCTCTTGTCACTTGGTGGCTGGTCTCCGCTTAGTTTGCCACGCTGAGTCGAGGGCATCTCCTTAGAGTCCGAGACCGCTACCCCCACACGCTCTAAGGGCGTCTGGGAGCTTCCCACGTAAAAGTGCGCGAAGTGTGGGTGACAGAGTACGACTGCCTTCACTTTACTTCTATAAAAGTGCCCTGTAATAGCAGGAAAATAAAAAATATAATAATCTATTTTATTTAAACAACATAAATGACAGTAACGTTCAATTCCGTTTTTTTGCCCGCTTTGAAAATAAATTACTTGCTTGCACACATACTTTGCGAAAAAAAAACACCCATTTTGACTGGTTGTATAACTTACCAGCGTACAAACATAAGGTTCGCTACTAATAGTTTCTGGTGCAAGAAACGTTAAACACTGATCTATATATTCGGTATATGTCAACTTTTCCCTCAACTTTCCTGTGAAAACATTAATGTTCACAAACTTGTGCAGCATCTACCAGTGGTTATGTGATAACATATTTTTTTTACTGGAAATCTACTAGACGAGATGAGTGTATTTCTAGCGCGTTACGACAAGTCTGGCAGAATTATCCTACACGCTCTGTTCGAGTTGCTCGCGTGACAGCCTGCCTGGGCAAAGAACGACCCAAAAGATGCAGAGTGTTGCACTTTCAGGGTAGTGCATTCTCTCATAAATTTTGTGTCAGTGACAGTCAGTTTCCCGTCGTGATTACTTATCTTCGATTTCTGAGCTCAGTACATACAGTCATTTGTTTTCCCTGAAAGACAAATGCAGACCATTCGCACTGGGATGGAAACCGCAGTTTAAGGTATGGATAAACAACGATTGTAGCAAATTAAAACCCAACTACCGGTCGTGCGTTATTTCTGAGACACATGAAACCATGCATTCACCCTCCAAATCTATGCATGCAGTAATTTAACACACACACACACACACACGCACGCACACACACACACACGCACACGCACACGCACGCACGCACGCACGCACGCACGCACACACACACACACACACACACACACACACACACACACACACACACACACAAGAAAATGCAGTGCAAGAAAATGCAATACACAACAATGAGGAGAACCATCGTCCCGCCTTTTTTTTTCTCGTGGACGTGTCGTACTTCTATCGCTCGACGTTCACGTCAGTCGTTGATGATGATTGGTGCGTCTAGACTTGAGCAAGCCTCGCCTGTGTTCTTTTTCTTGCCCGTTGCCAGGCGCTTTCTTGCCAGTCGCCACTGCAGACCGCTGTCCTAATTTTACATTGTACTTTTGTGTGCGTGAAAGTGCGGATGCAACTACGTTCGTTCTTGCAAGATGCCGACGCAGAAAGCAGGTCCATTCGTATTTTTTTTTATGAACGTCTCACTGTTTCTCCATTGAGAAAAATGACCCTGTGGTGTCTTGCTGCTCGATAAAGCCAGTAATATTTCACCGCAGACCATTTGGCGTTTCAAAAACGAAACATATCACAAATTTTTTCGGAGTGCTTTTTTAAATAAGGGCGCTTTTACGTGCCTCGGCGGCATTGAACAGCTGCTCCTGGCGTGCACACGCAGTATAAGGAAAGCAAAACTGTGTGCGTAAGTAAATTTTTTATGGTCCGCTGACGGACATCACTTGATTTATAGCTTCATTTGTGCATGTGCAGTAATTCGAAAAACCTGAAAAAAAAAATGTGTGTTTTCAAAGGCTGGCTTGCGCTGAGGTGGCGAAAAAAAATTGTACCGGATACTTTAGCTCCGCCTTAAGGTTATGACGCGATAACTAATGCGTTAAGGCCCGTATATGGAGAATCGCCCATTTTCTACTTAACAATCATGGATCCGTGGGAGCCTTCCTACCAATCCTGGAGCAGTGGTGCAGCGGTTAAAAGATGCGCCATTGCCCAGGTGCAGGCTCCGGTGGGACTTGTGCGACCAGGTTGATCTTCCCGGCAATCTCTTGCAACTCATTAATTCAACTGCTACATAGAGTTTCTTACTATTACCTAGAGGGAACGCTGGCGCCCCGTCTATGGAAGTTTGCGTGGAGACTCCTCGAGGCCACTTCAGCCACCATGGGCGCTCAAAGCATCATGGGGCGGTGAGCTACCGACTGCAGAACTACAACTTTTGGCCAAAAAAATAATAGAAAAATAAAGCTCTTCAATAACTACAAATGCCTTAACATTCAATATCTTGTCTAATGATTGCAACAAACGAGCAGAAAAGCATTTAAGTGCACTTTGCCCAAAATAAGAGATGGCTAGCTTTCCTATTGGCCAAGTAATGAACACTACAAAAACTAATATTTTGTAATTAACAGGCGTACTATTAAAAATAAATATGTTTTAAAAAAAATTGTTGTTGCTTAGATACTTTAAGAGGTTTTTTAAAGGCATTTTGAAAAAAGAAACCTTTTATTGGCGTCCTGTGCTGTTGCGGTTTCTCTACTATGGCTTTTGCACACTGCGTTCGCGCGGAAGTCGTCTGCGCACACACGAACAGCGTTTGTGGAATGAATCGTCGCAGTAATGCCACTCCGTGTTCCCAAAAAAATACGACTGTCCCGCAACAAGTAGCTCACCACCCCATGATGCTTTGAGCGTCCATGGTGGCTGAAGTGCAGCGCCGCCAGCTTTCCCTCTAGGTAATACTAAGAAACTCTATAAACTGCTACCGGCCACAGTGTGCAGTTTAGTACAATCAGTTGGGCAGGTTGTGATGACGTCGCAATGTTACGTGAACAACGGGCCCGCCTACCTCTTAGGTTGCGTCTCTGGGAATTTCTCTCTGGAACAGATGAAAAGAATAATGCGCTCATAAAATGTCCACAATGAAAAGCAGGTGTTGTGTAATTTCTTCTAGTGCTGTCTTCAACACGCAATTTCTTGCAGCAAACTTACTGTATTATACTCGCTGCCCTTAATCATGCACGGATAAAAAACGTCGGATCACAGTGCACTGTCCTCTAGATAGATACTAGACCCGTCTCCTTTCAAAGCGCGCCCGTGAAGCATCAGTGCCTGAATTTACTGGAGATATAACGCGTAACTTATAAAGAATTGTTCATTAAGAGAAGCCATTTTTGTTAATGTCATATATCAGAATGTAACTCTAATATCATATCGAATGGCACGCTGTTTAAAGGACATAGAATTAGCCGTAGTGGTTTGACCGCTTCGTGCGTCTTCCACATAACGCTCCCTGCGCTCGATGCTCAGCGATCAGTTATATATAGACGGAAATGCAAGTTAGCCGACAGCTTTCATGAAGTAAGAAAAGCTCCACGTCTTCTGTACTTCATGGGCACGTGGCAGAGTAAAACATGGCGATGTCTATGGACATGCTGACCTGAAAGTGTTTATTCGGCTGAAAAGGAAATGAGAGATGACGTGCTTTGAAAAAAGAAGGTTCTGAATATATATGAGGCCACCTTCCGATTTTCTTCTTATTACAAGCCTGTTCCGCAGGCACAGTCGGTTTTCTCTTCAATTCTCACTTTATGCTGTACATTAAAGTATTTGCACAATGCGGAGTTGGAAGAAATGGTTAATGCAACCTCGTCTTCCTCCCTTGCTCGTTATAACGCATGCCCATGCCCGTTAAGCGAACATGTACTGCAGGCAGGGATGCTAATTTCTCTTTGTTTCTCTAAATCTTATATTGCATGTAATGCACGCCGTCATTACTCACATATGAATGTAAATAAGAGGTACAAGATAAAGTGTACCCAGAGTGCATTCAAACCGTCGCCCCCTGGCTGGCGTGGTCATTGCGATGCTTGCACACCAGAAAGCGATGGCGGCTGTTAACGCCAGCAAACAGTAGCTGTACCGGAGATAGTAGTACGGAGGATGAAAGTGTTCTGCATTTGCCGATGCGTCTATAGACTCAAGGAGGAATTCTCATCAATTTGCCACAGAGTGGTAGCCGTTAGTGCCGCAAGTGGGCGAGAGGTTGCTTCGCCATTCTGGGTTCGCTGTTTTAGGGGCGATAAATGTGATGGAGAACTGACATCAGGCTGAAAGACAGCGGGGCCAACCACTCATTTATACTCGGCAGAAAATTCAGAGGATGTCAAAACTCTGCGTGAAAGGATCCCTCGAATAAAAGGTATCCGACCCTTCCCAGCCTTTTCAGGGAAAGTGGCCAATATTAGTTAGAGTGAGGAATAAATAAAAGCTGCCCAATTTTATGGCACTATTTCTTGCAACAATAGTTGCTTCAATCGCTGTTCCTAGAACTGAGAAGCTGCGCTAATCGTAAATTTATTACGAGGCTCTAGTTTGGAGCAAAAAATATAAGTAATGCGTCCGTGATCTCTCCACGCTTTCTGTCTTAGTAGAACCTCCTTCGCTATGGGCTCCGGCTCCCCGCCTGAGCATAAGTGTACGCTGTTGCGTAAGTGCTTTAGCTTTAGCATAAGTGCTTTATCTAACTTGGTTTGCCTGATATGAAAGCCAGGGAATACGTTTCCCGGCGAATTACTGGAAGATATGCCTTTAATCCTACAATACTAATTTATGGAGTCGTGATTTGCAGCAGTTCTTGCGCCATTTTGCTCATTTTTGAAGAATTGATGCGCAGGTTCAGTTTCGCCTTAATAGTGGTCAATGACCTACATGAGAAAATCGGGAATTCAGTGCAGTTTATAAACAGGCGTCACGCAACTCGTGGCAATGAAGTGCTATACCAGCGGACAGTTCAATGAACCTGACCGTAGCGGAAGAACATGAAATGAAAATGGGTTACCCACTGCAGAAAGTTGGAGCTCTCTTTTTTTAAAATAGATTCATTATGAAACGACTGAAATTTGTGTCCTCCCATGAGTTTTCGGAACCCCGTTCTATATCGGTGCAGAACTGAATGGTTATTAGAATGCAGTTGTAGCGAGAGTAAATTCTTTTATTTTATTCAATGGACACCGAGAATCCTGTAACAATACACGTTCTTCAAGCCACATTTGAAGTTTTACAGTTCTTTACGCTCTCACAGCGGCACCAAAAGAATCAACGACCTCTAGAAACAGCAGGATTACATCTCATTCACGTTGTTTTTATCCATTCCTTCTCAGGTATCTTAATTTCTAATATTAATCACCATAGCTTGGGTAATGTGCAGCTGCGAAAGTTTAGTTTATTAGTCTTATAGAGCTCAAGCGTACGACTGGTTTTCAGCAAACGTCCTGACAGCGCTAGGAGGCGAAGCGGAGGCGAAGCGAAAACACTGCGGTGAAGGGACTGACTCCAGCTTGGATGGTTACTATATTAGGGGACACAATTTTTTATGTTAATTATAGAATTAGTATTGCGCAATAAACAGACACTGAAAACTTCTCCCCGCGATTTTAAACTTTTAAAAAATCACAGAAAAGAAATTTTTGCTTGTGTGTAAAATGGCTATAGCATAACACAGCCTCACCCATAATATCGGATGCCGAGCAAGGCCCGAACATTGCGCTGAGGCAGGCGAAATTCTGTCAACTATAGCAAAACTTCTCGAAATAGGAGACACAAAAGCAAACGACGAATTATCAAAATGCAAAACATAGTCTGCGGAGTGATAAAGAAGTATCACATAGACTTATTGTATGGACAAAAATATCATTCACGTTCTCCGATTCTGGCATTAATTATGAAGTGAGGAGAAAGTGGCAAGGCTTTGCTGCATTTGTGGCACTATTTTTTGACAGATAAGTAATGACAGTACGCTAGCAGTTAATTCTTTAGCAAGACCTCTTCTATTCACCAGCAACACTTTGACTTTATGGGGAAAGTAATCGCGTAGGCAAGTGTCCGCTCCCTGGGATTACGCGGTCCTTGATGAAATGAAAAATGAGGAAAGTGAGACCGTTGAGCACCTGAAAAACAAATCTTATAATGTTTTCTGCACTAGTATAGGCTAAAATTGTAAACCAGCGGATTAATATACTCTCAGGCTAGTTTATTTGTCCACATTTACGAAGAGATGTTCCAACTTTCAACAAAATATGAGAAGTAAGCAGTCAGTTTATTTCATCTCGCTTCAAATAAATATTTGGGGTTCGAAAGAGCGCTGAATAAATGATGATAAAAGAAACAGTGTTGCTCTCGATGCGTCAGAGCACATTTCACAAAGGCTGTCGACGTGCTTGCCAGAAATTAGCTTTTTTTTATTTTGTTCATTTCCAGAGTGAGCAGTTGTCAGACTTCAGACTTCAGACTTTGCAGTGCAACTCTGTTAACTTTCACGTGTAACGCTTGACGTCCAGCAGATCTCAGTGGAAGCAACAGGCACTATTGTGACATGTTTGGTTAAAAATTTGCGTACGAGGGGGTACCCAAAAGAAACCGGACTAAATTTTTTGGTCGGCAAAGCTTCTATGGTACCGCGTTTTGCCACTAGGGGCGCATAGAACGAACGTTCCAGAGTCAGTAAGCCTAGTGCCGTCGTTGAAGGAGGTCAGACTTGTTTATGCAGAGTTTTAGAGTGACGACTGTTTTGTGTGAATGTCGTTTTTGCAATGGCTGATTTTCGTGAACAGCGCGCGCCGGTGAAATTCTGATTTTTGCTCGGAAAAAGTTGAATGGAAACTCTTGAAATATTAAGAAAGACGTACAAGGACGATGCTATGGGGACAACTGAAGTGTTCCTGAATCGAATCCTGAATCAAAGCAACAATCATGCCAATGGAAAACTTCAAATTCACCTCGCCTCAAGAAAGCTCGTCAGGTGAAACCAAACCTCAAAAGAATGCTGATTTGTTTTTTATACGTGAGAGGAGTCGTCCATTGAGAATTTGTTCCGCAGGGTCAGACAGTTAGCCATGCTTTCTACTTGGATGTTTTGCAAAGATTGGGCAAGAGTGTGCGGTGGAAGCGGCCAGATTTGTGTCGGTCGGGTGACTGGTTTTTCCATCATGGCAATGCCCCTGCTCACACAGCCCTGTCTCTACGACAATTTTGGACCAAAAATAGCACGACCCCTATTCCTCAACCCTCATACTCTCTTGACATTGCCCCGTGCTACTTTCTTTGTTTCTTAGAATGAAAATATAGGTGAATGGAAAGCGTTTCGGTGATGTTGCTGAGGTGAAGAAAAAAACGACGGAGGCACTGTCAAGCATCACAAAAGATGAATTTAAACAATGTTTTGAAAAATGGAATGAAAGATTCGACAAGCGTATCACTGCAAGTGGGGAATACTTTGAAGGAGACTGAAGGTGTGTGCTTAAAATGTGAAAAAATAAGTTCAAACAAAAATAAGTCCGGTTTCTTTTGGGTACCCCCTCGTACAAGGTACTTCACTACACATCTGTCGTTGCCATCGCAAGCTGCGTTAGAGAACTTCTTCCCTTTTAATGCATCAGCAAGATCTCGTTGAAGCCTCTAAATTCTACCACTCAGCTTGACAGGAAGATATTTAGCATGCTTCCAGAGCTTATGTCACAGACTGACCCCTTGCTAAACTGGGCCACAAAACAAAAACTTTTCTCGAAAAGATTCATATTTCATAGATGACCTCTGGTAAGACATACATACCATTGCAATCAGAATCAGTCTTTGCTGGCATGCGAAAATGATGTGTGCAACATATCATACAGAAGGAGGTCCCGAAGCTGAAGCCAGTGACGGTACTGGGAACTCTGATGAAACATGTGGAGCCTCCACGGTTTGAAATGAATCGATCAAAAATAAGCACATATTACGCACGCGTAAAAGGAAAATAAAAATAAAACAGAACATATGTATAATTGCACAGAACGAGCCATACTAATGCAGTAATTAAAGCTTAAAGAAGTGTGTCTAAGATAGGATGCTGTACATAATAGAAAATAGAAAAAAAACAACAAAAACCAGTCTGTGAGTTCATCACTAAGAATTATGCGGTTAGAAGGTGTTTTGAAGTTACAGAGTTAACATTTCTTCGCACATCTAGCGCCGTTTGGACTCAAGGCTGGACCCGAGTGCTGGCCCACCATGTAAGATAGGACAAAGGCGCAGTCATTGGGAAGGCACATCGTGGCAGGTTTGATCTGCGACAATTCGCTACAATCACCTTCAAAGTGCTTCTAAGTAGTCTAAGTGCCCAAAACAAAACGATATGATTTCTAAGAGAAAGAGACCCGCAAAAGAAAATTTGGCGAGGAGATAACTTCGAATTGTTGCCCATGACCGTCTACCGAAATATACGCACAAGAGCCTTCATTTTTCGCGTCACTGGTCGGCCGTTAGGCTAGCACAGAGTCTGCATGTTTACTACTGAAAATATGTGAATAGATTGCTCAGACCAGTTTTCGAGGATTTCTTGTGAAGTCCTTCATCATATCGTACCATGAAGCATCTAATCTGTTCGCCACGATCTGATTACTAAACAAAAAAATAATGCATGGTTTGAACGAGAATGTAAAACGTAATTTGCCGTTTAGAAGGCCATGGTTGCTGATGGGTAGTTCTATGACAATCAGGATTTAGAATGCGGTACTTTCCAGCAGGCTGGAATATAAAGCACCCCTCACTAATGTAGCTTTCATTCTTCGAGAGCAGGAACGCCGATCACCATAACTTAGGCGCAAGTTCTTAAATGATCTGTAATAGTCATGTCTGCTTCCTTTTCCCCGCCTCTTGTGTCGAGGAGAATTTAAAGAATATGAAAGAATATCAGACTAGTGACCCGGTCGTGGCCTTGCCAGCAAAAAAACAAAAAATGTCAGATTTTTTCCACACTATGACTATGGGATATTTATATTCATTTTCTCGAAAAATAGCGCTTTGTAGCGCATTGGGCAGCATGCAAACGCGCTAGTGGTTTAGAAAGGTTAACAACACGCGTGTTGAACGTACCAGCAGGACACAGCACAGGCGAAATAAGTCATCAAATATTTGAAATTTACTCCACCCACAGCATAGCAAGCAAAGCTTATGAAAATAATTTATCCACTGGCTGCGCAACTCAATTGTCGGAACCTAATGAGGCCGCCAATGATTGACATCTAGGGCCGATCTATCCTTGTTCCAAGGTTGTCCGAAAAATACGCGAAATAATTATTAAATAAGAACCTTGTAATGCCAGGTCTTCGTGCTGTTCATGCGGACATGCTCTGAAAACAATATTCTATAATAAAGTAGAATATCGGTTCGAAATTAAGGACGGAAATCACCTATCTGAAATAAGAACAGAAATGTTCTCACGTTCGTAACAATGCAGCGACTGAAACGACTCAACACGCGCACTTGTAAGTGTTTAACATTTTGAACTGTCAGTTTGTAATCCTAGGGTAGCACTAGAATTATAATGAATGTATTGAATGGGTTCAAATACAACTTGCTTTAATTTAAAGACATAAGCATGCACACGCAGTGCGTTGAAAGAACAGTTTAGTAATTGTTATCATTTATGTGCACGACAAACAACAACGTTTATCTCTGTTGTGGCCACTTGGATGTAGAACTTAGGAGCGTAAATAAATCCCGCGCACTATTCATGTTTGCATTACAACAAACGTGAAACCCTAGTTCTAAATATTAGATATATGCAAAATATCCTTTTCACAAGTTCCTTGTGAAATTAGTAATGTGCACGCCACTTCTACTTCCCTGTGGCGATTCATAAACTGATAGAATGAATACAATTTTTTGGAGGCAATGTTTCCGACAAGAATAGTGAATTTCTCGAGCTTTACGCTAAGTCTGAGAGCATTATTCTACACGCTTGTCAGATATGTTCGGATGGCAACTTCCGTGGAAATGAAAGACTCCTAAGGTTTCAGAGTGTTACAATTTCAGAGGAGTGCTTTCGCGCGTAAATTTAATGCCTGTGACAGCCACTTCCCAGTCGTCCTTTGTTACCGCCAGTTTCCTCCTTTGATAGCGTCAGTCTCTGCACCACCACACACAGCCTTTCGCATTTTCCCAAACGACAAATGCGGGTCCTCTGGATTGCCCTGCAAAAGGCAGAGTAAGTTATGGGAAAGAAAGGCTTCTGCAAAGATAAACATACCTATCTCGCGTATGCTATTTGCATTTTCATGAGCTACGCTGAAGTGCTCGGAAGTTAACGTCGTTCGGTAATGATGCATTCAACCTCTAAATGCATGCAGGCAGTGATTCTGAAGCGAAGGTTTATAGCTGGGTGTCACTTCCGGTTGCTTTCTGGCTCCCCTGACTAGAAGCATGAACACAGGAAGAAACAAGCTTAGAATAGGAAAAGCCAGACTTTTCATACCTGTTCACTTGCATTGATAGCAGGAAAGTGCAATGGACAACAATAGCGAAACGTTCATCTCGCTTTGCTTTGTTTGTCCAACCGGGTCGTGTTTCTGCCGCTTGACGTTCACGTCATTCTTTGATGATGATGGGTGCGTCTAGACTTGAGCAAGCTTCAAGTCTATTCCTTTGGATTACCCGTGACCAGGGATTCCCTTGACGGCGCATCTTTCTTCGCAACGCCACCCTCATTTTACATTGTGCTTTTATTTGCGCGGAAGTGTGGATGTCACGGCATTCGTGCTGCGCGGATACTAACGCAGACACCGGGTATGTTCCAATTTTCTTATGCACCTCCCGCTGCATCCTGACTGAAAGAAACGACGCAACGGTGTTTTATTGCTTGACTGTGTCCCTCAGATTTCCCTGTAATACTGTTTTTGGATCCCGAACAGTAAAACTCTTGAAAGGTACTCGACTGCTATTTGAATAAAGTATTTTCACATGTCTTGGTGACACCGAGCACCGGCTTCAGGCCTGCACGGCCGAAAAAAAAAAACATGCTCTGGACGCGATAAAAATGTATTATGTCAGCTGACAGACATCTGTTTATTTTTGAGCTTTATTAGTGTCATGGCCCTATGTTGGAAAAACTTGTAATAAAACATCTCTTCGAAGGCTGGTTCATCTTGAGATGGTTAAAATAAAATCAGGGCCAAAATAATGCATGTAGAAAAGTTAACAGTTGCCCTAACTAATCTTCAGTTTTCGCATAACTTTTTTTTTGTGTCATGCTTTTGCTAGTTATCCGAAGAAACGTTCTCTCCTGGTTTTTGTGGACAGGTTTCAGCCTAAAAGTTTTGTCGATTATTCTTTATTTTAGCATACCAATATTCAGACCAATGATGCAGTTCATACCAATGATGCAGTTCCAGCGTCTAAGCAATATTAGATCTCTGTATAATAAAACGTACAAACAACGACCATTTCCTCCCCTTTCAACGAAAAAAAACAAGTTCTAAAAGCAAATTTAGAATCGCAGAAAATGTTGCACAGATTAGAACTTATAAAGCTAACGTAAATGGCTTAACACCTCACGTGCATCCTTCGATGCGTACTTGAGCCGCTATTGGTCTACGTAAGCTACACTGTGTGCATAGCCACACAAACTCTAAAAAAGTAGTCCAATCACACAGCGGCCAGTGGCGCCGCTTTGTCTGCTAGCACGATATTGTTTCACACGCACAAAGGCCAGACCACCGAGTATGTTGCGGAATCTGACACTACATTGGAAATTGACAAATGTGCCCGCCAGCAATGAGGAGAGTTAAGGGTTAAATAGCTTGCTTATTCGTACGTAAATTCGTTCCCTTATTTGGTTTTGTTTCCATGCTTCACATTTCTGCATATCATGTCTTTTTTTATTTTTCTCTGTATATGGCGTTCAATTTTGAACATAAGTGGTTTCTGACAGGTGTTCCTTATTGCTCGCTTGTCGATTCTTTTGCGGCCACAGCCTACTTTCATATGGCTGCTTGGTTTGTGCCGGATTCTCGAAGTATTCTTAATGCATTATTTAGTTTGGACGATCACTCATTTTTGCTTTGTGAAGTTAATGGGCAAAATTTAGGAAGGACGCGTGTCAAAGTACTTATTATGCCAAAGATTCGCGGAAACTTGAGCGATTTAGGCCAGAAAGGTCGCCAACTGCTGTACCGCCTTGGTTTTTTCTTTCCTCCAGGTGCTGGGGAACGCTGCTGCGCAATGTAGCTGCACATTTGGCACAACGCGTCTTGCAGGTGGTAGATTTCAGTGTGACAATGCCGGTACCAAATGAAAGAAATCAGCAGCACACTTTTTCGATGCGAATGACAAGTGGGAAAAACTGCACAAAATACATTTAACGCGGTGGTTCTATTAGCAGCCCGGCGTCCTTGTCACTGCAGTAGGAAATAAGTCATATTTAAACGAAGGATTGCATTGCCGATGGCATATACGCAATATCACACGTCAGGTGCCCCTCATTTACCAATTCTGCAAGGAGAAACGGGTGCAACGAAGGCCTTTTGTGCCGAGGGGGAGCAGCAGAGAGCAGAAAATAAGAATAAAATAGAGAGAAAGCAAATGTCCTCTGGCTATTACGGATATTTGCATTAATATGGACGCACTAAGCAGTACCAGGGAAACCTTTGGGAAAAGTACCCTCTGCTATTAAACCACATACTGCTTTAGCAAAACTCAAACCAGGTACAGGTGATCTCTAACGATGTTGTCAGTCGCGTGTAAGATTTTTACTTAAAAATTTGCACTTAATAAATAACATCACCTTTGGTGTGATTTGACTTTCCCATCCTTTGAAGTGAAGGTTCTTGAATGTTCTCGTACTGTGTGAACAATCGACCAAACAAGACAAACTAGTTTCCTGACAGTTTCAACAGCAAATGAAGGAACCTCCCTTGCCATAAAAGGAGGCTTAAAGCATCGTTTTCATTAACTATAAATTCCTCGGTAAGCATCTGTCGGGCCGTTATGCACTTTTTTTGGTTTGCTACGCGAAGGTATTACCGGTGTTCCTTTTTTTCGTTTACTGTTGCAGAAAGTCAGCGTATCTCTGCCACCATTTTACATGAAACATTCCTGAATGTACTGCGTAGTCTCGAAGTGCGAGAAAAACTGCAGCAAGAAATGGAGACAATTCTTCAGGAGGAGGTGCGACCAGCACTGCCAAATATTACCTTTTCTGCTGTTTCGTTCTTTATACGCCAGAGTGCTAACGAGTCGGCAAAACACTTTTAATGAATGGCGAGTTAAAATACTCATTATCTGCGAGGCAAATAAAACGTTAAGATTTAAATGCATCATTGGCCGCATCCAGAGAACGTTCTTTGAAGTTGCGGTTAAAAAAATGTTTCTGGCACTTCAGCACTGCTAAACACGAAATATTTTACGAAAGCAGTTTTTTGCAGGTGGACACCACAGCCATGTACTTGAAAACGAGTTTGAGTTGTCCACTGACACCGAGAACTAGTTATGCGCCTTTTCAACGAGACCACAATATCCTCCATGCCAACGACAATGAACCCCTAGAACGCTGGCGGCCTATTTCTCCAGTACCGCTTTACGGCCAAAACGTTGTCAACGCAAAGTCAAGCAGCGCACATCTATCTGTCACTACCGCCACGCAGTTCAAAGAGCGACGGAGCTTTCCATATACCGTGGGAGCCAGTTATGTACAGCCGGCCAAATCTTTAGCTGGCGTGCGCGACGGCCACTTTTTCTGCGCTCGTGAGCTTTGAGACGAAGCAAGCTTGGGGAAAGCTCAATATTAAGCAGGGGCTTAGTTAACCTCTGCTTAAGTTTGATATCTTAGTTTGGGACGTCATAAGCTGCAGGAGCGCAGAAAACGCAGCCGCCGCGCACGCCAGCTAAGGATTTGGCCGGCTGTACCTTCCTTTCGTTTTGTGTCTTCGCGTACAGATGGAAGCTCTTTAAGACGACGGTGTGCAATGTACAGCGTGAGATTGTGGAAATTAAACACAAGGTGTGATGGACTGCGGTGATAGCATAGTGCTCTCGGGCAGTGGCCAGTGAAGCTGATATATTCGCGCCGCCGTGGGCTCGAAACCCAGTCGCGGCAATATTTGTGTTACTTCTGCAGGTATCGGAAAGCCTTTAGCAGACATCAACTTTTTCAGGATTGCTAGTGAAGTAGTGCTTCCCCACTAAAACAACGCGGACAGCGGTCTGAACAGGATAGTGACCAGCAAGAAATATTCACACTAATCGTAATTTTTCTGGTGTTGATATTTATATTTTAGTCCGCTGGTCGTGTTTCTTCATCCCATCCTCAAGGAGACTTTTCTTTTGAATATTGGTTTCTAGTTGTCGCGTACGGCGGCTGCAATCGGCTGCCATCAATGTTTTTTTTTGTCACAATAAGGTTGAAAGCCTGCACAAACATTCCAGGAAATAATTCATGCATAAAAAAGATGGTATTACTTGCAGAAACCTGAGGTTTCTTTTCGTATAAAAAGTAAAATACGCTTACGGAATGGGCACAGTCTTAAACGCTGGCTTATGGAATGTCTTCTAGTAATGCATTCAGCATTAAAATTCTTGTGCGAAACTAAGTGTACCGTAAATAGTCGTCTATAAGACGCACTGGTTTCATCAAATTTTCTCAAGTGCCAGATATACGCGTATCAAGCCTATAGCTACACACTACACTGCCAGTTAATGAAGAAGCTGGCGACAGATACCAACATTTTATTTCCCCACCGCCGCTTTCGCTCTAATCGCCGCCGATCGAGCTCAGCGCATCGGCACTCTCACCTCGGTCGGACGAGCTCGCCTCAATGATGAAGGACAGGTGACGTCGACAATATGCTGGGGAAGGCCGTTCCAACCCTTAGCTTCACGTGGGAAGAAGGAGCCTGAAAAGGTAACAGTTCGGGCACGTGGGCGAAAAACTTGAAGCGTGTGGCTAGTGCCGTGAGAAATGTATGATGCTGGCGTGATGTAAGGGGCACGCTTAAGTGATGAGTCTTGCGGTACAGTGATAGCGTGGCTATGCGACGACGAACGGAAAGAGGCGATAGTGCTGATTTAGTTTTTTAGGGCTCAAACACTGACCTCATAGGAGTAAGAAGAATGAATGAACTTTGTAGCGCGGTTTTGAACGGCTTCTAGATCGTTTACGAGGTTAATATGATGCGGGTCCCATATGGCGGATGCATATATTCACCCTCGACTGGCTTTAATGTCCACAAGTCGATTGTTTATGTGCTGAGCGATAGCGATTGCTTTGAAGCGTATCGTTTCCGTAGACACAGCGAAGCCGTTGCTCCTCGTATTGCGAGCGTACTCGAGGAGGCCCTCTTCAACTTGCACTCTTTTCCACGGAAGGCTTCCCAGCTTCTGGTAGTCTCGGCGAGGTCTTGCATTTGCATACGTCCGCAATGAACACACTTTTCGTCCACGTCAAACTTGCGCCCGGTCTCCCGTTTACCGTGTTCTTCAGTCTATTTGCCACTTGAAGTTCGAAACCCGCAGTGTAAGACCGTCCGCGCTTGCCCATTACTTTTCGTTCGCGTTCAAAAGTACGCAGCCTTCCACACAATAGCGTACGAAAAACAACAGATTCCACGAGCAGTCCACACTCTGCCGAACTAAGCGCCAAGTAACACAGGCCAAATTGCTCTCGGCAATGCACTACAAAAACCGGAAACAGAAAGCCACTGAAACATCCTGTTGCGCAGCCATGATGATAATGGATGCGGTGTGAGAAAATCTAATTTGCGCTATCTTGCAGCACTTTCTGGGATATGACACGTTTCTTGAGCGTTTTAGTTTTTTTTTGTGGCTGAAAATTGGGGCGCGAAATATAACGAGGAGACTTATACACGAGCATATACGGTATCGAATCCGGTGCCCTGATTTATGCAAGGATGGCAAAAGGGCTGCTTGCTGTGAACTATGCGGGAGAGACATGTGGAAGAGGTCTCGTGTCATAACATGCGCACAGAGAATAAATGATTGCATATGCCAAACTAACGTGTAACTCATAGAGAAGTGTTCTCGACGTGAATCCGTTTCTGGTTAATGCATTATATCTGGAAATCAAGTCACAAACCACGCCATGCCGCACGTTACGCTGCATACACAGGGTAGAATTAATCGAAATTGTTTGACCGCTCCGTATACCATTCCCATAACGCTCCCTCCATTACAAGCTGAGCGGTCATTTACATATAGATGAAAACGCAAGCTCCCCGAAACCTTCTGAATATGGGTAGGTACGCTACGTGCGCACATATTGCCTGGACACGAGGTAGATCAAAGCCCTATGACGGTTGGTGACATACAGACCAGGTAACATTTCTTAGGAAGAAAAGCAAATCAAACATAAAGTGCCTTCAAGGACGATATATGAGATTTCTCTCTGAGATTAAGTCTTATTAATAAATACAAGGCCCGTCAGCCACCACAGTTGCTTTTATGTTTCAGTCTCGGATAAATTACACCGCTTTCGGAGTCTTTATGCGGTGCATTACACTATATGCACAATGCAGAGCTGGTGGAAATTGAGAATGCGATTTCCTCTCGGTACTGCCTTAATGTCCTGTAGGTCCACACCTATTTTCTGGCGCTTTTAGCGTATGTAAGGTATGCTTGGTCATTACTCAGATATGAATGCATATACCTGGTCACCAATATATGCTATGAGAGTTAAACTGTGCCCTGCGTGCATTCATAAAGCGCATGCACGTTTCGAACGCACGTGGTCACTGATGTGCCTACGCACCACAAATGCATGTGTTACGTAGAAAAAGGGTGGCTAACAGAATTCGCTTTAGGGAAACATAGGTGTCATTTACTTTCTTTATGATGCTGCTATTTAATTAAAGGCCTTAATATAGGCGCAGTTCGGTAATCACACACTATGTATATTTCCTGAGCGTTTGAGTTTTAAAGTTTCTTGTTTAAAGTTTCGTATAAAGGCTGTTATAAAATGTGTGAGTACAGATTTCTTCCCATATTAAATAACGCATTCGAGCAAAGCGTCATATCGTGCAGGTGTAATTATTTACCATTACATAATATTTTCACAAGCGGGATCACTGGAGTTTGATAAAAAGTAGACCAGTAAGGCTTGACGCAAAAGGTATAAGAAATATCTAGAAAATCAAAACAGCAGGTTGTAAGCAAACCATGTTTACAACAGCAGAGTGGATTTGTTTCCAATTTGTGTTTTAGTCGAAAGTATTCCAGCAAATGTAAAGCGCTAAAAGCTAAAAAATGAATTACCGGCCATATCTCATATTCCAAAGAAGATGTTGCTGTGAAATAAGTATAAAATTGCTGGAAATATTTTAATAGTCAACAGTATATAAATATCACTTGGAGTCTTTTTAAAATGTAAACACATCTAACTTTCGGATCAAAGGCATTCTCTTCTGGAAAAATATTTTGAATTTCTGCACATCTCAATGACAAGGATAGCCGCGCTAATTTCCTGTGGCTACCGCACCCGCGGGACACTGTAAACTGCTCCGTAATTACAGCAGGAAGTAAACAGACAAAATTCCTATGTTATTCGTTAGCACGCTTTATTAACACTCCGTTAGTGAACGGTCAAAGTGCCGTATTCAGAGTCCACACATTAGGTTTAATCTTCGTTGGTCGCATTGCACGTGCTACAGACGACCATGCGTGAGTGCGAGGTCGATAGCTGGTGACAACAAAGGCTTCGGTCATACGCTGATTAGAGCCACATTATCAGAGGAATATATCTGCTTGTAAGACAGTAGTGGCAGAACGGTTACGACTTCACTGCAGAAGCTGTTCCGTACTGTCGCTCAGAAAGAAACCCACGTGAACTTATGTGACGAGAAGCTTCCGCAGGTGCAGCCTCCCAAGGGAGCGGCAAAGGTAAGCAGTAGGTGACGATGATGCCGAGGGGTGAGAGGTAAAGGGAGACAGCGGCGAGTGCTGGTTAGCTGCGCGCCAGTACACGCTTGTACAATCGCAGGGATAAGTAAGGGCGCAGTTGCATACACCACACTGTCTTTGCTCATGCATAAGGGAGTGAACATGTCGGACGAGAATGCGGACCCAGAGGCCGCTTAGCTAGTGCACAACTGCGAGGAGCAATGACAATGGATACACAGGCAACGACAGCGTTAGGCAAGAGAGATTGCAGCTCCATGTTCGGCAAATGCAGCAGCCGATAAAGCTACGCGAGCTCGGCTAGCCGAGCAAGCACAACTTCGCTTTTAGCGACGAATCTCACGGAAACCACGTACCAGCAACGACAAGATAAAAAAGCACCAGTCTACGGGAGTCGTTGCCAGCTTCTTATGCAGATCTGTCGCACTGAACTGCATGAACGACTGTTTTTTTTTCTTCTACTGGCCCTAGCGGGCTCTTTCCTTCAAGGGACTGCGTAAACCCCAATATGCACCCTAATAATGCCGGTTCCGAATAGGGTGTCGATGCCGGGAGCCTGGATCCTTGTACTTTTCATTCATCTCTTCTTTTCGGGCTGTTTATCAAAACTGCTCGCACCTGCAACAAAGACCTCCCAGCGCACTCGTCTTCATTCCCCATGGTTACAGTAGGCACGGTACTACAAAACTGGCCTTGCAGTCACCTTCTTGAAATCAATGAGCAGCTAATCGCTAAAGCAACGACAGAACGGTGAACGAAGGAACTCGGTGGGATATGCTGCTTTCTGAGATCAGGAAGAGAATGGTTGAAAGAAGAAAATACTGCTTGTGTATAACCCTCGGATATTCCGTACGTTTCCAATAAATGCACCCTATTTGATGTTGACGCGTAGAGCGAGTAATTTACCAGAACTTCAATTTGGACTAGATTGTGCAAAGTGCTTGAGAAGGAAACCATTGCGCCGACAAAGACAAAAGCAGCAGAACTATGCAGGGCAAGCGTTAAGTTCATCTAACTTCATTCGCTGCGAAGCCAGCAAGAAAACCAAACAAGCGCTGAAGCAGACCACCGATGGTTTCCACTAAGGTTTCCTGTTGTAAGAGATGTGTGCAATGGAAGTAATATAGAAAACAAATAGCATCATCATCATCATCATCATCATCATCATCATCATCAGCCTGACTACACCCACTGCAGGGCAAAGGCCTCTCCCATGTCTCTCCAATTAACCCTGTCCTTTGTCAGTTGCCGCCACTGTATCCCCGCAAACTTCTTAATCTCATCCGCCCACCTAACTTTCTGCCGTCCCCTGCTACGTTTGCTTTGTCTTGGAATCCACTCCGTTACCCTTAAGGACCAGCGGTTATCTTGCCTTCGCATTACATTCCCTGCCCAAGCCCATTTCTTCTTCTTGATTTCAACTAAGATGTCATTAACCCGCGTTTGTTCCCTCACCCACTCCGCCCTCTTCCGATCTCTTAACGTTACACCTATCATTTTCCTTTCCATAGCTCGCTGCGTTGTTCTTAACTTAAGCTGAACCCTCTTTGTTAGCCTCCACGTTTCTGCCCCATAGGTGAGTACCGGTAGGATACAGCTGTTGTATACTTTTCTCTTCAGGGATATTGGTAAGCTACCATTCATGATCTGAGAGAACCTGCCATATGCGCTCCACCCCATTCTTATTCTTCTAGTTATTTCCCTCTCATGATCCGGATGTGCGGTCACTACCTGCCCTAAGTAGACATATTCTCTTACCGGGTTCCGACCGGGCGAGGACCGGGGTTCGAATCCCGGTACCGCGCAATTCTCCACCGGATTAAAAAAAAAAAACTCCGCGTGTGATGGAATTGCATAACCAGGCTTGGAGTGCGGCCTGATTTCGGTGACCAGAACCGACAACGCACTTCCTCACCAGAACAGGATTTGGCCACCCTGGTGTAGTACTTGGCCACAACCTTCTATGAACAAACTAATTAACCCTCGGCCCTCAGTCCCCAGCGGCTGCGGAGCAACTGACCAAGGCGGCGGTCAGATCTGTGACGCAGCGGAGGGTGCTAAGAATCTCTGGCTCCGGACAGGCCGCCATTGGAAACTGAACCTGGCAACGTTTAACGCAAGAACCTTATCAAGTGAGGCTAGCTTAGCAGTGCTATTGGAGGAATTAGCAGGTATTAAATGGGATGTCATAGGGCTTAGTGAGGTTAGGAGGACAGATGAGGCGCATACAGTACTAAAGGGTGGGCATGTACTGTGCTATCGTGGATTAGCAGATAGGCGAGAACTAGGTGTGGGATTCCTCATTCATCAGGATATTGCTGGTAACATCGAGGAGTTTTACAGTATTAACGAGAGAGTGGCAGCTATCGTAATTAGGCTTAATAAGAGGTACAGGCTGAAGGTGGTGCAGGCCTACGCGCCTACATCAAGCCATAATGACCAAATAGTTGAAAGCTTCTATGAGGATGTGGAATCGGCAATGACCAAAGTAAAATCACAGTACACTGTACTGATGGGCGACTTTAATGCAAAAGTAGGTAAAAAACAGGCTGGAGACAAGGCGGTAGGTGACTATGGCATAGGTTCTAGGAACAGTAGGGGAGAGTTATTAGTAGAGTTCGCAGATAGAAATAATTTACGGATTATGAATACCTTCTTCCGCAAACGAGCAAACAGGAAGTGGACGTGGAAGAGCCCCAATGGTGAGACTAAAAATGAAATAGACTTCATACTGTGTGCACAACCTGGCATCATAGAGGATGTGGAGGTCCTCGGTAAGGTCCGTTGCAGCGACCACAGAATGGTAAGGTCTCGTGTTAGCTTAGATTTGAAGAGGGAACGGAGGAAACTGGTGAAGCGAAAGGCTATTAACGAGTTAGCATTAAGAGGGAAGGTAGAGGAATTCAGAATGTCGCTGCAAAACAGATTTTCCGCTTTAACTGAAGAAGACGAACGTAATGTTGAAACAATGAATGATAATCTTACAGCTATCGTTACAGAGTGCGCCGCAGAAGTAGGTGGTAGGATGGTTCGGCAGGATACCAGCAAGCTATCTCAGGAGACTAAAGATCTGATTAAGAAACGCCAAAGCATGAGGGCTTCTAACTCCACAGACAGGATAGAACTAGCAGAGCTATCGAAGTTAATAAATAAGCGCAAGGTAGCCGACATAAGAAAGTTTAACATGGAGAAAATCGAGCATGCTCTAAGGAACGGAGGTAGCCTAAAATCAGTGAGGAGAAAACTGGGCATTGGTAAAAACCAGATGTATGCGCTAAAAGACAAACAGGGCAATGCCATCAGCAATATGGATAAGATAGTTGAATTAGCCGAAGAATTTTACACAAATCTATACAGGAGCGAATGTAATCATCAAGTTACTGAGAGAGGCAGTCGAGCACAGCAATGGGACATCCTGCCAGTAACGAAGGAGGAAGTAAAGAAAGCCTGGGGAGCAATGCAAAGAGGGAAAGCAGCTGGTGAGGATCAGGTAACAGCAGATTTGTTGAAGGACGGAGGAGAGATTGTGCTACAAAAACTAGCCACCCTGTATACGCAATGCATTGTGACCTCGAGAGTACCAGAAGCTTGGAAGAACGCTAACATTATCTTAATTCATAAGAAAGGAGACGTCAAGGACTTGAAGAATTACAGACCAATCAGCTTATTGTCCGTTGCCTACAAGGTATTTACTAAGGTAATCGCTAATAGAGTCAGGACAACCTTGGACTTTAGTCAACCAAATGATCAGGCAGGCTTTCGTAAAGGATACTCGACAATAGACCACATTCACACTATCAATCAGGTGATAGAGAAATGCGCAGAATATAACCAACCCCTATATATAGCCTTCATTGATTACGAGAAAGCATTTGACTCAGTGGAAACCTCAGCTGTCATGCAGGCATTGCGGAATCAGGGTGTGGAAGAGTGTTATGTGAAAATATTGGAAGATATTTATAACGATTGCACAGCTACTATAGTTCTCCATAAAGTCAGCAATAAAATTCCAATACGGAAAGGTGTCAGGCAGGGAGACACGATCTCGCCAATGCTCTTCACTGCCTGCTTACAGGAGGTATTCCGGGGATTGGAATGGGAACAGTTAGGGATAAGAGTTAATGGAGAATACCTGAGTAATTTGCGATTCGCTGATGACATTGCCTTGCTAAGCCACTCAGGACAAGAACTGCAAAGCATGATCAACCAGTTAGACAGGCAGAGCAGAACGGTGGGGCTAAGAATTCACATGCAGAAAACCAAAGTAATGTTCAACAGCCTAGCAAGGGAACAGAAGTTCGCAATTGGTAGCGAGGTGCTGGAAACAAATAGCATTTCTATCAAATTAAAAATTTTCGAACACAAGTACAACTGCTGTCTGCGATGTTCCCTAGCTTTTCAGGTTAGTTTTTGCAAAGAGCATATCAAGGGAGCGTCTAAGGAGCAATACTGCTTCTGTGCTTAATGTTCTGAACTAGAGAAGAATATTCCACAATTAATCAATAAAGAGCAGACCTATGAAGTAACGGTCTCAAAGCACAAGTATGCACCTGAAATACGAAGTGCAGTTTGTGACCCCGTTTTTTAGTCAAGCGCTTGTGTAGGTATTGTTTAGCTTCAGAAACACGGGATATATTTTACTGTCTTGAAAACATTTGCCTGTGTTGTCAGAAGTGCCGAGTATGAAGAATGTTTTATGCTTTTCAAGGTCAGAGAAAAAGTACACTTCCTTGTCTTGAGCTGAGAGTTTGGTAAAGGTGCTCTACCACCATTTGAAATGTGCGTCACCCGTTTCTATATTTTTGTAGTGCCGCAAACCTGTGCCATCTTGATTCCCTTACTTTTGATAGTTCCTGATCGGGAAGGAAGTGATACGCCTTTTCCAGTGATTATTGCATACAAGTATTGGTTCTGAACATACCTGAAAATAAGATCTCTTTTGTCCTTAAAACATCTTTATTAGATGCCGCGTCTCTCATTGTGCTGTCCAATATTTCGAAGTGTTTTTTGGGGTTTTCTGGTGTCAATATAATACTGCAGTGATCGCAAAGTTTAGTTCTGTACTAGCTGGCTTCAAGTGACGATACAGGCCCCACGATGTCTAACTGTTTTTTTTACTCGGCTGCTGAAGCGAAAAACGCGAGTTCTGTCTTGGCCGCGGCAGTGGCCTTTCGATGAAGCCCGTCGCAGCCTCGTCCGCCGTTGGCGGCGCCAGAAACATAACAGAAAGCTTAAAGCTCGAATTGCCGAGCTTACCCAGAAAGCGGCAGAGTACGCGGCCCAACTCGCCGACTCCAACTGGGTGGATAGATGTAACACGGCCGCGCGACAAATGTCCAGCCGCAACACGTGGCGTCTCTTTCGAGCCCTAATCGACCCAACCCAAACACGAACAAAAACACAAAAACATTTGCAGCGAGCCATGCATGCTTTCCCTGGCAGCACAACTCAACTGGCACAGAAACTTCGGGACCAGTATCTGTGTACAGCCCAAGACGCCCGTGGATCTGCGTACTCTTATGCAGGCAAGGAGAACACGGAGCTGGATCAACCTTTCCAGCTCCATGATCTGCGGGCGGCCCTCGCCAAAATGAAACGGGGCACTGCGCCAGGGAGGGATAAGGTCACCGTCAAGCTTTTGACGAACCTGCCTGACTTGGCATACCAGTCCCTCCTCGCCTACATCAATGCAATTTGGCGCGGGGACACCCCCCTTCCAATTGACTGGAAAACGGCTCTGGTCACTTTCATCCCTAAAACAGGCAAACGAGTTGACACAGATAACCTCCGTCCCATCTCTCTCACCTCTTGTGTGGGCAAACTCATGGAGACGATGGTTCGGGATCGGTTATCTGCATATCTTGAACACAAACATGTATTTGCGAGCACCATGTTCGGATTCCGCCCACACAGATCCACACAGGATGTCCTCCTGCAACTTAATCGGGAAGTCCTTGACCCCCTCGAATGCCCCCATAATGACCGGGTAGTACTCGCCTTGGATCTCAAAGGGGCATTTGACAATGTAACACACGAGATCATACTCACTAACCTAAGTCAGACCGACTGTGGCCTCAACACATTCAGATACATATGCCAATTTTTAATGGATCGTCAATCCTACATCCGCATTCAAGATAGAGAGCATGGTCCTTACCTACTCGGCACGCGGGGAACCCCCCAAGGGGCGGTACTTTCCCCGCTGCTCTTCAATCTGGCTATGATGCACCTGCCGGCACAACTGGATGGTGTCGCCGGCGTGCAGCACGCCCTGTACGCCGATGACATAACCATATGGGCCACGCAGGGCAGCACAGGAGACATTGAAACCAGCCTGCAAACAGCGGCGACGATAGTAGACCGCTACGCCCGCCGCTGCGGTCTTCAATGTTCCCCTCAAAAATTGGAATTTGTGCACCTCCGCCCCTCACAGAAGTGCGCAACTAAAATCTCTCTTTCTCTTGAGAGTGGTCCCATACGCGAAAGTGACGAGATACGGGTACTAGGACTCTACATCCACAAACACAGACGGCCAGACACTACATTGGCCAAACTCCGAAAGGTGGGGGACCAGGTGGGCCGTATGGTCCGCCGGGTTTCCAACAAACGCGGGGGGTTACGAAGTAAGGATGCCTTGCGGCTGGCAAACGCCTTTGTAACCAGTCGAATTCTCTATTCGACTCCTTATCTCCACCTACAGAAACAAGAGGAGGATGCGCTTGAGGTCATCCTTCGCAAAATTATTAAGCGTGCCCTTGACCTCCCCATCACTACTTCAAACAGCCGGCTTATGGCTCTTGGGGTGGTGAATACTTTCCGGGAGCTCCGGGAGGCGCACCTTACAAACCAGTACACGCGCTTGTCGCTAACGGAGTCGGGTCGCCGCCTTCTTGCTCGACTCCATATCCAACACACCCCTCCAATGGAAGACAGGTTTCGCATCCCAGAACTGTGGAGACGTGCCCTCCACGTGCGGCCTCTTCCAGCAAACATGTCACACGAAGACCATAATGGTCGGCGCCTGGCACGAGCGGAAGCGCTAGCCCGACATTATGGCAACAAAACAGGTGTATACTACGTGGACGCCTCCGGTCCTCACCACGGGGGATGGTACACGGCTGCGGTAGTTCACAACAGCAACACAGTTAACGGCCTCACCTTCAGAGCCAGAAGTGCAACACAAGCAGAAGAGGTCGCGATTGCTCTCGCGGCCTCACATTCCGATTCAAAATACATAATCACCGACTCGCGAGCGGCCTGTCGGAACGTCGAACAAGGCTGCACTCCCTTCCTAGCCTATCGAATATACCAAAATTGCATACGGGATACGGACCCCGCACACCGTTACATTATATGGGCCCCTGCTCATCAGGGGTTGGCAGGAAACGAGGCAGCAGACGCAGCCGCCCGCGCGCTCTCTCACCGGGCTGTTTTCTCCTCCCCACCCGATCAGGAACCCGATTTTAATCCGGTGTACACATTCAAAGAAATTACAGCCTACTATCAAAACAGTCATCGCCTTTACCCAAGCCCATGTAAAGGCCTCAAGAAGGCGGATGAGCGGCTCCTTCTCCGCCTTCTCACCAATACATTACTGTGCCCGGCAGCACTAAAGCATTTTGACCCCTCCTGTAACGGCAGCTGCCCGCACTGTAGAGCGGTGTCTTCTGACACCTATCACATGGTGTGGGCCTGCCCCTCCAACCCGGCTATTCCCCCCATCCCCAACCCAACCCGGGAGGACTGGGAGGCGACCCTGCTCGGCTGCCACGACTTACAGGCCCAACAAGCCTTAGTCGGGCGCGCCCGGGCGGCGGCCACCGCCACTGGGGTCCCATACTAGGGACCTCCACCTAGTGTTTGTAAGGATCGGTCCCTTACGGGCTGATCCAAGCATACCTCCTGTCCTTTCTTAATAAATGTTTTCACCACCACCCAAACATTTATTACGAATGAACAGGAGATATGTTTGGATCAGCCCGTAAGGGACCGATCCTTACAAACACTAGGTGGAGGTCCCTAGTATGGAACCCCAGTGGTGGTTGCCGCCGCCCGGGCGCGCCCGACTAAGGCTTGTTGGGCCTGTAAGTCGTGGCAGCCGAGCAGGGTCGCCTCCCAGTCCTCCCGGGTTGGGTTGGGGATGGGGGGAATAGCGGGGTTGGAGGGGCAGGCCCACACCATGTGATAGGTGTCAGAAGACACCGCACTACAGTGTGGGCAGCTGCCGCTAAAGGAGGGGTCAAAATGTTTTAGGGCTGCCGGGCACTGCAAAGTATTGGTGAGAAGGCGGAGAAGGAGCCGCTCATCCGCCTTCTTGAGGCCTTTACATAGGCTAGGGTAAAGGCGATGACAATTTTGACAATATGTTGTAATATCTTTGAATGTATAGACCGGATTAAAATCGGGTTCCTGATCGGATGGGGAGGAGAAAACAGCCCGGCGAGAGAGCGCGCGGGCGGCTGCGTCTGCTGCCTCGTTTCCTGGCAACCCCTGATGAGCAGGGGCTCATATGAGGTAACGTTGTGCGGGGTCCGTATCCCGTATGCAATTTTTGTATATTCGATAGGCTAGGAAGGGAGTGCAGCCTTGTTCAACGTTCTGACAGGCCCCTCGCGAGTCGGTGATTATGTATTTTGAATTGGAATGTGAGGCCGCGAGAGCACTCGCGACCTCTTCTGCTTGTGTTGCACTGCGGGCTCTGAAAGTTAGGCCGTTAACTGTGTTGCTGTTGTGAACTACCGCGGCCGTGTACTATCCCCTGTGGTGAGGGCCGGAGGCGTCCACGTAGTATACAGCTGTTTTGTTGCTACAGAGCCTTACGCCAGCTCTACCCCCCGCCCCACCCCTCCCTAGATAACAAACACGCAACACTCTGGCGCAGACTACAGACACACACACTCCCTTCACCCCTTACCCTAGCCCATTATCATCCCTCCTTCCCCACTCCGGCATGCACTCTATGCCCAGAACCCGTCGCCTCTTCCCTTCACATCATTTCCCTCTGCCCGGCGGACCCTTCCCCGCGGGACCTAGAGAACCTCAAGACCTGGGAGGACTGGGAGACCCTGCTGCGCTCGGAGGACCCGGCCGTGCAGACCATCGCCACCGGCCGTGCTGCCAGTGTTATGGACCTTCGGAACATAAACACTTGAGTGCAGTGGGGTCGTGCGGGGACCCTGGGGCGTGCCCCGAATTCCTCTGTAAATAATGTTTTCTCTCTCTCTCTCTTGCCATAATATCGGGCTAGCGCTTCCGCTCGTGCCAGGCGCCGACTATTATGGTCTTCATGTGACATGTTTGCTGGAAGAGGCCGCACGTGGAGGGCACGTCTCCACAGTTCCGGGATGCGAAACCTGTCTTCCATTGGAGGGGTGTGTTGGATATGGAGTCGAGCAAGAAGGCGGCGATCCGACTCCGTTAGCGACAAGCGCGTGTACTGGTTTATAAGGTGCGCCTCCTGGAGCTCCCGGAAAGTATTCACCACCCCAAGAGCCATAAGCCGGCTGTTTGAAGGAAATTTCCGCATCCCTGCACTTCGGCGTCCCTCATAGCTTGAGTTGACTGTGCGTAGTCAATCCCCATAAACCTGATCTCGAGCGTCTTCGAGAGAGGATCTGCTGTTTTTCGAGAGACCTGTGGGATGCCATCGCGTTCAGGTGCAAGTGCTTCTCGGCAGGCTAGCAAGCGGCGCAGTTGTAGGTAGGAATTCGCAAAGTGACCTTGAATATGTGTCCATTGATCGCGAACCGAACTACTCTTTCAACAAGACTCGATGGCATCTCACAGATCACACGAAAAAAAAAATTACACAGTGGCTTAGCTCTGTTTAAGCCTGAATAAACAAGCGAAAAGCTGCAGTTGCGCTTGGTTTCACGTCATGGCTATCGCAGTTGGCGCACAATGCACTGTGAGCACCACGATAACGGAGGAGGCGTTGTGGTGTCCACACACTGCCTCTACAGAGCCAGAGGAGGATGCGCGCTTGTAGTGAATACTACACGCGCGCTGTCTTAGAATGTTGCTTTAGAGACATGCACTGTGGTGTCGATTCCTTTCGGGTGTACACCAAGATATGAGAGACAGGCATTTCCTTTCCTTAAAACCAATCTGATTTCATTTAATTTTAATTAAGGCCCCTACGGCGCGGTTCGGGTGTGCACCGAGATATGACCGAGAGAGGCGTCGTTTCTTTTCCTTAAATACAATTTTCTTTTCATTTTCCTATTCTTGTGGTGCGGTTTGGGTGTCCGCCGAGATATCACAGTTTCCTGGCGCACTGTGTGTCTTTTAGTTATTTTTTTATTTGTGCCGCGTGTGGCCTCACTCCTTTCGGTTTTACACCAATATATGAGACACAGGCATTTCCTTTCGTTAAAACCAATTTTCGGCACCCCTTTCTCTCTCTCCTCTTCCAGTCCCACCTTCCTCCCTTCTCTTGCGGCGTGGTGGCGGTGTCCGCCGAGATATGTGAGACAGATACTGCGCCACCTTCCTTATCTCAAAAACCAATTTACCATTTCATTTCGTTCTCCTCAAGGCCTATGCGGTGTGGTTCGGGTACCCACCCAGACATGAGAGAGACAGACGTCATTTCCTTTCCTTAAAACCAATCATCCTTTCATTTTCCTTCCCTTAGGGCGTGGTTCGGGTGTCCACCGAGCTATGAGTGTTTCCTGGCGCACTCTTTTTCATTTATTTTTCGCGCAAGCGCAGAAGTGGCAAATCTGGGCTCCGGCTCACGCGAAGCGTGGTGTTCACAAGCCTAGTGAAGCATTTCGCTTCATAAGTGTAAATCCACTGACGGTGCGGGATTGCTAACTGAGGAGGGGGGCAGACACGAGGCCTTCGAGAAAATGGAACCGTGACCACCGACGCACCATAACGGAACAAGCGAAGCGTAAACTTCCACCGCAGCGGTCGATGGGACGCATCACACTGCGGCAGCAGTCTCGCGAAAGGAAACAGTTCTCAGGTATTAAGACGAGAGCCTTTAATGCCTCATCGTTGTCGACAGAAGGTTGTCAGCAGAAGGTTGTCAGCAGAGCTGTCACGCATTTTTCGGGTGTGCACCGAGATATGGGAGACAGTTGCTGAGTAATTTGCATTCCTCAAATACAATTTTCGTGTTCTTCATTGCGGCTCCTCTTTCTCTTTCTTCTTTCACTCCCACTTCCTCCGTTTTTCTACGGTGTGGTTCACGTGTCCACCGAGGTGACAGAGAATTACTGAGCCATTTCCTTTCCTCAAAAAAGGTTGCGTTCAAAGGGTGGTGGTGAAAAACTGCACCTTACATGATCTCTCTGCGCACTCAGGATCACATATATCAGAAGCCCCTACCGCGCAATATGAGCGCTAGTCTCCATCAGGGTAGGCGGCAGGCATGAGCGAGCTATTACACGAAAAATTACGAGGAACTTTAGCGGCTAAAGTGGTGAAAGGCGAAAGCCTGAGAGTTCCATTCTGCTACGCGATTGTTCACTGCACATTTTGTTGGTGCATTAATTAACTAGCAGTTAATGACGCTTAAGCTTCGCCTTTAAAGAGTGGAACGCGACAGCGTGTTGTAGCGCTGCCACGGAGTCCAAGGAACGCCGCCACCCGTTCGGCGCGATGCGTTGCTCTTTGAACGCAACGCTTTTTGAGGAAAGGAAATGGGACTGTAATTCTCTGTCATCTCGGTGAACACCTGAGCCGCACCGTACAGGAAGGAAGGAAGTGTGAGGGAAAGAAGAAAGAGGGGCCGTAATGAAGAAAATGAAAATTGTATTTGAGGAAAGGAAATTACGCATTAAATGTCTCACATATCTCAGTAGACACGTCGAAAATTGTATTTGAGGAAAGGAAGTGGCGCAGTAACTGTCTCACATATTTCGGTGGACACCCGTCAAAATTAGCGCGCGGTGACGTCACGACAATTTGGGCCAATCTGAAACGGGGACAAATACGCCTTTCTCGTTGGAAAATTGGTTTTTGAGGAAATGAAATGTATCTGTCTCTCTTATCTCGGTGGACACCTAAACCTCGCCGTAACGGGAAGGGAGGAAGATGGGAGTGAACGAAGACACCGTACTCACTAGACGCACCTTTGTTCATTCCAAACCATCGAGCTGGTATGGCGTAGTTGTAGCGTGCTCGACTGGCACTCCGGAGACCGGGGTTCGATTCCCAAGCTCGGCCAATTTCTTACTCGCTTTTATTTATTTATGAGGTCTAACTAGAAAGGTTAATTCGTTGAGTAAGCAATTAACTAAACTCAGTCAAACTTTCTTGGAGCATCACTATACGATCTCTTTAATTGGTTGCATGGCTAGTAGCCGAAGTACAAATGGCCCCGTTTGAAATTCGCGCACTGTGACGTCACGACCGTTTCGACCAACTGAAAAGCGTGACATTTCTGTCGACAGCTCCTGCTTACAATGATGAGGCATTAAAGGCTTCCGCCTTAAAACATACAGCAACCGCTCCGATATCCTTTATGTCGACGCGGTAGAGAATCTCCCAAGTTCTCCCAGGCAGCCGCATTTGTGGGAGGCGCGCCGGAGCTTAACTAAACGGTGGAAAAAGCAGAAAACTAATCGCAAATTACGCGACCGCATAGCCAAACTCACAGAGCAGGCTGCAGCGTATGCGTCATCGCCTTTACCCTAACCCATGCAAAGGCCTGAAGAAGGCGGATGAGCGGCTCCTTCTCCGCCTTCTCACCAATACATTGCTGTGCCCGGCAGCGCTAAAACATTTTGACCCCTCCTTTAGCGGCAGCTGCCCACACTGTAGTGCAGTGTCTTCTGACACTTATCAGATGGTGTGGGCCTGCCCCTCCAACCCCGCTATTCCCCCCATCCCCAACCCAACCCGGGAGGACTGGGAGGCGACCCTGCTCGGCTGCCACGACTTACAGGCCCAACAAGCCTTAGTCGGGCGCGCCCGGGCGGCGGCAACCGCCACTGGGGTCCCATACTAGGGACCTCCACCTAGTGTTTGTAAGGATTGGTCCCTTACGGGCTGATCCAAACATACCTCCTGCTCATTCGTAATAAATGTTTTCACCACCACCACCACCACCAGATTCAAATTGGATAGCACGCTACGACGCCGCAGCTCATCAGATGAGCTCGAAGAGGACGTGGCGTCTCTTTCGCAGTCTAATCGACCCCTCTCAAACGAGAGGGGAGACGCAAAAGCAGCTCCGGCGGGCTCTGCAAGGGTTGCAAGGTACGACGGCGCAACTTGCGACACTCTGTGCGACAGATATCTCCGTCGTATGGAGGACCCGCCTGGGCCAGAGTACATGTACTCTGGCAGGCCTAATGAAACACTCGATGCCCCTTTGAGTTGCACGACCTTAAGGCGGCCTTATCAAAAATGCGCCGGGGTACGGCTCCAGGACGGGACCACATAACATTGAACCTGTTGGCGAACCTACCGGAATCAGCCTACCTTCATTTATTAGAATACATCAACCAGATCTGGGACGGGCGTCCACTCCCTCCCGAGTGGAAAACGTCTCTTGTGACGTTTATCCCTAACACAGGTAAGGCCGTGAATACGAACAACCTGAGGCCCATATCACTGACCTCATGTGCGGGCAAGCTTATGGAGACGATGGTACGGGATCGCCTCTCTCCATACCTGGAGAGTAAGGGCTTCTTTGCAGTCACCATGTGAGGGTTTCGCCCTCACATGTCTGCACAGGATGTCCTTCTCCAGCTGCACAGGGATGTAATACGACCCACAACTATGCAACACAATGACAAAGCCATCCTCGCCCTTGATCTGAAAGGGGCTTTCGACAATGTGAAACACGGAAGCATCCTGGCCAACTTGAGTTCTACCGATTGTGGGTCTAGGACCTACGCGTATGTAAGAGATTTCTTGTCTAATCACCAGGCCTTTCTCCGGATTGAGGGCGAGGAATACGGCCCTTACATGATGGGAACACGGGGTACCCCTCAGGGAGCAGTGTTATCGCCGCTCCTGTTCAACATTGCTATGAGGCGCCTCCCAAGCCAATTGGCCCGGGTGGAAGGCATTCAACACGCGTTATATGCAGATGATATTACAATTTGGACCACTGAGGGGAGCCTTGGGGACATGGAGGACCGCCTTCAGCAGGTTGCTTCCATAGTCGATGCGTATGCTAATGACTGTGGGCTCCAATGTGCTCCAGCGAAATCAGAGCTTCTGCATGTCAGAGCGAATCCAAAGGATAGGACAGCAATACACATCTCTCTGTCAGGAGGTCCTATTAGAGAGGTGGAGGAGATCCGTATTCTGGGCCTTTTCATTCACCAGAGACTCAGACCGGACTCCACTACTGCGAAACTCAAAAGAGTAGGCGAACAGGTAGGGCGCGTGATCCGCCGCGTTTCCAACAAGCGGGGTGGTCTCCGGGGCAGGGACGCGCTTCGGCTCGTCTATGCCTTCGTGACTAGCCGGATCCTCTACGCCGTGCCATATCTCCGCACTACTAAGCAAGACGAGGCGCGAATAGACGCCATCATCCGCAAGGCAACTAAGCGAGCCCTGGATCTCCCGGTGGCTACCTCTAATGCCAAACGCAAGGCATTGGGCGTGCTAAACTCCAACCAGGAGCTGCAGGAGGCCCACCTCGTGAAGCAATACACGCGGCTCACGCAGACGGCTCCTGGGCGCCGCCTGCTAAACCGCTTACACATCCAACACGACTGCACTCCAGAGGACGCGGAGCGTATCCCAGTACTATGGCGTCATATGCTCTGGGTCTCCCCGCTCCCCCGTAACATGGACACCAACATGCATGAAAACAGACAACAGGCGCGGGCTCGGGCTCTTGAGAGACAACACGGCTCCCGACCCGTTTTATATTATGTAGACGTAGCAGGGCCATCGCCCCCGGGATTTTACACGGCCGCTGTCGTTCACCAGGAAATGCACGTTGATGGACTCTCTTTTCGAGCCCCGAATTCAATGCGAGCCGAGGAAGTAGCGATAGCGCTTGCTGCCGCCCACGCCAATTCGAGAATAATCATCACGGACTCCCGAAAAGCATGTGAACATTACTTGGCAGAGGAGATCTCCCTCTTAGCTGCTTTTTTTCTACGACGGACTGACACTGATCCAACACCCAAACGAATCATTTGGGCTCCTGGCCACCAGGGCTTACAAGGTAATGAGGCCGCGGACGCGGCTGCCCAGCGCTTACTCACCGGGCTCCTCATCCCAGCTCTTCTGGCTCGGAGACTAGCCAGCCGCTGCTGCGATTCAGGGAAATATTAACACATTATAGCGACAACCACCGCCTTTTCCCGGTCCCTGCAAAGGGGCTGAGTAAGATGGAGGAGCGAAGTTTAAGGCGCCTGCAGACAGGTACTCTACTCTGTCCTGCAATAATAAAACATTACGATCCTAATACGGATGGGCGATGCCCACACTGTGGGGAGACCTGTGATATCTTCCGCATGGTGTGGGCATGTACTCAAAATCCCCACCTCCCCCCTTCCTCTATCCCTTCCAGAGAGGCATGGGAGACCGCCCTCCTCAACTGCTCCTCGCCTGAGTCCCAAAGGGCTCTGGTGAAACGGGCGAGAGACGGGGCCTCGTCATGCGGTGTCCCGGACTAGGGACGCCGACCATGTAGCGGGGCCACTCTGTGGCTCCCAAACTCTTTTTTTCCCAAAATAAAAGTTTTCACCACCACCACGCGGTAGAAAAATTGGAGGCTTATCACGGTTAAGCCCCAGTGGATGCGAAGCATGTCCTTAGCGTTTGGAGGCATCTTGACCGCATACACGCCCGGCGCAAAGACGTTGGCGCTGTTGCGGGCACAGAGACTGACGCGACGGCGGGCGCGCGCCGCCTCATCCCTGGCGTGACGTCACATATCACGTGATGCAGCGATGGTGGTGCCGCCGCCGCGTCGCGCGCGACGGCGCGAACCGAAGTGTGGAGGCCTCCGCCGGACGACGTCCGACGGCGCGATATGAGGCCCCATCTGCAGCCGGTGTGACGTCATCACGTGACGTCACATCATGTGATCTCACTTCAAGGTCAGTGGTGGCCACCGCCGGGAGGCGACCGACGGCGCGATATGAGGCCCCATCTGCAGCCGGTGTGACGTCATCACGTGACTCTCATGTCACGTGACCTACTTGAAGGTCACTTGAAGGTCAATGGTGGCCACCGCCGGGCGTCGCGCGAAGGCCCGAAACCTACGTTAATATGCTTCGCATAAAATTCGAAAGCAGGATATTTCACGGCAGTCGCAGCCTATGAAGACGGCACCGTGGGGGCCGCCGCCACTATCCGGACTAAATCGCCTGCAGAAGCGGAAGGAGCCGCCATCGCACTTGCTCTGGCCCACTCCACCATTGACAAAAACGTAACCGAAATTTGCACAGATTCCCAGGCCGCGTACCGCCACTACCTAAAGGGCGTGGCGATGCCGGCAACACATCGTATTCTTGCCACAGTCACCTCTCTCGACCGAACGGTTACTCGGTCGTGGGTCCCTGGGCATGCCTCGATCCCCGGTAATGAGCGCGTTCATGCGCTGGCCCGAGAACTCTCCTCCCGGACCCTGGATGATCAGGCACCCAACCCTGCTAAAGAGGCTACATCGGTCCTGTATACATATCATCAAATTACAACATTCTACAAGCTCAGCCGCATGACACTGCCACCACTCCTCAGTACCTTGTCGCCCTCATCCAGCGCCACATGCCGACAATTACAGACAGGCTGTTTTATTTCACCCCACCATCTCTCATGATTTCACCCCACCTTTCCTCCTGATTGTACCACCTGTGGCGTGCCCAGACCCACACTTTTCCACTACCTTTGGGAATGTCCTTCCCCAAAGGCAGTATCCCCCATCCCCAATCCCACTCATTCTTCCTGGGAGGCTGCTTTACGGACCGCTCAGCCCGCCAGCCAGAAATGGCTTGTGGATCGGGCTTTACGTGAAGCGCAAGCCCGTGGACTCCTGGACCAGTAGGGGACCACCCTGGAAGATTTTTTTTTTGTGTGTAATAAAGTTGTTTCCATCCATCCATCCACTCCTAAAGGCGAAGCTTGAGGGTAATTAATGAACAGTTAATTAATATTTTGTCGTTAATTAGTAATTATTCATTAATGAGCGATTAAACATTACTTAGTAATCAGTCATTATATATGTGTGACGTCATAAAGTTGTGACGTCACCAGTGCCAGAGAGGCAGTCAAAGTGGTGCGAAAACGCTTTCACCTCAACGCGCTTTACACAGTCAAAGTGCCCCCGGAATTTTTTTTTATTACCGTGGCGCTACTTTGTGGCTGTGTTGTATGCGATTGAAACAATTTATTCTGGTAACCTCGCCTTCTCCCACACAAAAAAAGAAACAATAAAATCGAGAGTGAACTTTTCCAGAAAGCGGTTTAATTCACCATTAGGATTGCATGTTAATAAGTATGTGCTGAATTTGCCCATCCATTGCCCAAACATGCTTCTTCAGTTCGGGTACAAAGGGCTCTTTTATGTATGCCGTGTGGTCTTCCGCGTTAAGTTGTATCTTACGATTGCATGCTAATGAATATATGTTTATTCAGCCTCTGCACCAGGCAAGCATGCTTGTTCAGTTTGCGTACAACAGTCTTTTGTGTATGTCGTGTGGACTTTAGTGATATCCAGCGGTTTATTGGTTTATTTGGGTTTAACGTCCCAAAGGGGCTCAAGCTATGAGGGACGCCGTAGTGGTGGGCTTCGGAAATTTCGACCACCTTGGGTTCTTTAACGTGCACTGACATCGAACAGTACACGGGCCTCTAGAATTTCACCTTCATCGAAATTCAGCCGCCGCAGCCGGGATCCAACCCGCGACTTTCGGGCCAGCAGCCGAGCGCTGTAATGACATCTATCGATTGCATGCTAATGAGCATGGGCCGAAGTAGAAAGGTTCCAGTTACGAAAGTATTATTAGGCGAGTAGCAGAGTTGATGTTGGCGCTTCGTGTCCTTTTTCCCTGACGCGGCATATTGGCGATGGCACGGTGGTGGTGGTGGAAAACATTTATTTACAGATAAACTTCGGGAGGTGAGGTATGAGCTGACCCAAAGGGGGCCAGCCCTCACAAGTACTAGGTGGAGGTCCCTAGTTCGGGACCCCAGTGGCGTCGGCCGCTGCCCGGGCTCGCGCGACCAAGGCCCGTTGGGCCTGCAGGTCAGAACAGCCGAGCAGGGTCGCCTCCCAGTCCTCCCGGGTTGGGTTGGGGTGAGGGGGGATAGCAGGGTTGGAGGGGCAGGCCCACACCATGTGGTAGATATCCGAAGACTTCTCCGCACAGTGCGGACAGCTGCCAGAGAAAGAAGGGTCAAAGTGTTTTAGAGCTGCCGGGCACAGCAAAGTATTTTTATATAGGCGAAGCAGAAGCCGCTCCTCCGCCTTTGAGAGACCTTTACACGGGCGGGGATAAAGACTATGGCCAGATTGATAAAGTAAAGAAATGTCTTTAAACGAGTAACCTGGAGTGAATTCGAGTTCCTGATCGTCGGGGTCGGAGGGGAATGTCCGGTGAGAGAGCGCGCGGGCGGCGGCGTCAGCTGCCTCATTTCCCTCAAGGCCCATGTGAGCAGGAGCCCAAACGATACGCCGGTGAGCGGGGTCCCCGGTATAGACGCTGTTTTGGAGAATGCGGTAGGCTAGATACGGTACCCAGCCCTGCTCGACGTTCCGACATGCCCCTCGCGAGTCGGAAATAATTGTTTTTGAATTGGAATGAGATGCAGCCAAAGCAATGGCGACCTCCTCCGCGTGTGTTATGTCACGGGCTCGGAAAGTAAGGCCGTTCACTGTTTTGGATTCGTGGACGACTGCGGCCGTGAACCATCCCCCATGGTGGGGGCCGGAGGCATCCACGTAGAATACGCCGGGTTTCGATCCATAGTGGCGGGCCAGGGCTTCCGCCCGCGCCAGGCGCCGGCCATTATGGTCCTCACGGTTCATGTTCGCGGGAAGAGGGCGCACGTGGAGGGCGCATCTCCACTGGGATGGAATACGTACGCGCTCTTCCATAAGAGTGGTGTGTTGGATGTGCAGTCGGGCAAGCAGGCGGCGACCCGACGATGTCTTTGAGAGACGTGTGTATTGGTTGGTCAAGTGGGCTTCCCGGAGCTCCCGAAATGTGTTCACCATGCCCAGCCCCAGGAGGCGCTTGTTGGAGGTGTTCACGGGGAGGCCCAGAGCTCGCTTAATAATTTTGCGGAGGATGACTTCGAGTGAATCCTCGTCTTGCTTCCGCAGGTGGAGGTATGGAGTCGAATATAGAATTCGACTGGTTACAAATGCATGCGCCAGCCGCAAGGCGTCCTTACAACGTAACCCCCCGCGCTTGTTAGAAACCCGGCGGACCAAGCGGCCCACCTGGTCCCCCACCTGACGGAGTTTGGCCAATGTTGTTCCTGACCGTCTGTTTTGATGTATGAAGAGCCCCAGTACCCGGACTTCGATATTTTCAGGAATTAGACCTGTCTCAAGAGACAATGAAATTTTGGCTGTGCACTTTGGTGAGGGGCGTATGTGCACAAATTCAGACTTTTGGGTGGAGCATTGGAGGCCGCAGCGGCGAGCATAACGGTCCACTATGGTCGCCGCCTCCTGCAGGTTGGCCTCAATGTCTCCAAGGGAACCCTGTGTAGCCCACAGGGTGATGTCATCGGCGTACAGCGCATGCTGCACACCGGCGACAGCGCCCGGCTGGGCCGGTAGGCGCATCATAGCCAAATTGAACAACAGGGGAGACAGCACCGCGCCCTGGGGTGTACCCCTGGTTCCTAAATGAAAAGGGTCATGTTCTTTATCCTGGACTCGAATGTAAGATTGTCTGTCGGTTAAAAATTGCCGAATGTATTGAAAGGCGTTTTTGCCGCAGTTAGTTTGAGAGAGGTGGGTGAGAATGATCTCGTGGGTAACGTTGTCGAATGCACCCTTCAAATCCAAGGCGAGTACGACCTTGTCATTGTGAGGGCACTCGACGGGGTCGAGGACATCCCGATTTAGTTGTAGCAGGACATCCTGTGCAGATTTTTGTGGGCGAAACCCGAACATGGTGTCTGCGAAAACGTGTTTGGATTCCATGAACTCGGACAACCTTTCACGTACCATCGTCTCCATGAGTTTGCCCACACAGGAAGTCAGAGAGATGGGGCGGAGGTTGTCCGTGTTGATGGCCTTGCCAGCTTTAGGAATGAAGGTGACTAGGGCGGTCTTCCACTCGATGGGGAGTGGCACTTCCCCAAGCCAGATTGAGTTAATGTAATTCAATAAAGACAGGTATGCCAGGTCGGAGAGGTTGGCTAACAATTTGACTGTAATTTTGTCCCGACCCGGAGCGGTGCCGCGTTTCATTTTTGCCAGGGCCGCCCTCAGGTCGTGGAGCTGGAACGGTTGATCCAGCTCAACGTTCTCAGAACCTGCATAAGAGTACGCCGGCCCGCGGGGGTCCTGTGTGGTGCACAAGTACTGGTCCCGGAGCTTGTGTGCCAATTGAGTTGTGTTGCCCTGAAAGCTGTGTATTGCTCTTTGGAGGTGTTTTTGAGTTTCCATGCGTGTTTGCGTTGGGTCAATTAGGGCGCGAAAGAGCCGCCACGTGTTACGGCTGGACATTTGCCGCGCGGCCGTATTGCATCGGGCCACCCAGTTGGAGTCGGCGAGTTGGGCCGCATACTCAGCCGCTCGTTGAGTGAGCTCGGCGATGCGAGCTTTAAGTTTTCGGTTGTGCTTTTGCCGGCGCCACCGACGGACGAGGCAATGCCGGGCCTCCCAGAGGTGGAGCAGGTGGTTGTCCACATCCGAGACCGCCTCTGAGAGTTGAATTTGAGTTTCGGAGGAGCGAAGGCAAGAGACCAAATGTTGTGACCAAGACTGGTAGCCTTGCTCGTGTATGGGTGTGGTAGTGTTATAATTTTGCCTGAACTTGGTCCAATCTGGGAGTCGGGCTTGCGTTGTTGGTCGTGCGAAAGGATGGGTCCTAATCATTGTGTTCAGGAGGCAGTGGTCGCTGCCGAGGGTTTCCTCGGTGTTGACCCAGTCTGCGTACTGAATGTTGCGGGTGAGGTCAAGTCCGGAGAGGTATCCCTAGTCACGGAGTTGCCTATACGAGTTGGATGGGGGGGGTCAGTGTGAAGAGTGAGGCCCAGCGTTGACGCAAGCTCCGCCAACTTGCGTCCCCGCTTCTCTTCACGACAGTAACCCCACATCCGAGCGGGAGCGTTGAAATCGCCCACAATCAGGAGGGGGTCCCGACCCGCAACTCTCAGCGCGCGGCTAAAGAGGTCCGCGAATGATACATTCCGCAATTTCGGATTGCAGTATACATTGAGTATGTGTAGCGGTGCATCCTGCTTGCGCAGTGGGAGGAGGGTCACCATTACATAGGAGTATTCAAGTTGTATGTCTAAGTCGACTTGGTTGGCTGTATAATTTCTATGGACTAACAGACAAGACGAGGGGTCCTGCTGGAACGTCATATAATTTGTTAGTGCGGCGCCTTTCCCTGGCTCTTGGAGGGCAACCACGGCTGGCAAATGCTCAAAGGTTGAAAGGAAAAGTCGGAGGTCGGCCCGCTTGGAACGGGACCGGAGCCCCCGACAGTTCCACTGAGTAATCGTAATGGGGGAAGCCGATTTGGAAAGGGGGGAGCGCCTACACCGGGGGTGTCCCGCCATGCTCAGATTTAGAGATGAGAGGTGGAAGTGAGGCTGCCCCCGAGCCAGATACCAGGGGCTGAAGCTCAGCACCTAGAGGGGGGCAGCTGTCTTCGTCATCGTCAAGGTCATTTACTCGGCGGGACAATCTGGAGGGCCGACCAGATACGTCCTTAAGAGGACCGGCTCTGCGAGAAAGGCGGGTGTTAGTCGCGACGTGTTGAGCGATCATAGAGGGGATAGCCTCCATGACTCTAGCGATGAGGCGTTCCATCGCTGTCTCCAACAGGGTGTCAAATTGGGAATTTAGACGGGCTTCGAGTTCGGCAAGGGAATGTTCCAGAGCCGGCGTCGCCGCCGTCTCGCTCTCCATAGCGTCCGTGTCGGAGTTACTAGGGGGAGGGGGAGTTGTTCTAGCCTCTAAGGCTTCAATTTTGGCAAGTAGCATCTCGTTTTGTGCCCGGAGAGAAGCTACACTGTTGTGGAGCTCAGCGTCAGCCGCCGAGCGAGGGGGAGGGGAGAGGAGGTGGAAGGAGGAGGCAACCCTGCCTGAACCGCTCACCTGTTTGCCATTTTTGACGACGTTGGCCCAGGAGCCGGTCGCGCCATTGTTGTCTTGGGAGCGGGCTTGCTTCTCCTGGCCGCCGTGTGGGGGCGTTGGTGGCACTTGACAGCTCTTGGCGTCCTTCCCGCTGGTAGGCGTCTGCCGTTTTGAAGCATCGCTGCCGATGCTGCTTGGGTGACGTGGCTGCCTGCCCGTCCCGCTGGATTTCCCGCCCTTAGGGGCGGCTGGCTTGGTATGGCGATATTTTGCAGTGCAGTCCCGCGAGTTCGTGGCATGGCCACCACCACAAACCGCACATTTTGGCTGACACTCGTGAGGGGTCCGCACCCCCTCTTTTACGGGTGCCTGCTGTCCACACAGGCCACACGTGTCTTGGGTTGGGTTGGGGCAAGAGTCCACCCGATGGCCGACAGTTCCACACAAGCTGCAGGCCGGAATAGTGCGGAAATATGGCTGCACTGTGACAATCTCGGAGTTGTAGTGCACGTATCGAGGCCTCACCGTGCCGGCAAAGGTAAGCCTGGCCTTGTTTGAGGAGCCGAACTTGCGGATATCTAGTAAAGTGCCGCTCCTCCACTGCACGCAAGGTTGGAGAGACTCAGACGTCTCTTGGTTGGCCACCGTAATGACCCCATAGCAGACGTCCTCTTGATGTTCTTTCAGATGGCCGGCGAGAGGCACATCTCCTTTGGTCGATTTGATGGAAAACTCGCCTAGCAGACGGTCTGCGACGTGAGCGTTCCGGGTGGTAGCTAGGATCAAATTTTGCTCCTTGCATAGGAGGAGGCTCAACTCGGCCGCGTTAGGTGCCCCGAGGAAAGCGCCGAACGCTGCACCGAGTTCGCCTTATTCAAAGGCGTCCCGGATGGCCAATGATTTCCGGGGCTTGATGACGATGACAAAGTCGTCTTGGTTGAATTTTGGTAGAGGCTTGGGCCTCCATTTGGTCACGGGTTTGCGGCCAGCTTGGCGGGTAGCAGCAGCCTTGCCGGTGGTTGGCGTGGCGTTCGCCTCTACCTTGGTCTCTCGTCTGGAGCGGCGCTCAAGTAGACGGAGGAGAGATGCATTGCGGATCGGATCCGCGGGCGCCGATTTTTGTTCCACAGTGACGGGAACGGTCGACCAAGACATGGCGTCCGGGTCATAGCCGCGTTGCAGAAGCGTTTCTGCCATCTTGCCGAAAGCGGCTCCCTTGCAGCCGAACGCCGGCGCAGCTGTTAGGCTTAGCGTCGGCGCCGGAGGCGGGTAGGAAAAACCACTTTAAAATTTGTAAAAGTGGGCCCACCTAGATGAAATTGGTGTCCACAGATGCCGATGAACTTGCCAAATCCAATGGGAGCAAAATTGATGGGGTCCGATGACTTGAGCCGTGGCTCCTGCCAAAAAAATGACGGAGCCGAAGCGCCGCACGTCTGGCAAACGCCGGCTGCCCCCTCGATGGCACGCGGCGCCCGCGGGAAAAGCGCAGAGATCTGACGTACACCCATGCCCCAAAAGAAGGCGCGCGAAAACAATAGTAAAGAAGTATTCCAGGACAGCATAAAGGGAAGGAGCTTAGAACTGACCAATTTTACCCTTAAAATGGCTCAGGGAATATTCCTAAATGATCAGCCACATGGATAAAAGCAATTCCAGTCAAACTGATTGGCCGAAGAAGGAAGGAAATTTTAACACTGTTGAAAACATTCATAACAAATCAGCAAATTCCGTACAAAGTAGAAAAATTTTAGTTATAATCAGAAAGGACATCAGACGAACGTGAGGTTTTTAGACCGCTTAAAATGGCAGCTGTTATATACAGGCTGACAATGCAGGCGGCGAAATTAAAAAGGCAACGTTGGATAGATTGTAATACAATATTCAGAGAAGGTGGGAACGGGTTCAGAAGCTTTTGGCGCTTAGATGGTACCCTGTTCGTGCTTATCCAATGCAAAGAAATAGCCAGGAAGTGGTAATACACCTCATTATTTAGCCTTTCTGATGTTTGAGGCCTGCAGTTACGACCGTCTCCGCTTGCCTATTGCTATTTGTTCGCGTTCAAAAGCCCGCAGCCTTCCGCACTGCGGCGCACATAAACAACAAATTATAAGAGCAGTCCGCAGGCTTCCGAACGAAGCACTAGAAAATGCAGACCAAATTGCGCTCGGCAAATGCACCGCAAAAACCGGAAACAGAAACCGGGGAAACATCGCGTTCCGCAGCGATGATAATAATGGTTGCGTTACGGCAAAAACCTAAATCGCGCAATCTTTTAGCGCTTTCTGTGACCAGGCGCGTTTCTGGCGCGTTTTAGCTGGAAGATGTCGAAGAGTTCTCAGCTCATAGCATGCGCACAAGGCATAAATGATTGCATATCCCAAACTAACGTGTAACTCATAGAGGAGTGTTCTCGAGGTGGATCCGTTTCTTGTTAATGCCATATATCAGGATATCAAATCACAAGCCACGCCATGCTGCACACTACACTCTAAAAAAAAAGGTAGTTGAGGTTACTACATTTTAGGGTAGTAACGACTGTCACATATATCACTACCTAGGTAGTAACTGTACGTAGTAACTGCAAGGTAGTAACGTTTACTACCTCTCAGTAATTGTACGTAGTAACCTCGAGGTAGTAACATTTACTACCTCTCGAGAGAAAACACCTTAAGAAATAATCTAATGACTTTTGACATTAGAATCGTATGCATATAAGATAGTAATAGTGCAAAATAAGAGCAAAAAAAAAACTAGAGCAAAAACAAAAATGAAAAAAAAAAAATCCCTGCTTCCAGGAGGATTCGAACCCCGGACCTTTGACTTTCTATGTTGAAGTTGTTCCTATCCTGTTTCTACACTTTCTATCCTACCACGCTAACCACTACGCCACGCCACCAGACGTTAACTTGTCTACTTATGTGCCGTGATATGTGCAGCCACAGTTGTTTCTTGTTCTTTTCATTGCGTGTAAATGTAGCAGCAGCATCTACATTCTCGCACGGGACAACAATGTTGTTGAGAAGGACCTTTCAGTGGCTGATGGCCAATGACATAAGGAAATCTTCTGTGTTAACGAAAAAGAGTCTCTGCTGAGTTTTTCTTGTCGAAAGACATCAATACCTGACTTCGTGGTGACTTTCTAATGTGTCACAAGGAGTGCATGAACATGACATCAGAAACTCAACGCCCATTTTTGTGCATCTTGTAGTAAGCCAGAAGGAAAAATGAGCACAAGTCAGGCACAATAGCTTGGGGTTGGTGAAAAAGTGCAATTAAGAAATCAAACTAAAGAGTGGAACACATACGCGCTGCGTATATTGTATTGAAAACAAAAAACAGCACTGGCAATTTTGTTAAATTTGCTGCCAATTAGGAAACCCTTTTCATTATATAAAAACATGGGGCATTGAGTAGCAATGTCACCGGGAATGTTAGTATACGTACATGTGCATATTCCGATCATCCATTTCCAGATCAAGGTAGTAATGGATACTATCAGGGTTATAATGAGGTAGTACAAGTGTAGTAACTGCCAAAAAAACGTAGTAACAGCAGAAGTTACTACCTTGTTACTACTTAATTTTCTTTCCAGTAGTAACAAGGTCGTAGCAACATAGTACATAGGTAGTAGGGGTTAAAAAAAGGTTGTAACAGCAGCCGTTACTACGTCTTCACTACCTTTTTTTCTAAGAGTGTACGGTGCATACACAGGGTAGAATTAACCAAAATTGTTTGACCGCTCCGTGTACCGTTCCCATAACGCTCCCTCCATTACAAGCTGAGCGCTCATTTGCATACAGATGAAATGCAAGATCACTGAAATCTTCTGACCATGAGTAGGTACGCTACGTGCGCATATAATGCCTGGCCACGAGGTAGATCAAAGCCCTTTGATGGATGGTGACATACAGACCAGATAACATTTCTTAGGAAGAGAAGCAAATCAAACATAAAGTGTCTTCAAGGAAGATATATCATATTTCTCTCTGAGATTAAGTCTTATTAATAAATACAAGGCCCGCTAGCCACCGCAGTCGCTTTTATCTTTCAATCTCGGATAAATTACACCGCTTCCGGAGTCTCTATGCGGTGCATTACACTGTCTGCACGATGCAGAAGGGTTGGTGGAAATTTAGAGTGCGATGTCCTCTCCATACTGCACTCACTGTACTGTATGCCCATGCCCGTTGTGCCTACTGCCCGTGTAGGCAAGGCGTGTTTATTTTTCTTAGTTTTTTGGCGCTTTTAATGTATGTATAGAATGCTTGGTCATTACTCAGACATGCATGCCTATACATACACAGTAACACATGCTTGGAGACTTAAACTGTGCCCTGCGTGCATTCATATAGCACATGCGCGTTTCGGAAGTGGTCACTGAGATGCCTATGCACCACAAATGCATGTGTTACGTAGAAACATGGTGGCAAACAGAATTCGCTTTAGGGAAACCTAAGTGCCGTTTATTTTCTTTATAATGTTGCTATTCGATGAAAGGCCTTATTAAAGGCGCAGTTCCGTAATCACCTACTGTCTATACTGCGTGTTCGTTTGCGTTTTAAAGTTTCTTCTTTAATGTTTAGTATAAAAGCTCTTATAAAATGTGTGAATACAGATTTCTTCACGTATTAAATAATGCATTCGAGTGAAGCGCTATATTGTGCAGGTGTAATTATTTACGATCCCTTTTTATTTTCACAACCAAGATCACTGGAGCTTCATGGAAAATAGAGCGGTAAGCCTTGACGCAAAAGGCATAAGAAATATCTAGAAAACCAAGACTGCAGGTTGTAAGCAAACCATGTTTACCACAGCAGAATGGCTTACCTTCCAATTAGTGTTTTAGTCGAATGTTTTCCAACGAACTTAATGCGCTAAAAGCTAAAAAAATGGATTACCGGCCATATCTTATATTCCAAAGAAGATGTTGCAGTTAAATAAGGATAAAATTGCAGCAAATGTTTCCTTTAACGTGCAGGGCTTTCGCTCTCCGGACAAGCAACGGCAGGTGCTACACCTTGCACGGTCTTTTCGTATCGATGTTTTGTTTTTGCAGGAGTGCAATTTCCTCACTCCTGCAGATGTTAGTTCTTTTCGTTCTCGTTTTAACTGTGACGCTTTCTTTTCGTTGACGGACTTGCGGTGTTGCGGCGTGGGTGTTGTCTTTCTGAACCCGGCGTTTCGCGGCAGGGGCGCATTGCACGTTCGGACATGACGGGCGTGTGATAGTGGTGGACCTGTTTCTTAGCGGGCGACGTACGCGTTTCGTCAACATTTATGCGCCGGTGACGCGCTCGTTGACGAACGAGTTTTTCCGCTCGCTGGCCTCCCGTTTTCTAGAACCGATGCCCCATGTTTTCCTGGACAGGGCGCTTCAACGTATCACGCGAAGGAGCTAGGCAGACTTGTTCGCCAGCTGCCCCTCTCGGATGCCTGGGTCGAGCTTCGTGGCGATCACTTCGAGGGCACCCGCGTGAGAGGGCACACTTCGAGCAGGATTGATCGGGTATACCTCCCGCCCGGTCTGTTGCCACGCCTAGTGTCCTGTGAAACGCTGCCGCTTCCAACAGGTGTGCGCCCTCTGAGTGACCATGTTCCTGTCTCGGTCACCTTGCGGGGTGAACCGGGCCGCGCCAACGCGTCCAGCACCTGGCGCATGGACGTGTCGCTCTTACGTGATTCCCGCAGTGTTTCAGAAGTCAGTTCTGAATTGGCCGCAAGCGTACGAACGCTGGAGGAGGGCTTCAGCCCTGAAGCATGGCACGCGCTAAAAACGGAATGGCGCACCATTCTTATACGTGCCGGGAGGGAAAGGCGCGTGCGTCACACAGCCGCGCTGAACGAAGTGTTGCGACGCATGCGCATCGTCCAGAGAGCGGGGGAGCTCACTCTCGCGATGCGCGAATACTTACAGATGCTCCGGGTGAGGTACGACCGCATCCTGGAGGAGACGACGCGAACGTCACGCGCCGCGGGGGACTTTAACCTCCCTGTCGAGAACACGGCAGACCTGCTACATGCGCGTAGGCTCCACTCACGAGGAGATCGCCTTAATCGAGTCGAGGAGGTGGTGCTCGAGGACGGCACGGCCTCAGCCGATCCCGCAGACATAACGCGAGTTTTTCGCAACCACTTCCTGACGCTCTTCACGTCACAGTGGTCGGGCGAGGTCGAAGACCTGGACGCGGCTGTGGCAAACCTCTGCGGGACTTCGCCCAGTCCACCGGGCGATGTCGACGCGGTGCTCCGCGCGCCAGCTACGCGCGAGGAGGTTCTTAGCGTCTTGCGGAATATGACGCAATCGTCCGCGCCGGGACCAGACGGGCTGGTCACCGGTTTCTACGCCACTTTTTTTGACGCCGTTGGCGGAGCCTTAACGCAATTAGTAAACGCATTCCTTGAGCACGGGCACAAAGCACCCTCGTTTAACGCGGGTCGCATAGTCCTCGTCCCCAAAGAGGGAGGGTCCGCATCGGACCCCAAGTCATGGAGGCCGATCACACTGTTGAACACAGACTACAAGCTAGTCGCATCCATCCTCGTCCAGCGCTTGCGCACACTCCTAGCGGACCTCGTCAGCCCCTTCCAGTCCTGCGCCGTGCCGGGTCGGTCCGTTATCGCGTCACTCACCATGACGCGAGACGTCTTTGAGTATGCCCGCGCGAATGGGTTTGGCGGGGTCTTTGTCTCCCTGGACCAAGCGAAGGCGTTTCACCGCGTGGAACACCGCTACCTCTTCGCGGTGCTGCGGTGTGTCGGCTTGCCTTTAGAATTTGTCAACCGGATCGCTACATTGTACGCGGGCCTCGAGAGCGATCTGGTGCTCAACGGGACCGTTCTTCCGAGGTTCCCAGTCACAAGAGGCGTGAGGCAGGGTTGCCCTCTCTCCCCTGCGCTCTTCTCTCTTTCTTTAGATCCGCTGTTGCGGAGCGTTGCCTCCAGCCACCGCATACGCGGTTTCCCGATGACTGGGCAGGAGACAGTGAAGATTGCGGCTTGTGCCGACGACATTTCCCTTTTCATGCGGGACAGTGGCAGTTTTGCGGCCTTCCTGGCCATCTTTGAAAACTACGCAGCGCTCTCCGGAGCCAAGCTCAACGCGGAGAAGAGTCACGCGCTCCGTTTTGGGAACTTTTCGGACGCACTTCCAGCGCCGGTCCCCTTCGTGGACGCCGTGCGCGTTTTATAGAGTTCTCTTCGAGGCAGGCGCCTTGTCTCCGCGCACCTGGACCAACGTGGTCGATCGGGCGACCAACGCACTTGCGGAGGCGGCCCGCTTCGACCTCTCCATGGATGCCAAGGTCGCCGTGGTGAAGAACCGCGCGTGCGCCATGGCCAACTACGTGGCCCGAGTCGCGGTCATGCCGCGCCGCACCGCCGCCCGCCTGGCGACGCTCGTTGGCGTCTTCCTATGGGAGGGGAAACACGCACCAGTCGCGCGCCACCTACTCCAGCTCCCGACCAGCCGAGGAGGACTCGGACTACCATGCTTCGCCACGGTGGGCCGCGTCCTAATGACAAAGTTGGTTTGCCAGCTTTTGGACGACGACGCCTACCCGGGACGTCCCCTTTTGCTCTATTGGCTGAGCACGGCTCGTAGAGCTTTCGCCCCGGGTAGGCACGTAGGACCGCAGGCCGAACGGCCACTCGCGTTCTATGCAGCAGCCGCGGGATTCAAGCGCGCGTTAGAGGCCGATATGCCTCAGGTAGATATCGGCGAGGCCTCGGCGATAGAGATCAGCCAGCTGATTGCCTGCGCGCGGCTATCGCCAGACGACCAGCGTCGCACAGCGGCGAGAAAGTGGCGTTCCTGGGCCACAGGTCGGTTTCCGCCCGCGGTCAAGGACTTCGAGTGGCGACGTCGCTGGGGCGTCTTGCCCACACGACCGCGGCTCGCATCCTGGGGTGTTGTACCCAACGAGCAGTGCCCGAACTGCGGGGCACCAGAGACAATTCAGCATTTTTCCGTTGAATGTTCAGTTGCTCGAGTTATGTGGCGGCTTGTACGCCGTATGTTTTCCGTACGCTACGGACAGGGCGTCCGGTGCCCGCGGGCCCTTTTCGCGGGACTCTTTGTCCTTGTGTTTTGTTTGTGTTGTGGCGCCGTCGCTGCCTCGCCGAAGCTCGAAGGCAGCCGGCGCGAGCCATGTACCCAGCGCTGCAGAACCTGCGTCTTCTCCTTTGGACCTACCTGACTGACCGCTTAGAACAAGACGGAGAAGCAAGGTTTCTGCAGCGCTGGTACACGCGTTTCTTTGTTGTCCGCGACGGAAGGCTGATGATACCAGCCCCCCTCTTTTAGTGTGGATGTCTCTGAACATACTCTTTTCCCATTATATGGTTTTGTAGACCCTGGTTGAGGGCCTGGTGTTGGGACCGGGGAAATTGATATCCCCCCCCCCCCCCCCGTTCTTTTCTAGCACATGTTGCTTTGGGTTTCTTCGAATTCTTTACTGTTTTGTAGCTGTGTTTGCTGCCTTGCGATGCAACTGTCTGTAGGCGGCCTCCACCTTGTACGTGTACGTTGAGAGGAGGTTCTCCCCCCCTTTTTGTGTAGGCACCACACTGTGCCTTTCTGATACTTTGTGAATTGGACTACTTTCAACCCCAAAAGGGTACTTTGTCTCACTGTATGATCTTTTGTTCGTAGCAGGCTCCCCAGTGTATACATGTGTGTACTGAATTATTTGCTTGGTTTGTCCACAATAAATTTCTCTTTGTGTGCAGGAAATGTTTTAATAGTCAAAATTGTGTAAATATCACTCGGTGTCTTTTAAAAATGTAAACACTTCTGAGTTACGAAGCAACGGCAATCTCTTCTTGAAAAATATTTTGAATTTCTACACATCTAAATGACAACGATAGCGGCGCTAATTTTTTGTGGCTATAGTACCCGTGGGACAATGTAAACTATTCTATAATTACAGCAGGAAGTAAACAGACGAAGTTCTTATAATATTCGTTAGCACGCTGGATTAACACCCTGCTAGTGAAGATAACTGTCACAGTACCTGATTCAGAGTCTCCGCTATAGGTTTAATCTTCGGTTGTCGCATTGCATGTGCTACAGACGAGCATGCATCAGTGCGGAGGTCCCTAGATGGCAATAACAAAGTTTTCTGTCATACGCTCATTAGAGCCGCATTATCTGAGGAATATATCAGCTTTCAAGATAGGAGTGGCAGAATGGGGACAACTTCACTGCAGAAGCTGTTCCGTGCTGTCACTCGGCCCGAAACCGGCGTGAACTTCTGTGACGAGAAGCTTCCGAAGTTCCAGCCCCCAAGGGAGCGGCAAAGGTAATCGGTAAGCGGCGATGATGCCGGGGGTGAGAGTGAAAGGAAGACAGCGGCGAGTGCTGGTCAGCTGCGCGCCAGTACACGCTTGTACAATCGCAGGGATAAGTAATGGCGCAGTTCCATACACCCCACTGTTTTTGCTCATGCATAAGAGATTGAACATGTCGGACTCCAATGCGGACCCACAGGCCACTCAGCTTGTGCGCAACTGCAAGGAGCAATGACAATAGACACACAGGCAACGACAGCGTTAGGGAAGAGAGATTGCAGCTCCATGTTCGGCCGATGTAGCAGCCCATGACGCTAGGCGAGCTCGACTAGCCGAGCAAGCACAACATTGCTGTTAGCGAAGAATCGCATGGGACACCATGTACGAGCAACAAAAAAAAAATGCAGCACTATACAGGCGTCATTACAAGCTTCTTATGCAGATCTGTCACACTCGATTGCATGATCGGTTTTTTTTTCTTTTACTGGCCATCGCGTGCTCCTTCCTCCCAGAGACTGCTTAAACCGCAATATGCACCATAATAATGCCTGTTCATGAATAGAGTGTTCATGGATTCCTGTTTAAAGAAAGGAATTGCGCTAAAAAGACACGGACGAGAAAGGCCATGGACGGGCGCAAACTCGCGACTGATTTTATTCAGAAAGAACACAAATATATATATATATATACCTAGATGATTATCCACTCATTGCCTAAGAGCGCATGCCAGGAAAGTTTTCTCTTTCTTATACAATTTAATACTAGAATCGATTACGCCTTCATCACATGACTTATCAATGAAAAAAGCCTCTGCGAGTTCACGTGCTACCTGGTTACGACTGCGCCTTAAGATTTTGGTTCTAGCCAGCAAAGGCTGGCATGCTTTATCAGGCGTAGCCAAAGGGCATGCGCCGCAATGTAAGGGCAAATTTGACCCTTTTCCGTTAATCATAGAAAGCTTATGTTCTCCTAGTCGTTCATATATACAACGGCCCGTCTTTCTCTGATTAACGGAAAAGGGTCAAATTTGCCCTTACATTGCGGCGCATGCCCTTTGGCTACGCCTGATAAAGCATGCCAGCCTTTGCTGGCTAGAACCGAAATCTTAAGGCGCAGTCGTAACCAGGTAGCACGTGAACTCGCAGAGGCTTTTTTCGTTGATAAGTCAGGTGATGAATGCGTAAGCGATTCTAGTATCAAATTATATAAGAAAGAGAAAACTTTCCTGGCATGTGCGCTTAGGCAATTAGCAGATAACCATCTAGGTATATATATATATATATATATATATATATATTTGTATTCTTTCTGAATAAAATCAGTCGCGAGTTTGCGCTCGTCCATGTCCTTTCACGTCCGTGTCTTTTTAGCGCAATTCCCTTCTTTAAGAATGTTCGACCGACTCGCCCAACAGCGTGCTCCCCTGGATCCCTGTACTTTACATTAATGTCTTCTTTTCTGGCCGTTTATGAACACTGCGTGTGCCTGCAACAAAGACATATAAGCGTGTTCACCGCCGCGGTGGCTCAGCGGTTATGGTGCTCGGCTGCTGACCCAAAACACGCGGGTTCGATCCCGGCCGCGGCGGCTAGAATTTCTTTGGAGGAGAAATTCTAGAGGCCCGTGTACTGTGCGATGTCAGTGCACGTTAAAGAACCCCAGGTGGTCGAAATTTTCGGAGCCCTCCACTATGGCGTCTCTCATAGCCTCAGTCGCTTTGGGACGTTAAACCCCATAAACCAAACCAAATATAAGCGTGTTCTTCTGCCCCCGTGGTTATAGTAAGCGCAGTACTACAAAACTGGTCTTGCAGCCACACTCTTGAAATGATTGGTTGGTTGGTTTATGGGATTTAACGTCCCAAAGCGACTAAGGCTATGAGAGACGCCGTAGTGGAGGGCTCCGGAAATTTCGACCACCTGGGGTTCTTTAACGTGCACTGACATCGCACAGTACACGGGCCTCGAATTTCTCCTCCAAAGAAATTCAGCCGCCGCGGCCGGGATCGAACCCGCGTCTCTCGGGCCAGCAGCCGAGCACCACAGCCACTGAGTCACCGCGGCGGCTAGTCTTGAAATGATTGAACAGTTAATTGCTAACACAATGACAGAACGGTGAACGAAGGAACTACGCTGGTTTATGTTGCCTTTAAGATCAGAAAGACAATGGTTGAAAGAAGAAAATAGTGCTTGTAAATCACTCTCGGATATTCGGTGCGTACCCTGGTGGTATTTGTACCCTGTTTGATGTTGACGTATAGAAAGTGCAATTTACCAGAGCTTCAATTTGGTCTAGATGGTGCATAGTGCTTGAGAAGGAAACAATAGCACCGACAAAGACAAACTCAACAGAAGAACGATGCAGGAAAAGCGTTAACTTCATCTAACTTCAATCGCTGCGAAGCCAGGAAGAAAACCAAAGCATGCGCTGAAGTAGAACACCGATGGTTTCCACTATTGTTTACAGTTATAAGAGATGTGTGCAAAGGAAGGAATATCGAAAAAATAGCTTTTCTATCAATTAAAAAATTTCGAACTTTAGCAGAAATGCTGTTTGCGATGTTGCCTTGCTTTAAGGTTACTTTTTGCAAAAATAATATGAAGGCACGGTCTAAGGAGCAATAGTGGCTCTGCGTTTAATGTTGTGAACTAGAGAGGAATATTCTACAATTAATCAATAAAGACCAGTCCTAAGAAATAACGGCCGCAAAGCCCATGTATGCCTTGAAATACGAAGTGAAATTTGTGACGCCGTTTTTTAGTGAAGTGCTTGTGTAGGTACTATTTAGCTTCCGAAACACGAAAGATATCTTAATGCGCTTAAAACATTTGCCTCAGTGGACAGAAGTGGCGGGTATGAAGAATGTTCTGTTTCTTCCAAGGTCAAATAAAAACTACACTTCTTTGTCTTCAGCTTACATTTTCGTAAAAGCGCTCTACCGCCACTTGAGATGAGCGCTATCCCGCGTCGATTTTTATTTTTGTATGAGCAGCGCAAACGTTTGCACTTTTGATTTCCTTCCTTTTGATAGTTCCATATCGGGAAGGAAGTGATACGACTTTGACGCTGGTTATTGCATACAAGCATTGGTTCTGAACATACCTGAAAATAAGTTCTATTTTGTCCTAAAAATATCTTTATTGGAGTATCTCATTGTGCTGTCCAATATCTCGAACTTTTTTTTGTATTCGGGTGTCAAGAGAATAATGCAAAGATCGGTACGTTTTGTTCTGTACTAGCTGGCTTCAAGTGACGATACAAGACCCCATGGTGTCTAACTGGTTATGGTACTCGGCTGCTGAAGCGAAAGACGCGGGTTCTATCTCGGCCGCGGAAGTCGCATTTCGATGAAGCCGAAATGAATGAGGCGCGCATTATGTGCGATGTAAGTGCACGTCAAATAATCCATGGAGGTCGAAATTTCCGCATCCCTGCTCTTCGGCGTCCCTCATAGCTTGAGTTGACTCTGCGTAGTTAATCCCCATAAACCTGATCTCCAGCGTATTCGAGAGACGACCTACAGTTTTTCGAGTGACGTATGGGACGCCATCGCTTTCAGGTGCAAGTGTTTCTCGGTTGGCTAGCAAGCTGTGCAGATATACGCAGCAATTCGCAAAGTGACCTTGAAGATGTGTCCTTTGATCGCAAACCGAACTACACTTTCAACAAGAAACGATGGCGTCTTGTTGAAAAAAAAAATTGTGAGAGGCTCAGCTTGGTTAAGCCTGGAAATTGCGAAAGCAACTTCAACCGTTTCTTCTGCCCGCATCCGCCGTGTCGACCACCGCTCTGCGCCGACGGCAGTTTGATTGGGAGTAGGCTTCCAAGGACAGGGAGATAGCCCGGGGAGAGAGTGCGCTGGCGGCCTGATCGGCCTGATCGTTTCCTTGGAGTCCCTGGTGACCGGGGGCCCAAATCAGGTTACGTGGAGTTGGATCTTCGCATCGGCAGGTATATTCTAGTATGCGCCAGGCAAGCGGGGGAGCCCAGCCCAACTCATAGTTCCGACAGGCCGATCGCGAGTCGGTGATGATGTGTTATGACTTGGGAGTAGTGAGAGCCAGAGCAATGGCAATCTCCTCCGCGTGTGTTGCGCTCTAGGCTTTGAAAGACAATCTGGCCCTTACATTCAAACACATCCCCGATTACTACAAGGAGGAGCACCGGCGCTACCCGGCCCCTTGTAAGGGACTGGATCGCGCTGACGAGCGCCTCCTCATCAAAATTCTCACTAACACTGTACTGTGCCCGGTGGTACTTTAACATTTCAATACATCCTTTGATGGCGCGTGCCAGTTTGTGGGGAGGTGGCTGACACCTTCCACATGGTTTGGGCGTGTTAATCAAACCCATCTATCCCCCCCCACCAACCCCAACCCCACCAGAGAGGACTCGGAGGCGGCCCTGCTCGGCTGTCAGGACCTAAAGACCCAAAAGGCCTTGGTTCACCGGACGCGGGCGGCGTTGCTTGCCAATGGGGCCCCGGAATAGGGGCTCCACCTAGTATTGTTAGGGGAAAGGGCCAATAGGGTCTACCCCAATCATCTCTCTGTAAAAAGTTATTGCACGATAAATGTTTTTCACCACCACCACCGACGGCAGTTGCTGTGTTGTTGTTGTTGTGACTGAGAGAAGGATGAAAACAAAATTGCACGGGCCTTCCTACTGGCTCAAGCCGAGCCACCACCGCTGCCAGGTGCAGATAGAAAAGAGTTGAAAGATATGAGGAAAGATAAAAAAAGAGAGATAAAAAGACGCACGTCGCAGCAACAACCGCGTCTGCCGAAGCGGACGCTGGAACGAGCTGGAGCTCTGTTTATACAACTGGTATGACGTCACTCCGACCGCAGCGCTCGTAGCGGGAGAAGCGAGAGGCTCACCGCCCGCTGTGTCTACCGCCGCTCTACACTGACGAGCCGAGCTGGGGCCCTGGTTTTTCGCAGCTAGTAGCACGTCACGTCTAAGGTCATGCTAACGGTCAAACGTACCCACCGCCGCGCTACGCTGAAGGGCTCAAACTGTGAGCAATATTGCTTTCGCAATAAAAAATTCGCTGTGGCTTAGCTAAGGTTAAGCCTGAATATCTCGAGATGCCTTGAAGAAAAGTTCATTGGACTCATTATTCATACATAGAGACCATAGTCCCTCACAAAGACAAAAACAAGGCAGCGACTAGTGTCGCTCTGTACAAACAAGCTATGAAACAAGTACACGACGGCGACTGCTGTCGCCGTTCACACAAAATCATTCACAGCACAGAATGTTCAAAGGGTCCATAATGTCCAGGTATCGCGGGGGGAAGCACGCTCACTAAATACGATGAACGCGCACCGACACCGCGCACCACACACTCAATACGGCAGGAGCAGCACCGTCACGCGCCCCCCCCCCCCCCCCCCCTGGCGGCGATGAAGCCGGTGCTCCACCGCCGCAGGAACGCGTCTTCTGGGAGGGTCACATGATCTAACCACGCCTGTTGAAACAGGCGGGCCCGAACCCTCTGCAGCATGGGGAACATGGCGCGTTGAGTCCGGCCCTGCAAGGAAGCGACGCCTCTCTGGCGCCACAAAACAAAGGCCCCGACGCACAGCAAGAGCCGCACAAATGCGTCGCGCGGCCTGGTGCGCGAGTCGAGGCTAACAAAAAACATGCGCGACATCAGCCGCCAAAAAGTGCGCGCTACGACGCACTCAAAAAACGCGTGTTCGAGGGTCTCGGTCGCACCGCACTGGGGACACCGAGAAGAAGGAGCGATGCCCCACGCGGCGATGCGGACCTCCGTTGGGAGGACTCTCCAGCCTCGCAGCCAGCCGAAGTCGCAGACGTCTGGTGGTATCCAGTGCGACGTCAAGTCTCGCCACCGTACCCGCCTGCTCCGCTCTAGCTGTTCAGGTGTAGCCTCCTGGATGGCAAGGAGCTCGCAAACGCGGCAGGCCTGCGTCTGAGAGATGTCGACATCGGGCAGAGTGGCGTTGAGAGACTCAGCCGTCCGAGACATACCGGAAGAACGCCGGCTGCTGTTCGGCTGAAGGACCTACGAGTTCACCAAAAAAGAGACGCCGCGAAGTCCCAAGAAGGTAGGCGACAAGCCCTCTCCCGGGGTAGTCGGTGCCGTTGACCAGGTCGCGGACGCCTCGAACAGCAAGCACGCTGCACATTGTGGGCAGGTTGGGCAGGCTGAACCCGCCCATGCGCGTGTTAAGACGGAGGAGCGCGCGAGCGACGGTCTCCGTTTTTCCCGCCCAGAAAAAACTGCCACAGAGAGTGGCCAAGCGGCGCGTAAAGGTCCGCGGCGGACAAGCGACGCGAGCTATAAATAGAGCGGCGCGCACAGAGCTTGTCTATCTGTTCTCGCTTCGGCGAGCGCGGCTTCGGCCGCGTATCTGTTTTTTGAGCAGCGTCCGCTCCGGCGGACGCAGTTGTTGTGCGACGCGCGTCTTTTCTTTCCTTTTTCTCTGAACATCATAATTGTGAGCACCAGCAACGAAGAAGCGGCCAAGAAGATTATGCGCATCAAGCAGCTGAGCTTCGGAGGCAAGAACTACGCCGTAAACGCACACGTGGCGGCGCCGGAAGGCACGCTACGCGGGGTGATCCACGGAGTGGATCCGGAGACCTCGACCGAGGAACTCAAGGCAAGCCTCAGAGTTCGCACGCAAGGCGTGAAGATCCTAACAGCAAGAATGCTCGGGAGATCCAGCACGGCCGTCATCACCTTCGACGGCCCCACCCTCCCGTAGCAAGTTCTCTACCACAGCGGAGAATTTTGGTGCTACCCGTACCGGCCCACGAGGCAGGTATGCTACACCTGCGGCCAACAGGGGCACCGAATGGACGTCTGGCCGAATCCGGAGACTAGGGCCTGCAGACAGTGCGGACTCCAGAACCCGGCGGCAGACCACCAATGCACACCCAAATGCCTGCTGTGTGGCGGCGACCACGTGGCGGGCACGAGAGACTGCAAACAGCGACTCAAGTCGGCGAGCGAGCTGCGGTGGGGCTCTCTGCAGCAGCAACGCCGTAGCCGGGGCCGCAGCCGGGGAAGAAAACCAAGATGGTTTCGTGACGAGAGTCAGGAGTCGGGCCGGAGCAGCTGCGGGGGCAGCCGGAACCGGAGCCAGAGCCGGGGATCCGAAAGGGACGAGTCCTTCCCACCCTTGGGCGGCAACGGCAAGCAACAGCAGAAGCAGACGCAAGGGCAGCAACAACAAAAGAAGAAGAGCGGCGGCGTTAAGGTGAGCTGGGGAGACGGCCCTCCCAAATCACTCTTTGCTCCGCACTCGAACACAAACAACACACAAACCGCACGCGAGAAACAGCTAGCGGAGGAAAATAAGACACTTAAACGGGAACTTGAGCAGCTTAGGAAGCAGCTAAGCGAGGTTATCAGAGAACTACGTGAATCGAGGACAGGCTATGCACCACCTAGGACTCAGACCCCACCGCCTAGGGCGATGGAGACGGGGCAACAACACCACGAGGGAGGGACCTCCAACGATGAGCTTAAAACCTTCATGATGAACATGCAGAGGCAGATGCAAGAGCAGATGCAGCAGTTAAAAAGCGAAATGCAGCAGGGACAACAAAAGTTTGCCCTGTTAGAACAGAATGTCAGGACGCACATCAAGAGCCAAAACACACAGAGAATAACCAATGATGCTAGAGACAGACTACTTAACGAACGCAGGTTCGGCACAGAAACCCCCAACGCAAACAATGGTAACACATCATGGCAGAACGCCTCCAACAATTAGAGATGTGGCAGTGGAACTGCAGGGGGTACAGGCAAAAACAAGGCCTCCTGCAGCAATTCATCTATGCCAGAGGAACCCCACCAGACGTAATTATGCTACAGGAAACAAACTGCACCCCTACGCTTAGGGGCTACACGTGTCAGGAAAATGGCCGTACGGCAACTCTCATTAGCAAACAAGTAGTAGCCATAGCACATAACGAAATAGAGGACACCCGGATCGAACACGTGATCACGGAGATAATCCCCAAAAAGAAAGCACGATCTAAAAGCACTTATATTATAAACCTATACAGCCCGCCCAGACAGAAAGATGGGGACTTTATTAGGCTCTTTACGGAGGCGAAAAAGTTAGCGGGGAACAACACCCTAGTAATAGCAGGTGATTTCAACGCCAAGAGCCCGAGGTGGGGCTACAGTAAAGACGACAAGAAGGGACGTGGCATTTGCGCTGCAGCAGGACAGGCAGAGTGCGAATTGCTAACCGACGAACACCACCCAACTAGACAGGGGAACAGCGTCAGTCCAGACACGTGCCCTGACTTAACCTTCGTAAGGGGCGCCAGAAAAGCAGAATGGGAGAACCTGCTCGAGAACCTTGGAAGCGACCACCACATAATAAGGATCAGCACAACCGCAAACAATATCAAGCGGAAAATAGGCAAGGTCCGCCTAACGGACTGGGACGCCTTCAGAGCACACTGCAAGCAGATCAAGGGCGACATTGTATCTGCGGAGGAGTGGAGCCAGCAACTCAGACAGATCCAAGAACTCTATACTAAAGAGGTGGATAAAACCGAACAAACTCCGGAGGTGGACAAGCGGCTCCTCAAGCTATGGGAGGCGAGACGCGGGCTCACCAAGCATTGGAAAAGACAGAAGTTCAATAGGAAGCTAAAGATTAAAATAGCCGAAATAACTAAACAAGCGGAGGAGTATGCAACGCAGCTGGCTAGGCAAGGATGGAAGCAATTCAGCAACGCGCTGAACGGCACCCTCAGCACGGCCAGGACGTGGCAGATCCTCAAGTCCCTCATGGACCCGAGCAAGAACAAATCAGAAAGCGGCAAATCGATTCAGAGGCTGGTGCACCAGTACACGGGCACGGACGAACAGCTACTCGAGGAAGTCCGGGTCAAATGCTACGGCAGAGACCAGGTCGAAAGCTACCAAGAAGAGTACCAGGGCGAAGAGAATCCAACCATGGATCGGCCCATAACGAGAGAGGAAGTCGTCGAGGCGATCAGGTCGGCAACAAAAAACACAGCAGCGGGGGCGGACAGAATCAAGAACTCGCTCATAAGAAACCTTAGCGATGGAGCCATAGATCAGCTCACAGCCTACTTCAACAAGCTCTGGCAAGAAGGAACAGTGCCGGCCGAGTGGAAACACGCGGTAGTGGTAATGATCCCGAAGCCAGGCAAGAAACTCCAGGTTGAGAACCTCAGGCCGATCTCCCTCACGTCGTGCCTGGGCAAGATGCACGAGAAAGTAATCACAAAAAGGATCCAGTCGCACCTAGAGAAGAACCAACTGTACCCAGACAGCATGTACGGGTTCAGAGCCCACCTGTCTACGCAGGACGTACTACTCCAACTCAAGGAGGAAGTACTCGAGAAAATGCCGAGAAGTGGCGAAAACGTTGTCATGGCCCTCGACATAAAGGGAGCCTTCGACAACGTGAGCCACGCCGCCATCATGGAAGGCATCAACAACACCAACTGCGGGGGAAGAACCCACGACCACATCAGGGCCTTCCTGAGCGACAGAACAGCGACCGTGGGACTAGGCGAGCTGAGAAGCGACGTCTTCACCACGCCTTGCAAAGGAACACCCCAAGGCTCCGTGATATCGCCCGTCCTGTTCAATATGGCGATCATCGGGCTAGCAAGACGACTCAAGGAAAGCCCGGGCATCCAACACGCGATGTATGCCGACGACATCACGGTGTGGGTCACCCAGGGATCGTTAGGGGAGAAGCAAGACAGACTACAAGAAGCTGCGACCTGCGTAGAGACCTACGTCAGGGAGAGAGGCCTGAGATGTTCGACGGAGAAGTCGGAAATCATCAGGATCGGAAGAAATCCTACCAAAGCTTCGCTGGAAGTAGTTCTAGAGGGGCAACTGATCCAAGAACAGAACATGGTACGAATCCTAGGCATGTGGCTGCAGAGCAGCCGAAAATGCAGCCAGAACATCAGCCTGCTGAGAAGAGCCGCGGAGCAGGTTGGCAGAATGATCAGTAGAGTCTCTCAGAGAAGGTACGGGATGAAAGAAGAAGATACCCTCAAACTCGTCAACAGCCTAATCGTTAGCAGAGTTATGTACTCCTTGCCCTACCACGCAACAACAAAGGCGGAGCGAGAGCAAGCCGACAGTATTCTCAGGAAGGCATACAAGATTGCTCTACACCTGCCCAGAAACGCATCAAACGAGAAGCTACTCCAACTAGGAATCAGCAATACCTTCGATGAGCTTGCCGAGGCTCAATTGGGGGCACAACTCATCAAACTCAGAGGCTCCTCTACGGGAAGGGCGCTCCTGAGAAGGTTGGGTTGGAACACGTACGGACTGGTAGACAGATACGCGGACGTACCGGACGACCTTAGAAAGACCTTTAATGTAGGACCCCTGCCTAAAAACATGGATCCTAACCTACACGAGGACAGACGAAAAGCAAGGGCCGAGCAGATAGAAAGGAGGCTAGGCCGATCAGAGAACACAGTCTATACGGACGCCTCCATGTACGTACATGCAGGGAAGCGCTTAGCCGCTACGGTGGTAGTTAATAGCACAGGAGACATGGCCACATGCGCCTCAGTGGAGGTCGTGGGCATAACGGAGGCCGAGGAAATTGCCGTCGCGCTGGCGGTAGCAGAAGGCTATAGGAAAGGCCGATCCCTAAACATCTTAACAGACTCGAAAGACACGTGTAAAAACTATACGAAGGGCAGAATTAGCGGCATGGCCCTCAGGATAATCAGTGGGGCAGCAGCCTCTGCTGAGAAGACACCCATACAACACATAATCTGGGTCCCAGGCCACGCAGGCGTAGCGGGGAAGGAAAGAGCAGACAGCCTAGCTCGAGGGCTTACATACCGAGCAGGCATGTCAGATGTTCTGGAGCTTCAGCTACTAGCATGCGAGGGGGGATACACAGAGACATTACAACTATACAGGGGGACTAGATTCAAGTACCCACCACCACACAAAGCCCTCACGAGGGAGGAAGCAGTCGGCTGGCGTAGGCTACAAACAAACTCCTTCCCCAACTTGTACATCTATAACAAAATGTCACCAACAGAATACAGAGCAAACTGCCCCTGGTGCGGCGACACACCCACACTATACCACATCACATGGGAGTGCGAACGAAATAAAGCATTCCACCAACACGAATTCCCGAGTGCGGAGCAATGGGAGAGCCGGCTCACCAGCAGCGAGCTCGCGGCCCAAAGGGCCTTAGTGCGGCACGCTACTGATGCAGCGCGACTCAGTGGGGCCCTGGACTAGGGGCCCAACCTTGCTGAAGAGAAGCCTCAAGTCGCCGGCGCCACGACAGACGACGGAGGCTTCGAATCCGCGAATCTCTTAAAAGATCTCAATAAAAGTTTTCTACTACTACTACTTCCTTTTTCTCTTTCCTCTACTCTTTTAACTCTCCTCTATCTGCACGTGGCAGCGGTGGTGGCTTGGCTCGAGCCAGTAGCAGGCCCGTGCAATTTCCTCTTCATCCTTCTCTCAGTCACAACAACAACAACCGATGACAGATGATAAACGCGCGTTCCGACAGCGACAGGTGGAAACGCGCTGCTAGTCGGGCGTCGCTCAGCGGTCGCTCTCAACTCGGTCCACGAGTCGCGGGTTACCTCCCCCGAGGAGAGGAACACGACTCCTAGCACCTTACACGCCGGGACCCACTCCACCTCGCCCAGCAGGTCCGAGGCGAAGGCCCCGAAACGCAGAGCCTTGCTCTTGCCCCTGTTGAGGAGGGCGCCGGACAGCTCGCTGTAACTGGAAAAAAGCCGTACAAACGCTACGAAGCTGTCCTCGTCCCTCAGAAACAAGGACACGTCGTCAGCGTACGCTGACACCTTCGCCTGGCCCTGGCCAGGCAAAGGGAAACCGCGAATCGACGGAGACTCTGTGCCCGCCGCGGTGGCTCAGTGGTAAGGCGCTCGTCTACTGAGCCGGAGTACCCGGGTTCGAACCCGACCGCGGCGGCCGCGTTTCGATGGAGGCGAAACGCAAGAGGCGCCCGTGTGCTGTGCGATGTCAGTGCACGTTAAAGATCCCCAGGTGGTCGAAATTATTAGGGAGACCTCCACTACGGCACCTCTTTCTCTCTTTCTTCTTTCACTCCCACCTTCCTCCCTTCCCTTACGGCGCGGTTCAGGTGTCCGCCGAGGTATGTGAGACAGTTACTGCGCCATCCACCCTCCTCACACTACCTCTCCCTCCAGATACGTCCCCAGAGGCTGCAGAGGAAGCCACCATTGCACTTGCTATAACCCGCACGGAAACCCGGTATATTTTAACTGACTCTAAAACTGCGATTCTAAATTTTGCTCGAGGCCGAGTTCATGTCCCTGCTTTTAGCATACTGGACTCGCCCGATGCACCCCCTCCCGCCAAGTGGAGCTGATATGGGTGCCTGCGCACTCCGGGAATCCCGGAAACGAGGCCGCCAACCTTTTAGCCCGAGGTTCTTTAAACCGGGCTCAGGTGGCCTCGGATCGGGGATTCACGAAGGATCGCATGCACTCATTCAGTGAGCTGACCCAGGCATACAGAGCCTCTCGCCAGCTCTACCCCCCGCCCCACCCCTCCCTAGATAACAGACACGCAACACTCTGGCGCAGATTACAAACACATACTCTCCCCTCGCCCCTTACCCTAACCCACTATCATCCCTCCTTCCCCACTCCTGCTTGCGCCCTATGCCCAGAACCCTTCGCTTCTTCCCTCCACATCCTTTCCCTCTGCCCGGCGGACCCTCCCCCGCGGGACCTAGAGAACCTCAAGACCTGGGAGGACTGGGAGACCCTGCTGCATTCGGAGGACCCGGCCGTGCAGACCATCGCCACCGGCCGTGCTGCCAGTATTATGGACCTCAGGAACATAAACACTTGAGTGCAGTGGGGTCGTGCGGGGACCCTGGGGCGTGCCCCGAATTCCTTTGTAAATAAAGTTTTCTCTCTCTCTCTCTACTGCGCCATTTCCTTTCCTCAAAAACCAATTTACAATTTACGGAGACTCTGCTACGCGACGCAAGAGCGGGTCTAAACATAACGCGAAGAGCATAGGTGACAGCGGACAACCCTGGCGAATACCGCGCTCTATCCCGAAACGTGCGGTCAACGCCCCGTTGAAGAGCAAGCAAGCTGTAAGACCGGAGTACAGCCGCTCTAACCGCTCTACGAACTCCGGCGGAAAGCCGAAAGCCCCGAGAAGTCTAAAAAGGTATCGGTGCTCGACCCGATCGAAGGCTTTAGCCTGATCGAGAGAGACGAAACAACCCGGAATTCCTGTTCTCGAGGTGAACGTCAACAAGTCACGCGTTAGTGCGAGAGACGAGAACACCGAGCGTCCGGGCACGCTGCAGGTCTGCGCAGGGCTTACGAGCACCGATAAAACCTTACTCAACCTTTTAGCCAGCAGTGACGCCACGATCTTGTAGCCTGCGTTTAGCAGAGTGATCGGGCGCCACGCCTGCGGGTCAGATCGACACCCGCCGGGCTTCAGGTGAGCACTACGCGGCTCTCTCGAAAAGATCCGGCTTCTCCTCGTCCCTGACGAAGGCGTTCACCATCCGGAGGAGGTGATCCTCCGGGACGGTGTAAAACCTAGAATAAAAGCTGATGGGAATGCCGTCAGGGCCTGGAGCTGAGGTGGCGTTCATGCCCTTAACGGTGGCGAAGAGCTCTTCCGCGCCTACGGGAGCGCTCAGCTGCGCGCCGAGATCGCTCGGGACCTGCGGTAGCGTAGCGCAGAAACTACGGAGGGAGTCCGTGAAAGAGGCGTCGTCCCGCCTTTCGGCCTCGGAAGCAAACAGCTGCGAAAAGTGACGCGTAAAGTCGTCAGAGATGTCAGCCGCGCTGATGCTCCTGGTACCGTCCGGCATAACTACCTCCTCCACGCGGGCCTGTCGCCCCTCGTCAAGGCTACCTGCCCGTACTTGGCGTAATACGATCGGATCGGAAAGCGGTCGGCCCTGTACGAGCGCCCTACTTGCTGTCCGCGATGACTGACGCAGGAGTGTGTGGTAGCGCGCCTTCAAGATGTTCAAGTAATCGCGCATGGCGAAAGTAAGCGGCGCGCCGCGCTGCACGTCGCGTATACCCTCAAGAGAATTTTATTGGACCCCATGGTTACACGATAAGGGACCACAGTCCCTAAAAAAATACAAGAGTACAGTTCGCGACTAGTGTCACTCGATTACGGAAAAGCGATCACTCAAGACACGACGGCGACTCCTGTCGCCCTGCAAATAAAAGTCATTCACTCCACGTAATAATGTCCACTGCAGGTGCGGGATTGCAAACTGAGGAGTTGGGCACACAAGAGGCCTTCGAGAAAATGGAACCATGACCACCGACGCACCATAAAGAAACAAGCGGAGTAAACTTCCATCAGAGCGGGCGGTGGGACGCATCACACAGCGGCAGCAGTCTCGAGAAAGCAAACAGTTCTCAGGCATTGACACGAGACCCTTTAATGCCGCATCGTTGTAGACAGAAGGATGTCAGCAGAAGTTTGTCGCAGAGGTGTCACGCTTTTGACTGGTGTCCACCGAGATATGGGAGACAGTTACTGAGCACTTTCCTTTCCTCAAATACAATTTTCGTTTTCTTCACCACGGCCACTCTTTCTCTTTCTTCTTTCACTTCCACTTCCTCCCTTTCTCTACGATGTGGTTCGGGTGTCCACCGAGGTGACAAAGAATTAGCCATTTCCTTTCCTCAAAAAGCGCTGCGTTCAAAGGGCAAGGCATCGCGCCGAACGGGTGGTGGCGACCCGTGGACTCCCTGGCAGCACTGCAACACACTGTCGAGTGGAGTGGGGTCGTGCGGGTCCCTGGGGCGTGCCCCGAATTCCTGTGTAAATGAAGTTTTTATGCGAAGCATACTACTTTAGCTACCACTTCAGCCCTTCACCGTGGTTATGCGCCTCCAAATCACGTGATACATGACGTCACACCACGTGACACGATGACGTCACGACAGCAGAGAAACGCAGGCCCACCTCGCGCCGTCGCTGTGGTTGTGCGCCTCCAAAATCACGTGATACATGACGTCACACCACGTGACACGATGACGTCACGACAGTGGAGAAACGGGGGCCCACCTCGCGCCGTCGCTGTGGTTGTGCGCCTCCAAATTACGCGACACGATGATGCTTCGCATTCTCCAATCTTAACCAAGTTAAGCCTCAGCCATTTTTTCTCTCTCTCTCTGTCGTGTTCCACTACTAAATGGGAAGCTTAAGCGTCATTATTAGCAGTTACTGAGCACTAAGTCATTAATCAGTAATTAGCCATAAATTAGTAATTTGTCATAACTTAGTAATTAGTCTTTATGTGTGACCTCATCAGTTGTGGCGTCACCAGTGCCAAAGAGGCAATCAAAGTGGTGAGGAAAACGCTTTCGCCTCTACGTACTTTAGACAGTAAAAGTGCCCCTGATTTTTTTTTATTCCCGTGGCGCTAATTTGCGGCTATGTTGTATGCGACCGAAACAATTTATTCCGGTAACCTCCCCACCTCCCGCAAAAGAAAAAGAAAATATAAAATCGAGAGCGAAGTTTTCTAGAAAGCGGTTTAGTGCACCTTTAGGATTGCATGTTAATGAGTATGTGCTGAATTTGCCCCTCCACCACGCAAACACGCTTGCTCAGTTCGGCTACAAATGGCTCTTTTGTGTATGCCGTGCGGTCATTCATGTTGTTTAGAAAAAATTTTATTTACATATGTACACATGCCAAGGTTACCAGGTACAGTGACATTTTCAAGAACACATGACAATAAGCATGTAAGGCGAGCCAATTAAACAGCTACCATAAACATCTCTAACTAATATGAATTGCTCGTGGGCGATGTAAAACAGAATAGAATACCTATTGACACAAGGGTGAAAAGGCAATAATTTGACATTGAAATATTTAAAAAGACACCTTAGCGCCAGTTTGGCCTAAAAACCAGGACAAGACGACTATTATTCACAGAAATGAATGGGCATGACCATTGCCGGAGGAACTCTTCCTCACCCAAGAAAAAGAGTTCCTCGGACAAAAAACTGATGAGCTCCCGTCGGAGACGGCCGAGAATCGGCCACACAGCGCGGCGTCGAAAGCCACCAGCGACCGCGGCGCATCGACTGCGCCATAAACTAAAAAGACCCGCAACAATTAACAGGCGAGCAAAACGGCCGCTGGGGAATCGGCCGCGGGAGACGAAGTACGAAATGCCCTGCCCACGGAATCCCGCATGAACCGCGCGCCGAAAGACACGCGCTACCACGCAGGTGACTGTAGCGTGGCGATTAGATTCCGGGAGTGGGCAATTCGGACAGATACTGGAGCGTAAAACACCCCATCGCTCTAACCGATCACAAGTAGGGAGCACTGCCCAGCCAAGTTTCCAGACAAAGTCGCGTAGATGGTCTGGGAGAGGTGTCGACGCTAAGCGCGCCCACTGAACGCGGCGTCCCGTAAATATACTCGTGTTCTAAAAAGTCGAACGCCTTCTCTTGATCAAGGGAAACAAGAAGACCCTGTGCGCGCCGCCGTAAAGTATACGTTAGGATGTCTCGCGTTACAGAAGGTAAACTATGTATTTCACGGCCTGGGATGGAGCAAACCTGGTGGCAGGAAATAAGCAACGGGAGGAGAGACCGCAGACGACGAACGAGTAATTTTGCTAGTACTTTGCAATCTGAATTTAGTAGGGTGATAGGGCGCCAATCTGCCGGACATGTCGAGAAAGGAGACTTTTTAGGAATTAGGACAATGCGGCCTCTTTTGAATGATTCAGGGAAAACTTGCTGAGTGAAGCATAATTTTAGCACTTCCGAGAAAATGGGGCCTGCCTACAATATCCCAGAACTGTAAATAGAACTCCACAGGAAGGCCGTCTGGTCCAGGTGCTGAGCCTCGTTTCATGGAGTCCAACGCCTCCTTGATTTCCCTTGTTGTTGGCAGAGCCATAAGGCCGTCATGGAGTTCAGTGGAAACCTGAGGCAAGGCTGCTAAAAATGGGTTTGCGGAAACTACATTGCGATCAAGTAGAAGGAGCGACTGAGCAATACTCCTGAAATGGTTATAAAACGCACTGAAATTCCTGCCACTGGGTTGGGACATAGCCCCTGCGGTAGGTGTAAAGGCAGGGGCACCTTGAGGGGTCAACAGCTCTTGACGCGCAAAGCGAAGTACCTCGGGATGAGCAGTTGGACTGCGTCGACAACGCCATGCAGAAGCTGTCAAAGAGGAGGCACGTAAAAGGCGCTGTAGGCGCTCCGAAAGCTCCTCTTTCCATGCGCACATAAGCGACGAAGGCGACGGGGTGCGTTGAGCAATACGCAACTTCGCCGTCACCACGCGCACCTCATCTGACACGCGAGCCCTAAGGGCTCGACCAGATGCGGCGCAATGGTGACGCCACTGCTCCTTCAGACGGTCCCAGTCACCAGGCACGGCCCCAACAAGCGAAAAACGCAAGACGCGCGTGAGCCCCTCTTTAGTGCTGGCGTCGTGAAGGATGCGTGCATCCAACCGCCATGGTCTCTGAGGAGACCCTGCAGCCGCCGGAACCGCGAGCGATAGAAGAAAAGGGCGGTGGTCTGATATGTGCACCGGCGAGGATGGTAGCATCATTACATTGGCTGCACACAGTCCGCGAAAGGCTCGTCGGAACATACGCCCTGTCTAACCGACTCGCCGATAACCCGCGACGCCAAGTCCACACAAAGACGTTGCCATAGAGGAGCTCATAAGCGTCCGTGAGCATAAAATGGCTGACTAGGCGGCGCAACTCGCGCGCATTCCAGCCTGGCCTACCCCTACCAGGGCCTTGCACATCGGCGACCGTATCGAGCACACAGTTGAAATCGCCCAACATCACAACATTACGCCCTCCAAGAAAATACACATCTAAATCTTTAAAGAATGCGTTTACCAAATTAGAATGAGCAGGCGCATAAATGCAAAGAATTCTCAGCTGAAGTGCGTTAAACGTGCAGTCGAACGCCAGCACGCGTCCAAGCGCATCGTAGACAACATGATGATCTCGCAAGAGTGAGCGGTTCAAAACGAGAACGCCAACGCCGCTAGAAAGCGTGCTGGCGTACGAAAAGAAGGCATCGACGCCAAACCTACGCTTGAATTTCAACACGTCACTGAGGCGAAAAAAATTGGTTTCCTGCAGACAGACAATATCGCAACCCGAGGAACGAGCGAATGCGACCACCGCTGCCTGCTTCAAAACACTGCGGAACCCCTGTACGTTAAGAGTAATAATTTGAAGATGAGTCATTTTGGAAATGAAAAAAACCTGAAAAGTCGTGATGTTTAGGCAATACAAAGCGCGCCGCGAACGGCGCTAAACCACCTCACTTTTTGCGGAGGGTCGGACCAGAGGAGGCACGAGGCTTCCTTGGCCGACCGGCAGAATTGTCCGAGTCCGTAGTTGACGCATGTGGACGCTTTAAGCTTGAACTCAAAGCGACCATCTCAACATCGAAAGACTGTGCACTGGAAGTGCTGGCGCTGGCCCTCGATGTCGAAGAGGACGGCGATTGCACAGGATCAGCGTCTGGAGATGATCTTGGCTCCTCTCCAAGAGATGTCGGCGACGGCGGCGTCGGGTCCTCCTCAGGCGTGATGACAGTCTCGTCAATGACGAGGTTGACTGAAGAGGCTGAGGATGGCAAGCTGCTGTCGTCACCGTCAACCTCAGCTATGTCGGTGTCCCTGCTCAAATCCGCAACGCTGGCCGCGGGCTGTAGCACGGGCTCCGACAGGGGCACGTTCTCAGCATCATGGTTTTCCAGGGCCACAGTAGGCTCGACCCCCGTGGCATCAGGGACGCACGGAGAGACGGAGGCTGACGCAGCACGCACATTTACTGTCTGCTCACTTGGTGCAGTATTGGACGCATCAAGAGCAGACTCCGGTTCTTCAACGCAGTGAGGCTGGGACGCAGTGGAAGCAACCGTAACGGCGTCGGTGTTGGATGCGCCGGGCTTCTTGATGGTTTCAGCGGCTCCCTGAGCGGCCTGCGGGGGCGCAGGGCGGGCCGCAGCCTCCGAGTACGAGGGCTTGATGGCGCACGCCACGGTAGCGTGTGGATCGCCACAACGGCGACATGGGAGCACGCAACCTTGGCCTTGGTGCCCAAAGACCCCACAGCGGGCGCAGAAAGGAGCCGTGCACTGTGCCCTGAAGTGCGCAGTGGACCCACAACGCCGGCAAACGCGCTGCATTCCCTTGTAGTCACACGTCACGCGGTGGCCCGCGACCTTGATGTAGTTTGGTACGGGTGACTCCGGCTTCATCTCAATCCGCACATAACGGGTCCCGGTGGTGACAGTGGGACGCGACCCCATGACGCCGCGACTTATGTGCAGCACATTGCCATAAGGGGAGAGAGCCTTGGCAAGGGCGTCACTAGGTACACGGGCGGGCAGAAAGAGGACAGTCACCTGGGTCACCTGCGGGCTCAGGGGAACGATGGCGACGCGTTCCTTGCCGATGATGAGGCAGGAAGCTTCAACGATTTTAGCCATGGCGGCTTCACTTTTCACAGTGACTTGGTAGTTGCGTCCACCGAAGTGCTGGACGCAGTACACTTCTTCCAATCCAACAACGGAGGCTGTCGCATCGACGACATCCTCCGGACTAGTCCCCTCAGGGACGACAACATCAAAGGCAAGAGCCTTTGTAGGTGGCTGGCTCACCATATTGAGGCGCCCGCCAGCCGTAGGACACCTTAACAAAAGCGCACGTCCAAAGGTCGAACACCGGCCACCGACGCAAGCCGGCGGCCGGAACACACACCGCAGCGTCCACCAGCTAGCTAGCTAGCTAGCTGTTCCACCCTCCACCACCACGCACTTCCCCCTTAAGTTAACTTAAGTTGTATCTTACGATTGCATGCTAATGACTATATGCAGAATCAGCCTCTCACACCGGGCAAGCTTGCCTGTTCAGTTTTGCGTACAAGAGTCTTTTGTGTATGTCGTGTGGACTTAAAGTGATATCTTGTGATTGCATGCTAATGAGCATGGGCCTAATAGAAAAGTTCCTGTTACGGAAGTATTAATTAGCCGAGTAGCAAAGTAGATGTTGGCGCTTGATATCCTTTTTCCCTTACGCGGCATATTGGCGCTGGCACGCGGCGCCCGCGAGAAAAGCGCTGAGATCTTACGTTACACCGCTGTCCTAGAAGATGGCGCACGAACGCAATAAAATAACGAAGTAGACCGGGGCAGCATAACGGGAAGGAGCTTAGAACTGAGTCATTTTAGTCCGAAAACGGATAAGGAAATTTTCCTAAATTCCCAACCACATGAATAGCAGAAATCTCAGTCAAGCTGATTGGTCCAAGAAGAAAGAAAATTTTAACACTCTTGGAAACATTCGTAAAAAATAGGCAAATTCCGAAAAGCTGGCGATAAAGTACAATGAATTTAAGCTATAATCAGAGAAGAGACCAGACGAACGTAAAGTTCTCCAGACCAGTTAAAATGACAGCTGTTATACGAGGTCTGTTAGAAAAGTATCCGACTTTAGTTTTTTTTTTTTTGCAAACACCTGACGGATATGAAACAAGCGCGCTTACACCAGCCGACCTTGAACCTTCGTGCGCATGTACGAATATTTCCCGGTCTGCCGATAGCGTCAGTCGCTGGGACGCAGCGTTTGAATGAGGCAGTGCGCAGTGCTCTCTTCGGTTTTTTATTACAAGAAAAAAGTGCGGAGCGACAGCAGCAGCGATGCTGCATGAAATTTTGCCAGAAACAGGATTACAACCAAGTGGAAACTGTTCGGAATATTCAGTGCGGCTTTCGGTGAAGATGCTAAAAGCAGCACACAAATTATACAGTGGCACAATTGGGTTAAAGATGGTCGCACATCGGCGGAGAGCGAGCCACGCTCCGGTCGGCCATCAACATGCCGAAATGACCAGGTCATTGCCGAAGTGAACGCTGTGGTGATGCGGGACCGTCGTGTGACTATTCGAGAAATTGTTAAAGAGGTGTACATCAGCAATATTTCTGCGCATTCCATTATCCCCTAAGATTTGGCCATGGAGAGAGTTGCGGCGAAATTCGTGCCGAAGCTGCTCACTGTGGAGAAAAAGCAGCTTCGTGTTGAAGTCTCGCAGGACATGCTGGATTCCACAAACAGTGACCCTGTGGTGTCCGGCTATCGCCGCCGCCGTCGCTAATGCGCATGCGCGCCAATAACATAATAAAAGGCCTGCGCCGCAACCTACGGGTTGGTGGGGGAGTATCTGTTCTCGCTTCGGCGAGCGCGGCTTCGGCCGCTTATCTGTTTTTTGAGCGGCGTCCGCTCCGGCGGACGCAGTTGTTGCTGCGACGCGCGTCTTTTCTTTCCTTTTTCTCTTTCCTCTGATCTCTTTACTCTCCTCTGTCTGCACGATGGCAGCGGTGGTGGCTCGGCTGGAGCCAGTAGCAGGCCCGTGCAATTTCCTTTTCATCCTTCCCTCAGTCACAACAACAACAACAACCTACGGGTTGGTTATTATCGGCCAGCCACGCACCGACGAACATGCGTGAATAAACGCAGCGTTCGCCCCTGGAAACTTGTCTGCTCCTTCGCATGAACGCGCGCGTCTCATGAACCACGCATCACAACATACCCCATCTTCATAAACACCATAATCACTGGTGACGGGTCTTGGGTGCACGGATACGACCCGGAAACCAATTCCCAGTCGTCACAGTGGAAACACTTCTTGTCACCGAGACCAAAGAAGACCCGCCAAGTGCGCAGCAATATCAAAGTGATCCTGACAGCTTTCTTTGACTCACTCCCTCTGTATTTCACACCACGAGTACGCACCCTACAGGGTCAAACAATGACCAAAAGTACTCTAGGGACGTCCTCCGTCGCCTACGTGGTGCTGTGTGGCGCAAGAGACCAGAGTTGAGGTCAACAGGAAATTGGCGCATCCATCACGACAATGCTCCTGCACATTCCTCGCACTTGATTCAGACTTTTTTGGCGAAAAACCAGACTCTTGTAGTTCAACAGACTCCGTACTCTCCTGATATGGCCCCCTGCGACTTCTGGCTTTTTCCTAAAGTCAAGAGGACATTGAAAGAAGCGCGATTTCAGACAAGAGAGGACATTATGGCTGCAACGACAGCTGAGCCAAACTCCGTTCCGAAAGGGGCCTTTTCGGAATACTTCCAACAATGGCAGCACCACTGGGAGAAGTTTGTGGAGTCCCAAGGAGACTACTTTGAAGGTGATTAGATTTCGAACGCTCCAGTTATGCCACTGTTTTTTCTTCGGCCAAAGGTCGGATACTTTTCTAAAAGACCTCGTATACAGAAAGAGTTGAGTCAAGGAGGGGAAAAGGACTACTTAAGTGACCAGTGGTTGCAAGTGACCAGTGGTTGCAGGGCTTAAGGTGGTTGCAAGCTACGAGGAGAACGTGCACTTATACAGATGGTTTTTTATATAAAGAGCATTGACACACGCTGAAAGGAGACAGGAAGAAGAATGAGCAGGGGAACGAAACACAGCACTGAAAAGAAACGTATTTTAGAAGAGTTTTTTGGGGGGACTAGTGGGCACTGCAGATTTAAGCTCATGTTTTGAAAACGCAGCGCATCGCAGCAATGTATACGTGTTAATTCACGTAAACGTTCTCTTCTGCGTGCTCTTTCGGCTTTTCGTTCTTGTATGCAAGGTTCGTTGTTATTCAAAGTGTCCTTTGCAGAAGCCCCGTAACAAAGACAAAAAGGCTACACCGTCAACTGGAGGTGTCGCTCAGGCATACTACCTCCCGAAGCATTGGGCCTTTCCTCAATTGCCATTCGTTTTTTAGGACTTCTTATGGCCATCAAGTGGGACGTTGGTGGTGCGCCTTCTCACCTCGTCTATGGCACATCGGAGTGTTGACCGCGTCGTTTTTTTATGCGTGCCTCCAAAGAACGTCAATCTTATTTCTCCTGGAATACTTTAGGTTGAACATTTCGCGTCTCCAGCCACGTATCTCCACCCTTTCGACCACAAATGCTTAGTGCATGCCGGGTTTTTTGCACCGCTCTTTAAGAGACAGCGCCTACGTTTTCTTGCACATGAACTGTGCCTGCAGTTCACACAGGCACCCTATACAGGCCCCCATTTCGTCGTTGCACGCGGAGAAAAAGCTTTCGCGCTGCGCGTTAACAGTCGCGACACCATCGTCTCCATCGATCGCGTCAAGCCTGCCTACATCGACGGCTCCGGGCTCCCTTCTCAAGCTCCCCTCTAAAATCTCCTTCCGGCCTTTCCCAACACGATGTCTGCTCACCCCCTTCAACTCGCCGGAAGTGCGCTCTCTCGGACGACTCCGTTTCCTGAGGGGGAGATGCTGTGGCGGGGGATGAACGCCGCAAGCCAAGGAACGAAGGCACGCGCAGCGGCTGGAATGAATCAGTTTGCGTGCAGCTATTGTAGAAGCATGCCCTACTAAATCCTATATTTTGTATTGTACAACAGTACCAGCATTCATAGAGATACGTATATTAAACAACCTCACTAAGTTTCTAGGCGCACTGGTCATCGCCTTTAAATTCGGGAGTATCATATCAGGACAACAACTTAAGAAAACTACTTGTTTCTGAAATCAATTCTAGAGTGTAATCGACTGACTGAAGCACAAATGTGTGTTATTGAAGCAGCATTTTCTTTTCTATTCTGTAACCTCTCCTCTATAATGTCCTCGGAGGATAAAGCGTAATGTCTGATAAATCAAGAAGAGAAGGAGACAGGTGTACAGTAACATTAAGCTGGGAATTTTTCCCGTGCTTTAGGAACGCCATCTTCGCCATTTATATGTAGGCGTACCAATTTTATAGCGACAGCGCTAGAGAGGACGTTCAGAGGAAAAGCAGTGCGCTTTGTCACACTAATTCACAATTGGTTGCGAGGGTTGTGATGAAACTGATAGATCTGCGAAATGAGAATAATGAAATCTAGAGTTCAGTTGCGACTTGGAGGCCGTAACATGACCGGCAAAAAAAAAATGGACACCTCAGCACAGGTGGCCAGGATAAAAATATAGGAAACAGTCAGCGGACGGCAAACTGCTAGTAGCGATATTGATCGCTGCTTACGGTCCCGGAGACTGGATGAAGGTTCTTGACTATGAAAGACTGTGATGTCTGGGAGAACGTGGCAATGGACGATAAATCAGGGCGGGCGTGATTACTGCATTGAGTGTCGCTATAAGCAGAGGAAGGAACTTCTGTCATTAGGCGGCGATGTGGACATAACACTGTAAGGTGCTAGCCACTACTTCCATGACAGTGTTAGCAGTGTTGCGTTCAGTAACGCAGAAAGATCACGCTCTTACGAAATATCTGTGCGGTATGGGGCATTTGCTATTTGCGTTCTTGCGGAGATCGCACTCCTCGGAACGATTCTTGACATATGTGCCATTAGCTATTTGCAAATGGCTTCGTTTCAAGCAGTAAGTGTGGCAGATGCGTGAAAAATAATGGAACAAAGCGGCTTCCATCAGGGGCTCGTGTAGGCGGAAGAGAGCTTCATTTCTTTTGAACAAATTTTCTGAACTTTCGTGCATGGCAAATTTACGGTTTACTGTTACTGTTTCAGCCACCCTTCATGTTTCATTCAGAATTCTGGCGGATAGAAAAAAAATTATTAGGTCTAAGCTTACCGGCCAAGCGGATTTACCGAGCAAAAGGAGAATGCTACTAGCTGTTCAGAGGTGTGGAGTGGTAAGGGCATTCTGTCGTTACACCAGCGACTGCCGAGTTGGCCGTCTCAAAGGCCGTTTCTTCGCGTCTATGCGCTCATTTGCATATTCTGCCCTTTTTCGCTTGGAGTGTTCGGTTCGATCGGATTCCAAGCATACTTTACGAAATCTAGGGCCCGCTTTCGCGAATCGAGTAGTCCAGTTCTCGAGTGTTGTCTTATCAATGCGGCAGAATTTATAGGCAATGTCGGCGGGGTCGTGTCACCAAAATGTGTCCGCAAAATATATGCGCAGCAGTTGTGACACTCTCAGAAGAGGTAGCATCAAACGAATGGTTGTGATCATAGACGACAGTGCGAGGATAATGCGCAAAAAAAATTAAGTCGTTAGAGTGATTAGTTATTAAATTGGAGCCCATAATTAGAGTAAAAAAAAAAAAACGAAATTGAATAACGAAATCGCGAGGACGGCAAGCAATAGCAGGGCCGCGGCTCGGCGGTTGAATTTCTTTGGAGGAGAAATTCTAGAGGCCCGTGTACTGTGCAATATCAGTGCACGTTAAAGAACCCCAGGTGGTCGAAATTTCCGGAGCCCTCCACTACGGCGTCTCGCATAGCCTGAGTCGATTTGGGACGTTCAACCCCATAAACCAAACCAAACCAAACCAATAGCAGGGAATCGTACAAAATAAGTGATGAAATAAAAGTTCCAAAAAAATTGGTATGTGTTTGGTGAACGAAATCCAAGGCAATCGATTAAAACGCTTCATTATTTTGAAGTAATTAGATAATTAATTAGAGTCGAAAGCAATGGAGGGTTGAGTGGTTTGGACGGGTATATAGTCAATGGACGGAAAAGCAATTAAGGCGCCCAATTTGAACTACGAAATGTGTAATCAATGATCGAAAGATAAGATTAAAAACACAATAATTAATCATTCGAATGATAACCAATCACTTGACATGTAATTAATATTTGTTCGATAAATTCTCAAGTTATAGGTAATATATCACTTCATCGAAAATTAATCAATTGAACGATAATTAATCAAGTGATCAAATATTAATCAATAAAAAGAGGCAAAGAGAGACGACATGTGCCGAGGAGGCGTCAATGCTTTCGCATTCTCCCAATAGGAGTCGCCACTGTAATCGCTAAATTTAGCTTGGTTGTTTTTCAGGAACTGAAATGGCACAGTAACTGGCTGCTTGCGTCACTCAACAGCTCAATCGTGATTTCAGGTACCCGCTCGTGATGTCCATCTAACGCCTTGCACAGTTGCAATTGTGCCTCATAAATTGATACCTGTAAATGGTTTCTAGAAATCTCCTAGAGTTTTCGCTTTGGAAATCGCTTGAATGGTCTTAAGTACGCACTGATACTAGGCGCTATGGGACAGAAAATGTAGGCAAGCATTACGGCCATAAACAGAAAAATGTTTTTCAGGAACTATTTCTTGGCAAAACAATAAAATAAATCGTAAGGTGCATTGAAAAATCAAGGCAGAGGTTACTAGTATCGGTTAGTACAAGCTCTCTCTCTATAGGTGATCTCTACTCTAAGTTAAAGAAGAAAGGAACCCTCATTGGACTACAACGTGCTGTCGACATAACGTTGTGGTGAAACGAGGAATCTCTAGACGAAAAAAAAATCGATCGACTCTAAGAAGCAATGCTCTGCGTTAGCCGGTTCGCCATGGAATACGCTTTCTCCTGCTCAACAAAAAACTCCGAAGTTATACGAATTCGCTTGCGTAGATACGAAAAAAAAGAACTTCGGAATCAACATTAATCTTGACACAAAGGAGATTGCTGAAGATGACTCTGGGCATATGGCTACCAACCAGCCACAGAGTAGACCACACTATAACAGACTCCTCCAACGCTACATCCCAGTTGACTCGTATGATCACCCGAGTAGCCAAGAAAAGACGAGGTTTCAAAGAGGGGAATACAGACAGGCTGATACGAGCTCTAGTCGTTAGTAGAACCACCTACGGCCTCCCTTACCAGATCCTTACATCACAAGAAGTCGATCAGTTAGAAGCTATGCTGCCCAAATGATATAAGACGGCGCTTGGTATAACTCTGGGAATATCTACTGTAAATTAACGGACCCCGAGGTCTCCAACGTATACCCAGAGCATCCGTAAGCACTCCTCATCGCTCAGAAAGAACGATTCCTATTATGACCAAGCCACGGCTTTACTCAGGTGACTAGGCTACCCTGACAGCTACAAGAAGAACATCCAAGAGACAGAGGACATGCTGCATGAGAGCAGGTCGACCTACACACTCCTGCCCATCCCTACACACATGCACGCACGACTGCACCAAGGCAGGACGGCAGGAAGGGTTCAAGCGTTAGAAAAGCGCGTCGCTGGCATGAAAGAATTCGTGTTTGTAGACGAACCGAGCTACTCAAGGCACAAACCCATAGTGGCAGCTTCAATCGAATACGCTCCCAGGAAGCTAGCCGGCGTCACGATAGTGGAATGTACACCCCCTGTTAAAAGCATACAGCCCAACGGGCTCCGTTTGAGACCTGCAGCATGCCTCTATGCATCCTCAGAGAACCTAATCACTCGAGAAAGAAATGCGTTCGCGTCCTCAATTCTCCGAAGCTTTGAACTCTTCGATATGTTAGGAAGCTCGGCTGAACAGCTTAGAGGCAAGCCCCTTGGGCTGCATTTTTTTTACGGGGGCTGCACCTCTTCTGATGCAAGGGAGACTGCGATTGCTGTCGCATTAGCCGAATTCAACACAAGTAGAGAATACGTGGTAACCGTTTGGGACTGGCCGACGGCCCGTAGGAACTTCCTGAAAGGCAGAATCGACAAGGAAGGGAAAACTTTATTTACACTAATGGTTTTTCCTGCGGTTTGGGGGCATCTTCAGAGACGTCTTGGTTCTACCCCCAGGAGCCATCTGGGTCGAAGTCGTCCGCCTCTACTCAGTGGTCGGTTGCCCTCAGTCCAGGGCTCCGCTGGACACTGCCGCCCGTTGAGCTCGCTGTACCAGACCTTGTTGGTCTTCGCAACGGTCGCTGGACAGCAGAGTCTCCCACTGCTCCGCACTCGGATTTTGTATTTTGGGGACCACGTGTATGTTTTGGCAGGCCCATGTGATGTGGTATAGAGTAGGTTTTTCGTCGCACCAGGGACATTTGTCCGTGTATATCGTAGGGTGCATTTTGTTTAGTATATGTAGGTTTGGGAAAGAGCCTGTTTGTAATTGTCTCCAAGTGACAGCTTCCTTTCTGCTGAGAGATTTGTGCGGTGGGGGATATCGCATTCTTCTGCCTCTATAGTTTTGTAGTATGGCCGAGTATTCCCTGGGTGCTGGCGCGAGTTCCGCGGTGTCGTCGGATGCTCGGAAAGTAATGTATCCTCGAGCTATCCTGTCGGCCTCTTGGTTCCCTGCCACCCCCGAGTGCCCCGGTACCCACGCAATTTTGTGTGGGTTGTCGTTTTGTTCTTCCCAATTTTTAATTCTGTCGCTCACTGCGAGGAGTATACGGAGCGCGTGACGACCTGTCCTGCCATTCATGTAATTTCGGCAGGCTGTTTGAGAGTCCGTGAGTATTGTTAGTGACCGCCCGGTTCTATAGCCCTCCGCCACCGCTAGAGCAACGGCTACTTCCTCGGACTCTGCAGCTGTGCAGCCTCGGAGAGACGCGCTGGTCATTTCGCGTAAAGACGAATCGACCACCGGCGCTACAGCGATTTTGGTATCTCCTCCTCTCCAAGACGCGTCTGTATACACGGTCGTGGCTTGAGGAGCGTATGTTTTCTCAATGAATTCGGCCCTCGCTTCTCTTCTGCCTCGATGGAGGTTGGGACCCATGTTTTTTGGTGTTGGAGCTACCTTGAGGGTCTTGCGAAGCTCGTCGGGGATCGTTGCCGTCCTCGACATTTCTCGCATTTGCTCGCGGTATCCGAGCCAAGAAAGCTCTTCCCGTTACAAGCCAAATGTGCTCAAGCGAAGAAAAAAAATTTGGCAGAGGCTTAGCTTGGTTAAGCCCGGTAAGTTGGGAAAGCAATAGCCCTGGCAGCGCCTGGTTTGCGTGGTGGTGTGTCTTGGTAGTGCTCTTAGTAAAGCTTATTTATGAAAGTTTTGCCCATTTGTTTTATATGGCATTATACTCACCACATGGGGGCCCCCACGTGCTGGGAGATTTATGCGTGCCTCGGTCGCCAAAACGAGCGGCTGACGCTAACAGATGATTGTCTAGAAGCTTCCCTCTTCTTTCACTCCCACTTCCTCCCTTCCTGTACGATGCGGTTCAGGGGTCCACCTAGATGACAGAGAATTTCCTTTTCTCAAAACGCGTTGCGTTCAAAGGGCAAGGCATCGCGCCGAACGGGTGGTGGCGTTCCTCCCTTCCTGTGGTTCGGGTGTCCACCGAGATGACAGAGAACTACTGCGCCATGCCTTGCCTCCTCTTTTTGAGGGAAAAAAATGGAGCAGTAATTATCTGTCATCTCCGTGGACACCCGAACCGACCACTAAGCGCGCCGCGCGTGACAGGACCAGGAGTTAGGCCGCGCTTGGTAGCTCCCGGCCTCGCTACGCGACGGGCTGAAAGTGCAAACAGTATTGCTTTCGCAATAAAACATTTCATTATGTGAACTCCGGGCCATGCCGGCCGGGCCGGGATCCCTCGCAGCGGACGCCATTGCTCGAACATATACTAACCGAGTGATGGTTGATGCGTTAGGACTCGAGCCAAGTACTCAGAATTAAGGCGAAATAGTGGACCACCTTAGGGGACTAAGAAGGGCATATCACCCGCCTGATACCCAACTAAATAAAGAGAAGTCTGTGAGTTGGAGACTGCTGCCAACACTGCTTCGACTCCTTCGTCCTCCGACGAAGAATAATATTGACGCTTCCCACTGCTCACTGTCGTGGAGAAAACTATAGATTAGCTCAGTGCAAACCGAGCACGAGTACATCTCTTAAATTTGTTTGGAGCCGGAAAGTTAATGAACACGGCTCTGGCTGGGCACGAATGAAACGGTCCGGTGGTTATGAAAGAGCACCATTCCCTGATGAGGTGGTCTCAGTATCTGAAATGAACACAAAGTGTAATTTGCTCGGAATGGCACTATGATGCTCTCAATGTATGAGGGAAACGAAGGGCTAGCTGTTCCTCTGTTTTCTTGAAAGATTGTCTTTTTTTCGTTTCATTTATTTACTTGCCCAGAAAACATCCTGGAAAGATCCCATGGCTAGAACCTGTTGGAACAGCTTGACGAGGCTCAGGAATCCTCTCACTTGGCAGATGGCAGTACAACTCTCTGTGAAAAAAACAGCAGCAATAATCAACGTACAAAATGCAAACAAGTCTCTCTTTTTTCTTTCTTTTGTGCGACAAACATAAGAGTGAAACGAAATATGGCAGCCATCTTGACGGCGAATATTTCGCCATTCGAGTTGGGAGATGTTAACAATTAGAATGCGGAGCTTTGCTTATGTAAAAACAAACGGAGAATCAGTGGCCTTCTCTTTATTTTATCTTGTTTGGGACAACTGGCTGCATATTCAGGCGTCGCTATGGCTGCTCTCAAAGGTGAGCAGACGTTGCCTTTTCAAGGGCTCCCACTCAGCATCAAAACACCTGCACGATGAAATGTGACATTAAAGACGAGTAGAAAGCACAAAAAAAAATCTATGCCTCTGCCGTAACCGAGAGTAGAGTAAGCATGAAATGTTTACGGGCCTAATGTCATTTCGGTGGACACCCGAACCGCACCGTGCAGGAAGGGAGGAACGCCACCACCCGTTCAGCGCGATGCCTTGCCATTTGAACGCATGGTTTTCTTGAGGAAAGGAAATGGCGCAGTAATTCTCTGCCATCTCGGTGGACACCCGAACCGCACCGTAATGGAAGGGAGGAACGCCACCACCCGTTCGGCGCGATGCCTTGCCCTTTGAACGCAGCGCTTCTCCCCCGGGCCCCTGTGCGCCTTCGCGGCTTTGCTTCGATGCGCGAAGCCCCTAAGAGATCACATATGACAACGAAGTGTATCACAGCATTTATGTGCTTTTTGCATGCGTTATTAGAAATCGGAAATTATAATTCCGTGCATTATCAAACGCACAGCGACTGATATCTTGAAAAACATTGAGAAGGCAATGGCAGCAGTTATTTTTTGTGACTCCTTTGGAGACCGACCGGCGCTTGCATGCCGGTCGCGTAGGAGGGCTTAGAAAGTCGCGTGAAATCTCAAGTCACGTTAAAGAACCCCAGGTGGTCGAAATTTCCGGAGCCCTCCACTACGGCGTCTCTCATAGCCTTAGTCGCTTTGGGACGCTAAACCCCATAAACCAAACCATCAAGTCTCGTACGGTGCCCAGATGTTCTCGTTTCAGAGCCCGCATGACTGGAATTCAGTGCCCGGATAATGGCTCTCGGTCTCGGCGTGACGTCACCACACCGCCGACAACGGGGGCTAAAAGCATTTCATGCTTAAAACGCGAATTTTTCAAAATTTCCTACTTCACACAGACTGGCTATATAGAACAATAAAAGTTCAATAGTTGCTGAATCTAGCGCGTCAATGCCTTTGTCGATGCAATTTTTCACGATCTCCTAATATTGACGGTATGCGCAACATCTGCGCTTTATATAACCGACCAAAACACTTATTTAGTAAATTCTAACAATTATTCTTGTTCAAAAGCGGCCGTTTTGCAGGGCACAGTTACGCCTGTAGATCGGTCGGCAACAGAGAAAGCAGGATTCCTCTACGGACTTCAACCAATAAACGTTAGCACGATTGAGGCACGTATATTTTTTGGTTGCGAAGGAGCCACGGCAAGAAGTTCCACCGGCGACCGCGTCAATCCTTCTCTAAACAAAAGCTTAAAGCATTCAATGGACCCTTTTTCAAAAGATTTCTTTGGGTCCATTACAGGCAAAGGCGTGCAAAATAATAATGGACGGCATATCAACCGCACGAAACAGGCATACGGTTCTCTGACAACGGCCCGAGGTTTGCACTGTTCTGTCTGAGCGGACTACTTTGGAAGTGGCTTCAATAGCCGGCTTGTCGGCGCATTGTACGGTTCACAATGAAATTGAGCTGTGTCGGCTTCGGATGGCTAGATTACGTCGACCAGATTAGAGCCTCATTATTCAGCTGATTACGCGGATAACCACTCCTTAGAAGAACAAGGCCATTAGTACTCTTTCGCGCAAAGCGTTTATATTCACTAATAATTCTGAGTTCACTGAAATGAGTATTCAGTGAATTCAACGTCTATCAAGCGATTTGTGTTCAATTGCTTTATATTGCGTTTTGTTTTTACAATGAAATTGAAAACAGCAACATGGTAAGAAAGTATTAGCATTTCCTTGTTTTCGTACGACTCAGGGGCGTAGCGAAGGGGGTCTTTCACCCCCCCCCCCCCCCCAAACAAAAAATTGAGCGCTGCATTTCTCCCTCCCCTCTCCTTTTGGCCTTTTTTTCGGCCATGCTATTAAGACACCGCATCCGTATATTAAATTGTAAAAACGAAAATAAGACGGGTGTTGGTTTATTCTCGAAAGAATTGCTGTATGTTATCAGGGCTGTATAATAGGAAGCGGAAGTTATTGGAGAAAAGAGTCTGTCTTCTTCGCCTTCGCAAGAGTTATGGCACTCCGTTTAACTGTGGGTACTGTTCACCCAACTAACGTACTGTTTCACATCAACCTATATTTTCATAGTTAGAATTTTCCTCATATGTTCCTGAACCAACGCGGAAGTAAAAAGTGCTTTTTGTTTTAAAGCGTCTCTGTGACCAGATGCATGCTCACATGCATGGAATAGATGTTTTTACGAATTCTATTCATTCGCACTTGCTGTCTTTTTTGTTGAGTAGAAGCTTTTCTGTTGTTGTATATCAAGTCAAAATAGTGTTAATAGCTGCGTTTTTTCACACGAGTGATTTTTGTGATAAAATAAATGTTCTTTACGAATCAAGTCCTCGTAGTAGAGTCTGCACTCGTATATTTATGTCGATATAGAGCGACCCAACTAACCTTTTGACAAAAATGTTTTAAAGCAGTACAGTGATAACGATATTGTTTGGGCGCAGGCTCTTTAATTTTATTTTTTTTACCGGCGGCGTATAACACCCACTGAAGATATTTATTCCTATGCCACTGCAATGAGCAATCCGGTATTATCGAATATATTTCCTGTCGTCTGCACTTATTAATTCGTCTAAACGTGGTCCTGAATACTAATAAAACATAAATATCTTCTTCCCCGATAAGGAGACGTACATATTGTCCATAGCTTCCAACTCCCCTTCCCAAATCTCGCTCCTTAGGCAATGAATTCCATCTCTCTGTGATAACAAAATAGTGCGGCAGAACTAGGGCGGGTAATAAAACAAAGTACGCAAGGACGAAGGGCGTCCGAAATTTTGTCGGGGATTTGGCTGCGGATGCTAGGTGGCAATACCAATGTCGCTTCGAAGTGTTAAGTAGGAAATTACGAAAACTATCTTCCAGACCAAGCAGAAAATAGAAAAGGGAATATAGTAAGCTGCCGTCAGGCCCAGTCGCTTTTATAAATGAGAATGCGCTAGAGGACAGCTTACTTTCTTTTTACTTTCATATAGGCATATTCGTGTACTTGGAAAAGAATACAAGAAGTATTAAAGCAAAAAAAGCGAGGAGAAATACACTACAAAGGATTCGCAAAGCGTGAACGTGCTTTCCTAGCATGAAGTTGCCTTCGAAAATAGGAAAAAAAAATCGAACAGACACCATGCACAGAAGACAACCGCGAAACTAGAAAAGAAGACATGAAAAAAAGGCCGAACATTGTGATAAAAAAGAGTGAACAAAGATAGGAAGATCGTTAACACTTCTTTTTGGGATAGTTGGTGCGTACTTGATTTGAAGAAAATAGCGCCAGAGCATGCAAACCACGAAAAGACACGGACGAGACACACTAGCGCTTTGTGTCTCGTCCTTGTCTTTTCGTGGTTTGCATGCTCTGGCGCTATTTTCTTCAAATCAAACAGGAAGAACAGCTTGCTTATCAGTGGCCTTCTTGCTTTCCTTTCGACGAATGTATCCGGTGGAATATTGCGCCAGTTGAGCGTAAGAGCGATATGATGCTCGGTATATGCGTAAAGGAATGGCGTTCAGTGACAGTCGGAGCGCAAAATCTTTGTGCACAATGCGTGTTGCGTAATGAGACGCGAAAGGCTGTCTTTTGAAGCTGCTGCTTGAAGTGCTACTCCTCGCAAGAAATGGGGCGTCTAAAATTCTTCTTGCATTCTTCAGATACAGCTCACTCGAAGGACAGCACTGTAGTCTGAAGTAGACTTTTCTGAGCGTTGGAAGGTTGGAAGTTTCAGATGAATATCTAGGATAAAATAATAATGATCTGCGAACACTAGTTTATCGCATCTATTCAGAAGAAATTTGACCGCAAAAGAAAGATTGCAACCGAGGCTCAGAGAAACAGTTGTTATTTTTCTGCTATTCAAAAAGACTACAAACAGGCCAAGCGAACGCTTAAAGGATGCTGGCCTTGTGGTATTATATAACATAGACAGCGCCATAAAAACATCGAGAAGAAGAAAGAAGAAGATAAAAATGAAGTCATTGAATGTCGCCCCAATAGCCAAGGAATTAGTTCAGAAATCGTACATTGCTGCGGGCAGGATGACTCCTGACGAGAAATGCAACGCAGACATGACGGGATCCTCCCTTTATCTTACACGTGGGTATTTTGTCTTACATAAAACCGCACTGTTGAGAATGCTAGGGCTTGGAGAGTGGCTTGATCTTCCACCTTGTATAAGAAAGTTGCGGGGTTCGATACCCATCACTGCCTGGTACCTAGCGTCTTTCTTGAGAGCACATCCATCCACTGGCCAAGTGGTCAGCTTCTGTGGGGTGAAATTGATGCATATTAAGCTTCTATCCCACTTTGTGCAGACCAAAACACCCCCTGCCATGCAAAAGTCGCAAAGATAGCAGCTTTTCTTGTTTACAATGCTCTCTCATCGTCAGTAATCTTGCGACTTTCATAGACACAATGGCAGACGCATTTAGTTCGCAATCAATTGTTCTAGACACTTATTCACGGCATTGTATTTTGTGAACTTTGTCGGTAGCTTAGTAGCGCGATTATCCAGAAAGTTTTTATACGAGCTTTGCCTTAGCAACCTCAGGCAGCTTGATGCCATTTGCGCTAAACGTGCATGTTGATGTCTTTTTGCAATATATTTTAAATGTACTTTTCATGTTAAAACAATACATTTCAGTTAAACGCTTCTATCATGCACGTAATTAAGATCACGACAGCAAGTTGGTTTGGTTTGGTTTATGGAGATTAACGTCCCAAAGCGACTCAGGCTATGAGAGACGCCGTAGTGAAGGGCTCCGGAAATTGTTCTAATCTTTACCAGAGGTTGGTTTTCGGATCAATGAAAGTGCACGTATTGTTACGTTTGAAAAAATCGTAACCCTTTATTGGGCTTTTAAAGAAACTACCTCTAAATCAAATAGAGAAACCCTTAAAGGCTTGGCGTTGGTAGCATTAGGACCAAAGAATAAAATCAGTAAAGTAATAGGTGTCATTCAGTTCTTCCAGTGGTAAGGGGTGTAAGAGGGAACGCTGAGAAGTGCTTTTCAGGACCTTTGGATAAAATTCGAGTCTAAAGTTGCGTATTTTCTTACCTCTTATTGCCCTTTTGTGTCACGTGAGACGTCGGAAATTATTTCATCCCGTTATGCCTGCAGGTATCTCCCCGTTTCTGTTATATTTTGCCTGAAGGCGGCTACCCACAACTTGGAGTGCTGCTTAGCCGCATGCTTCCACTTTTAGCCAACCTTATTAATGTCTGATATTGAAATTGAACTCCAAGTTCCCAGCATGTTGAAAGAAGTACCACAGCATTTATGATCCAGGTGTATCCGTGTTGGAAAGAACGTGTCAACAGCATGATGTCCAGAACAAGAAGAACGTGCGTTTATTGAAGCGTGCCGATTATATAGCCCACAAGTGATAACAGGCAGCTCGCACCGCGCATGTCAGCGACAGAGACGCACCGTCATATACGTGCCTGATACATCTTTTCGCGGGAACAAACAGAAACAGTTGCAGCAACAGGGATTAGTTAAGCGCACTGATTAAATTCCTCGTCATAGCGAAGGCGTTGCGGGGCCCTGCTGTTCCGGTACGATCTTCTTAATGCTGGTGGCTGCACGGCACCAGGAAGCGAGCTTCCCGCTGTATTGGCCGCGCACGGTGGTTCCCCAGCATTCCTTTGTGGCCCTCCCGAGGCCTGCGATGCGAGGCAGGTACCAGGTGACGAAGGTGAGGCAGGTACCCGGGGGTTGTCGATTGGCCAACTTGTGTCGCCACCGTCGTCACTGCTCGTCTCGGCATATCGCTCTCGCGTCTCTACGAGATGTCGCCGGTTACGTCGCAGAATTCGTCCATCTTCCGTTAGAAGCTGGTACGACCTTGGAGACGGAGCACTTACTACCCGCGCCTTCCGGGCCCACGCTGTAGTTCCTCGCAGCCTTACCACGTCGCCTAGAGAAAGCTTCGGCAACGGTTTGCCCTGCGTTTTCTGGCGATGCTTTTCTACCTTGCTGCGCGGCACTTCTTCAAAGTCGGGAAGGTTGGCTCGCAGGCGTCTCCCTTGCAAAAGTTCCCCCCGGGATCGGCCGTCTTCGAGTGGTGTTGATCGATAGGCCAGCAGGCCTTGCCGGAAATCGTCGCCGGAATCGTGGGTTTTCTTCAAGATGCGTTTGACCACCTGCACACCTTTTTCAGCCAGACCATTTGACTGAGGGTAATGGGGACTCGAAGTCACATCTGTAAAGTCATAGTTTTGTGCAAACACGGCAAACTCGTGGCTCGAAAATTGAGGACCATTGTCCGTACGCCATATCTTGTGAAGATAGCGCTGAATGCAGCAATTGTAGCCCTTGCACTAGTGTCCTGAAGTTGCTGCACCTCTGGGAAGTTAGAAAATGCATCGCAAGCAACCAGGTACGAGTCTGCAGCAAAGAAAAAGATGTCCACTCCCACCCGGTACCATGCACATCGGGGAGTTGGCCGCATGAGGAGCGGTTCTTTTGCGTGCGCGTAAGCGAATTTCCTGCAGGTTGGACAGCTAGCTGCCAGAGAAACAATCTCACTGTTAAGGCCCGGCGAGAAAACAAGACGACGTGCACTCTCTTTACATTTTTGCATGCCAAGGTGTCCCGCATGAATTCTAGAAAGAATTTCCTTTCGCATGCTCTTTGGTACGACCACTTTGGAGCCTTTAAAAAGTATTCCATTAACCACAGAAAGGTCTTGTGTAAAAGGCTTGAGTTCACCCTCCGCTGGTTGGCCCCTTCACAGACTTTCCACCACGGCTTGCAGACAGTCGTCGCACGCCGTTTCTCTCTGCAGTTCGCGCTGCGTCGTTGGCGTCACCATATAACCCAGGGATTCGACTGCGTGAATTTCCACTTCATCCATGCCAGTGTCTTGGCGGCTGCTGCTGTTGCCATCAGCCGTGGATCGTGATAACATATCTGCTAGAACCAAGTTCTTGCCGGGAATGTACTGCAAACAGAAGTCATACATAAACAAGCGCAAAAAAAATCTTTGCAGTCGAGGTGGCATGTCATCGATTGCCTTTTCCGCAATTGATAACAGTGGCTTATGGTCAGTTTCTATTAGCAGTTGTCGCCCGTAGACAAACTGATGGAACTTTTCGCAACCAAAGCAAATGCCTAGGGCCTCCTTTTTAATTTGAGCAGACCTCTGCTCTGCTTGTGTTAAAACACGGGACGCGTATGCCACGGGTCGCCATTCATCAGAATTACGTTGCAGAAGGGCCGCCCCTACCCCGTTCCGCGAAGCGTCGCATGTAATCTTTGTGTCCCTTCGAGCGTCAAAGATTGCGAGCACGGGAGCGGTAGTCAAAACTTGCGTTACGCTTTTCCACTCTCTAGCGTGGTTTTCAGTCCACGGAAAATCGGAGCGACATTTGATAAGATCCCTTAATAACGCCGTTCTTTCCGACAGCCGCGGCACGAACTTCCCAAAATAGTTGAGGACACCCAGCATACGTTGAACTTCCGCTTTGCTTGTTGGTTCTGGCATGTCAATCATTGTTTTAACGAGCTGTGCGTCAGGAGATATGCCATTTCCGGTTATTATGTCACCGAGGAACTTTACTTCGGTCACATTGAACTTGCACTTCTGCGCATTGAAAGTCAACCCCGCTTTTTCGACCGCTTTCAGGACAGCTACTAGTCGGTCATCGTGCTCTTGTCTCGTTGAGCCCCACACCAGAATGTCATCAATATATACTAGCACGCCTGGCAGCCTGTCTAGAACTTGCGTCATTTTTTGGTGAAACACTTCCGGTGCAGATGATATTCCAAACGGGAACCGCAAAAATCGGTACCTCCCAAAAGGTGACGAGAAAGTACATATCTTTGATGTTTCTTCGTCTAGCGGTATCTGGTGGTACCCCAAGTTAGCATCCAAGCAACTGAAGTACTTCGCGCCCGCCAACTTGGCTTCCAAGTCAAGGAGGGGAAAATGCTGCCTCTTAATGCGCCGATTGATCTGCCTGGGATCCAAACAAACTCGCAAACCGCCATCTTTTTTCTTGACGACAACCAGTGGACTTACCCAGTCAGTAGGCTCATTCACTTTAACAATGATGTTGGCTCGTTCCATTCTTTCGAGTTCCTTTTTGAGAGGCTCCTCCAGCGCCAAAGGCACCCGGCGGGCTGGCTGCACGACCGGTACTCAGTAGCTCCAGGACCATGTGATATGGATGCTTCAAGCAACCAAGTCCTTCGAAAATATGCCTATAATTCTTGAGAGAACCATGTTTAGGAGGCGTATTTATAACATTCACGGCACGCTGAACCAGTCCCAAAGCTTCACTGACGTCCAGTCCGAGTATAGGCTGGCGACAGCTTTTCACAATGAAAAGCTTTACTACCTTGTGGGAATTTCCAACGCGTGCAGTTTCCGACACTGTCCCAAAGCACGTAATAACGCCGCCGTTATATGCCCGTAGTACTGTGCTCGTCGGAGTTAGTGCTCCAGCTGATGGAAGTTTTCGATAGACTGAAAACGGTAAGAGGCTCGCTTGCGCCCCGTGTCTATTTTGAAGGCAATTTCTTGACCACCGATTTAAGCATTTACAGTCCACTCATTCGTGCCACTTTTAATTCCTACGTCTAGTACGTCAAAGTCGTTCTCCGGAAGTGTGTCGACTTCGCTCACTTCTTTTGACTTCCTACAGCAGACAGCAAAGTGGGGAAACCTACCACACACGTAGCACCTTTTACCAAACGCTGGGCATTGCTTCGGTTTGTGCTTGCGATTACACTTTCTACACTGCCATTGCTCCCCGTCGCACTTGGGCTCTTTACTCTGTGCATGCTGCAAGTCTGTGCGCCGCCTTGAAACAAAATCCACACAACTCTCTTCTTTACGCCACACCTCTTTTTGTTGTGCTACTGATTCTGCAATTTTGCACATCTCCTCCGCTTTTGCTAGCGTCAATCCTTTCTCTTGAAGCATCTTCTCCCGTAATCTAGGACTGTTGGTACCAAAGACGATCTGGTCTCTTACCATTGAGTCGTGTAACGTCCCAAAGTTACATTGTGAAGCTTGCTTCTTCAGGTCACGTAAAAATTTTTCGAATGGCTCTCCTTCCGCTTGGTTCCTCGTGCGAAAAAGATACCGCTCATGCACCTTGTTGCTCACCTCTGTGCAGTAGGCGTCGAACTTTCCTATCAAGGTGCTGTAGTCATCCTTGTTCTCGCCCGACTCGAACTTAAAATTGTTGAACACATCGAGTACCTCGTCACCGGCGATGCCCAGCAGGAGCGCAGCCTTCGAAGCCTCATTTCTCGGTTGGTCCTTGACTGCCGACGCTTGCAGGAAAATCTCAAATTTCTGCTTGAAACGCTTCCATGATGCCGAGACACTCCCTGCCAGACGCAGCGGTTCCGGTGCGACCAGCCGTTCCATGCTTCGTCCGCCGTCGGTGTAGCTAGATCGTCTTAGCCACTTCTGACACCATGTATCCGTGTTGGAAAGAACGTGTCAACAGCATGATGTCCAGGGGCCCGATTCTCGATATTCGCCAATCCGCCATGAGCGGGGCGTACCCGTGACGTGTGAATCGGGGCGGTGCGAATATGCGTAACAGCAGAATAGAATGAGGACATTGAAGAATAAAGAAAAAAGTACGACAAAAAAATGAAGTGTCGTCTGCTACTTGGCGCCAAGTACAAAAAACAACGCCGAATTGCGGCGCGAAGGTGAGTTAGTACAGTAGCGCCGTAGAGATGGACGGTGAAATGCGTTGCGGCGGCGGTCTCGGCGTATTCGCCGAACACATTAGCTGAGTGATGGTTCTGAACGCGACGCTAAAGACCCTGTGGCCGGTCGTCACAGAAATAAGAGCGACCGCTTACTGCCCGAAGCCATCGCGCAGCGTGTCGCGTCTCCGTACTTGTGAGATGCGATCAGCGTCACGGGGAGAGGAATTGGCGGAGAAACGGCTGGCTCTCGATCGTAATTTCAACGCGTCAGTGGCGTTGGAAAGCTTTACCTCACCGTGTCACTTCTTCAGGTGCATAGAACTTAACGCTACCCTTGGTTACGTTTGCAAGCGGCCGCGCACGAAACGCGACTGCGAATCGCGCCAAGTGCAACGCTATGGGCGCGTACTTCTTATTATCAAAAGCGTCAAATGCGAAAGCAAAATAGGGAGATATTGTTTCCCGCCAGTGCTTAAAGAAAAACAGACACAACTAAAAGTCCACTGTCAACAGAAGCATGTATTTCACAGTGTTGGCGTTTCACTTAATCTGAATAGGACATGGAACTCATCTTTTGCTTTGTGAACATTAAGTAAGTCTGCCTGCAAGCAGACTTCACGGACTTTATATAAAAGCACCTCACGAATGCATGGCGTAGAGTGGCAGGCACATAATTTCATTCAAATAAAAAAGGCTCCCAATAATGCTATTTAATTTCAATGTTTGAAAAGGCCCTCAATCTCGTTAATTGTGTCTAACAATGAGCACACAGCACTTACCAAGGGCATATAGGCAGCTACACCACTCGTGTGATGCAAGTACGCACCAAAGTGTGAGAGGTGAAACAAAATTTGTCATGCCCATCCCTTTGCTGTAGGACAACAGTAATGGATCTACAGCAGCACTAGGCAGCTCCTTTCAATGCAGCAAAATTCCTTGTAAGAGGGCAACGTGTGATGTCAAGAGAGGTGAAGTCGGCTGGAAAAAGATATCTTCACATATGCTACTCAACATTGGGGAGTGGGACGAATATAGAAGAGGATAGTGAAAGTGGAGGGTGATGCTACATTACAAACAGCTAATGCAGTGTGCAAGACACTTGCTTCATTTGCTTCATGCAAGTTATTGGTTTGATTTATTGGGGTTTAATGTCCCAAAGCAACTCGGGCTATGAGGGACGCCGTAGTGGAGGGCTCCGGAAATTTCGGCCACCTGGGGTTCTTTAACGGGCATGCAAGTTATTATCATAGCATGCATATACACGTGCATTATCTAGTGCACATGTCATATTAAGCCTGAACATGCCTCGGTGTCAGGTAAAGGAGCTGAAGGAGAATAAAAACAATGGTGAGTTAAGAAGGAAGAACAGCAACACAACAAGAAAAGCACAAGCATGCACAGCAGCAAGATAACACACAAAGGGGGCATGAAATGCAAGGCTAACATGGCCCATAGTATTTGATGGTTTGGTTTGGTTTGGTTTATGAGGTTTAACGTCCCAAAGCGACAAAGGACATGAGAGACGCCGTAGTGGAGGGCTCCGGAAATTTCGACCACCTGGGGTTCTTTAACGTGCACTGACATCGCACAGTACACGGGCCTCGAATTTCTCCTCCAAAGAAATTCAGCCGCCGCGGCCGGGATCGAACCCGCGTCTTTTGGTGCTCGGCTGCTGGCCCGAAAGACGCGGGTTCGATCCCGGCCGTGGCGGCTGAATTTCTTTGGAGGAGAAATTCGAGGCCCGTGTACTGTGCGATGTCAGTGCATGTTAAAGAACCCCAGGTGGTCGAAATTTCCGGAGCCCTCCACTACGGCGTCTCTCATAGCCTTAGTCGCTTTGGGACGTTAAACCCCATAAACCAAACCAAACCATCAAATACTATGGGCCATGTTAGCCTTGCATTTCATGCCCCCTTTGTGTGTTATCTTGCTGCTGTGCATGCTTGTGCTTGAGGGAGGCAGCATCACAGACAAGCAGTGGTATTCTGGCAGAAGGTCCATTAATGCAGCATAACACTGGATAATGTGGATTGGTTTTGGCAAGCCATGTGCACTCCACGAGCAATCTACAAGAGGCCTCAGTCATGTTTCTAGCCCGATGTGCAAGTGCATGACTTTCCCTCTGTGCAAACTCCTGACCACATACATATCAGGGCCATTGTTGGTTCTCTCTGAGTGGTGAATCACAATGCCGTTAGGCAACATTTACACCATACACTGATGCAATAAAGACCCTGTGATGCCACTATTGTGCACTACAGGAGAGTAATGCTCAATGAAATGCGTTCACTCTCAAAGTACTTTCCTTTACTGTGAACTAAAATAGACAACCCTCTATGTACACTCAAAATATGACATCTACAGTTCAGTGAAGGGCACCATACCAGATGTAGGTGCTGAAATGTCGGCAAATGTCTGAAAGGACACTGAGGACCAATCAAAGTTGCTCTGCAAAAGTAGATTACCACATTCCAATAACAAAGGGCCTACCTGTACTGAGAACAAAGCTTGTGTACAGCTCAGAGATTATTTGTTCAATGAAGCAGTTCAAAATTACTGTGGTGAAGCGCGTTGGCAGGGAGGAGCCCTTGGTTGGTAATAACTTTATTAGTCCCACTTCAGTGGATCAGGTGAGGGTGGCTGAAGGGGTGTTGAACAGGTTGGCGACGGCCCTGAGGCCACTCTAGGTGACCAGGCACTGTTTGGCTGCGGCGACCTTCAAGGCCTAGACCATGATGCAACGCGCAGAGCAGCCTCCCATCGCTCCTGTGATTCCATCCCTTGGAAAGGAGGTTTCGGTTTGTTTGGGCAAGCCTGATACGTGCATTTAAAATCCGCTCTGGTGCTCGAGCATAAGTGACAGGTTGGAGATTTCTCACTTCTATGTATGTATTACACTCCACTGCATAAAAAAAAAATAGAACACTTAAAATGCCTAGTGGTGTGTGCGCATGGAGGGTAAATTGTTTTTTTTGAGCATGATTAAGGCAGCTTGAAAAATGTCAAGCAAGTTTGACTCAGAGTTTCCACGAGGAGAGTGTTAAATTAATGAACAGAAGCTATTCATCACCAATATAATGATAGAACAGGTTGCAAAATGTTGATGAAATTGGAGTCATTGCAAGTGCCTGTGCATAAAATTTAAGTCCCCTGAAAAATTACCGCCTTGTACAGCTTTGCTGGCTAATTTCTCTTTAAGTTCTAGCAGAAGTATGAAACCAAACCAAGTCAGGTGGAAACAGGCTGCTATTCTTTTTTCACACTATAAGAATAATTTTTTTTCTGACTATCACCAAGTAATATGATTAGTGCTGTATAGTATGTGATGGCATCGCAGTTAGTGCTAAGAAGTTATTGGGTGCCATGTGCAACCAGAAAAGAAAGGTACGTAAAGCCTGCACACACCACTGTCAAGGAGAGAGGCTGCCATTCAGCAGAAAACTCAGTGTTATCCAGCCGGCATTGTGTCAAAAAACAAGCTTTACGCGTGGATGTCCGCTGTGAATGTCACTGAAAAGAGGATTTGTAATCTGAATCAAACGTCAGCACATGTCTGAAACTACTTCACGTTATAAAATAATAGACTTTACGTACGGAAAATTAATAAATTTCTGTCTGCCTTGAAACCCATGACCCCTGGATCGCCAGCCAGGCACGCTACCAACTAGGCCGTGCAGGCACATTGACTTTGCTGAGGTACAAAGGGGGGGGGGGGGGGCGGTGATGTGCGGATGCTGTTGGCCTAATTTGTAGCTTAGTAATGTAATTAGTGCAGTGAACTAGAGATATGCCAGTTGGTGAGAAAGCAATTACAGTAACATTATGCAGGTGAACTGCAGTGTGGAAGAGTTCAAAGAACCTGTGTTGAGGCAACTGTGATAAATGTGTGAACACGAATGAAGAACAGTGACTGTGTGTGTGAAGAGAAACCGCTGAAGGGAGCCATAAACACTGTCGTGTCTCACCCATGAATGCTGAGCTTAAGTGAGCCCCTACATTTTTGGGGAGCGAGACAAGTTGCATTGCCTCTTAGGTGTTGCAATTTGCTTAAAAAAAGTGAGGTGTCTTTTACATGCAGAGTGAAAAGTTTGTGGAAGCCATTATTGGCAAAATAATTTATTTCCATCACTGAACTTCATGCATCCTAGAATTCATTATGCAGCCTAACTGCGAATCATTACCTAGTGCAACAATACACATTGACGAATATGTCTCGTCTACAAAGATAAGAATTTTTTTGGGACAAACCCGTCTTTCATAACCGTTTGAAAGTGATGTACATGCACATTAGTGTTGCCTAGTTCGCAAACTTAAGTAGCCAGCAGTCGCCTTTGCTAAACACAAAAATGGCAGCACGTACACTGATATGGTCCAGTCACACTGAGGGTTCAGGGGGTGAGCAGGTTGTCTCGGATTTTTCATAAAATGACCAAATAGCATCCCCAATTTGCATGAAGCAAAACGCAAGGGAACATGTCAATGGAAATGGGATCTAACAGAATTTCACTGGGAGGACAGGCGGGCAGTGATCTTCCAATGCATGCATTCAAGGTTGATGGCCCAGCACAGAAAAAGAACACACACCACAAATCCTGGAAGGAGAAAAAGATCCCAAACCTGGGAAGACCGCCTGAGTAACCCAGAGAGATCAACAAAGTTTACTACTACTACTACGAGTATTATGATCCATTTCCAGTAGAATTATTGAACCGGATCATGCCCTTCCAGCTACAAAATGCCATTTGGAGCTTTATTATTGAAACACAAATTACGTCCAGCTGCGTAATTTATACCTCCATTTACCTTCAACTGAATTAATGTACAATTTCTAGGTTTTCGTCACAGGTACAAATTTGAGCTAGAAGATGGGAATGGGTACACGTGTGAAGACGCTGGCCAGGCCTTGCATTTTCATCTGGGAAAATGACCATGAAACAATTACTGACTTCTCCTTCAGGAAAAATAGTTCACTGCTGTATAACTACAAGCAGCATGTGAAACAGGCAGTCGAAAGCAAGCACACAGAAGCAACCAGATGCCATGAGACAAAGCATGTTGCGATCTTATTACACAAACAGTGCCACACAAGGCATGTTGCACCCTGAAGAACAGATGTTGTAAATGACTAGAGACACAGCGACCATGCTGTATGCTGAGGATGTTGTGGACTACTGGCTCTCAACAAACACCAAAGCAAACAGAAAAGCACTGGTGAACGCATGTGCAGTGAACACCCTGGTGCTAGAAGGAAAACATTTTGGTGGCTTCCTGTCTTTCACTGAACTTAAGCACCAAATAAATTCTGCGCTGTGTACAAGCAGGGCACATAGGGAGGCACCACTCGAAGGAAAGCACTTCTTCACAAGCACCAAAGCATGTGTTGAAGCACGCACTCAGCAAGTTGGCAGACGGTAGGCTGAAAACACTTGGGACACTTCCTGACTCACAAAAAACTGCAGCACCAGACAAAACTGATTTCTACTGTCATGGATACCACCAATATGGTCTAGTTTAATGAAGAACACCGAAATGATGAAGACTTCACCGGCTTCCTAGCAGTATGCCATCAAACTTGAAGCAGAGCAAATGTACACTGATTACTTGTGGCATAGCTACACGAGAAAACCGTGACAGTGAGTGCAATTCCCGCACGCAGCTGCTGATCATGCACTTCCGGTCTGTCAGGTAGAACCCAAATGGTGCGGTGTCCTCCTCCTTGTTGTAGATGTTGGTGCTCCTGCTATTATCACCACTTGCCAGTGGTGTCATGGTCCTGCAGCTGAGTGTGGATGAATATGTTGGGTTGCACAATGCAAGCTGTGGTGACCTTCACAGAGGACTCTTGATCATGCTGTACCATGGCCTTTGCAGACACCTCAGGAGCCCGGTATGGCCACCCAGCTGGTAACCAGACCAGCTGGGAAGTGACCAAACATGAATCTGGTATCCTGGCTCCAGAGCACATGAGACCCCATGGTGAGGGTGGTCTGCCACATCTGCATAAGATGCACATCATCACCTGCACACTAATCAATGCTGTGCACTGAAATCTCCCAACGAGCTAGACATAGTGTTCAGAAATAGTCTAGTTTTACGTACAAATGTATAAAATACGCTCACTGCAAAACCAATCATTAGTATCAAAGAAAACTGTTTCTATATAGCTAGAGGTACTTGATGGCAGATTTCCCAAACTGATGCACAGAAATAATTACTACAGTCTTTTTATACTCAAGAAAACCGCTACAGAATGCACTGCAAGGAAGGGCACAAGTTTAACTGTTTATGACTACCTTGAGTTTTTTAGTATATGCATGCTTTCACATTTTGCACCAATCGAAATGGGGCTACCTTGACATTGCGGTCACTGAGAGAAATTCAAAACCACAGAACAACACTGCATGTCATGCACACCTATCTCCGCTGTCACCTGAAAAGTACAGACATGATTAATTTACATTATTTTCATATGTGGTTCTATTTACACTGTTCTTGCTTGCTGAATAAACTATATATAAATGCAATCAGATATCATTAGCCGCAAGCAATCTTACTAAAGGCAAACATGCTATCCCTTAATGCTTGCCCCAACACACTAAGCGCGTGCTCACCAGCTTGACGATTTCCATGCGGGCAGCACATGTAGAGAGATTGCACACAAACGGGTCATGGATGGATCCCGCACAGACTTCGAGTGAGCTGGAACCTTCACCGGCAGGAACAACACACCTGTAAATAAAATGTACAAGAGTCGTACATGTTTGTTTTTCGCGCGCCCTAAGAGAGATGATTTTTTTCACTCTCCTACGGTCATTTACATGTGACTGCTGTGTAACTGATGATGTAACACTGTTATGAAAATATTACCTTGAATAGCAAAATCACTTTTGTGTGCTTCACTTAAGCCAGGGTATAGTATTCTTTTAGAGTTTCACGCAATTTTTTTTCCACACTTCAGGAAACGACGCCTTCCAGCTGATTTCACCTATGCTGCCTATCACATTCATCAACACCAAAAACAAAGCAATCGACCAACGTACTAGCATGCTAGACTTTGTTTTCTCAACTTGAGCCGTGTGCAAAAACTGAAAACAGTACGATGAAAAAAGCAACGCGAAATGCCGAACAAAAATTTCGGATTCGCAGCATGCATGTAAAAGGAATGAGAATGACGCTACACACACACGGATACCTCGTCGAGAAGCCCGACACATTCCTGGAGTTTGTTGGTCGGCCGCGCGAACACCTGTCGTGTCATCCGCTCATCAGGCGCGCAAAGCCCATCCGTTCTGCCACGTTTCACAGCTGGCGATCGCCCCTCAGAGCTCGACAGCTCGGCACTGCTTCTCGCCGCTATGCATCCTTACATAGCCACCACACCATATGCCTCGTCAGGTGATTGCACAGACGAGCTGTCTAGTCAGAGACAACTCGAAAGCATCGAGGTGACCTCGAAAGTCGCTCACCTTTCCCACTTCTAGGGTTTAACAAACGACGAATGAATGCAAGGAGCAGCAAATCGCAGCCGTCGCAGCGCCGGCACCGCCATTCGAGCAATTTTCGCGCTTCACTAACCGCACGGACGGATGATTTCTCACTGAGAGCGAAGGGTTTGCAACGGGAGAGCAGTTAGCGCCCCTATGCGGATGTACGCTTAAGCCTTCACTATTAACGCTCCCAAGGGTTGCTTATTTCAGATGTGCTCTTATAACGCCATACCATTACATTGTGCAATCAAAACAAGACTTTTGTAAGCTTAGTTTTGTCTTAAAATAAATACCCGTTAAAGTGCGGCTACCTAACGCCGTATAAATCAGCATTTCACTAACTCATTTGCATGATTCGGCTACCTTTCGCCGAGCGAAATGATGGCGGCGAATTTCAGCCATTTTTTGCAATGGCGGCACAACGTAAACATGATGAAACGTCATTCTGACATGACTCCAACATGTGTGCCTATCACGTGATTTACGTGATATTGTTCCAACCAATCAGATTTTAGGAAGTTGCCATTTCCGGTGTGCAGCTATTTTCTCCAAATTGGCAAGTCGAGCGCAAGTGCTCTCGCGCGGACCACTTGTAGCTTCTTTTCCCTTCACAATCACATCTATGTACCAGCCGGGCACCAAGAATAGCGCTATGAAAATGCATTTTCAATGCCACGTCAAATCGACGTCACCGCGAAAAGTGCACGTGTAACAGACCCTGAATGACACGCCCATTGACGGCGATTGACACTTCTGACAGCCAATCAGAGAGGCAATATGGCGCCGACAGGCGAATGTGAATATCGAGAATCGGGTCCCAGAACAAGAAGAACGTGCGTTTATTGAAGCGTGCCGATTATATAGCCCGCAAGTGATAACAGGCAGCTCGCACCGCGCATGTCAGCGACAGAGACGCACCGTCATATACGTGCCTAATACACCAGGTACACTTTTCTCGCTCAAAATTTTGGCTACTGACCTTGCTATCTAGTCATGTTTGTACTGATAGCTGACTACTGAAGCATGTTGCTCTCTCTGGTATGGAATAGGACATACGAACAAAATTTATTGTGAAAAGTGCTATAGAAGAAAGCTATAGCCACGGTGTTTCACTTTCCTTGCGCTGCGCTCTTAGAAAAAGGTGGCTAAATGACACCACGGGATCGTGCATATGACACACGCGCTTGTGCTGCTACTGCTGGAAGTGTGCCAGTCCTCCCAGGTACCGTCACCGATAATTTGAAAGAGCAGAAACAAGATTATATAAAAGCTGCAATTCAATGGTGCCCCCCCATGTACAAACCAAATACGTATACATTTGTCGCGCAATATGAAATTTCCTTACGAATCTCTTTAATCACTTAATCACTGGGCAAAAAACAAAGGGAAAAAATGGAAGCATGCCAAAATTTTCAGAGCCTTCCAAGTTCTTGTGCGTTGCTCGAGCTTATAGTCTGCACCACATTGAAGTGTGTAACGCTCTCACGCACCCTAAAAACATGCATATGAAGTTAAACGCTGCATCATAAAATCATAAATTACAGAGAAAAAGAAGTTGTTGAAAGTGATGCTCGGAAGCTGAAAAGATCCGGAATGCCCATACAGAATGACTGTTGTGCACAGACACTCCAAAAGCGGAAGCTTCTCTGGGAAAGCTCCAAGCGTGAAAAAGATGCAGGGAAGAGAGCGAATTTATTTCATGATAAGCTTTGTGTTGAGGAACAATTTACACATGGGATGACAACACGATGTCCCGACAAGTGCTACCGAAAAGGCAGCATCCCTGCGTGAAAGCTAGCAAACACAACAAAATCAGTTGCGCATCCTTTCCTCGAAAGATAGAAGCATAGCCAATAAAATAGTAGTGCTGAAGGCACTTTTGATTTCATATGATCCTCATGTTTGTGTGATCACTGAGACCTGGCAGAAGAATGATGTATACACGACGGTGAAAACATGCCACTAGGGTATCACATATATCCGCGTGACAAGGGCGCACGTGGTGGCGACATCACAATTGCTACGAATGCGTAAATTAAGTTACTATCTCTGAGCAAGTATTATAGACCTGAAAGCGCGGCTGTGACTATGAGCATTTTCGGAGTCATATTTTTTCCCCTGCGTGGTACATCACACTCCGCCGCCGTGGTGGCTTCGTGGTTATAGCGCTCGGCTGCTGACCCAGAAGACGCGGGTTCGATCCTGGCGGCGGCAGTCTAATTTCGATAGAGGTGAAGTTCCAAATGCCCGAGTACTGTGCGATGTCAGGGCATGTTAAACAACCCCAGGAGGTCGAAATTCACGGAGCCCTTCACTACGGCGTCCCTCATAGCCTAAGTCGCTTTGGAACATTAAAGCCCGTAAAACTGAACCTTTTCTCAGGAACTATAAGGCGCAAGGAAACTGACTTTTCCACACCTTTTAATGCACTCCTTTTACATTACTGTAAGTAGAATAAATGGCCTGAGCTAGTTTGTACTAGTGTCACTAAAACAACTATTCAATGAAGGCAACCCTATTGCGCTGTGAAAAAAAAATTATGAAACCTATTTTTTGTTCTATGCGCACAATGCTAGATCTGGTTGTGTAGAATAACCCCTGTTACTGCGATACAGAGTATTAGCATTGTGGATTCAGTAGATTTCACGGAAAAGGGTACAAAATGGGAAGAAAGCAAGCACAAAAATATGCGTAATTAGATAATCTCATCTCGCTTTCAGCTTCATAGCAAGCTGTACCTATCGAGAAAATGGCTAGCACATTTGATACCATGCCTTTTATCACTGGTGCTCAGCAGCTAATTTAAAAAAAAACATCGATATCTCACCGCTCCTGAAATACAAAAGGCATTTCGTAAGGCAGTGCAAACTTTTTAATATTACAGCGCGATAAACTGGACAACATAAGAAGAAACATGGAAAGACAAACACAGCACTGTCTGACAACTGATTTTTATTGCCTTCCCAGCTTTTGTCTACACCCCCCCCCCCCCCACTTAAAGGCGGAAAGGAAACAAAGGTACTCGTAACATGAATATAAGGTACGTTACACGGAACGTGTACCTTGATTGCCTTTCCGCCCTCCAGTGGGGTATATATACTTATTTATTTATTTATTTATTATTCCTCAAAGGTCCCTTTCGGGACATTACATGAGGGGTGGGATAACACGGCAAAACAAAAATATTATACATTAATAAGAAATGGACAAATATTACATTGATGATTGGGCTTCCTCGATGGTGATCTTGAAAAGTCGGTGAATCATGATGGTGGCCACTTCAGCAGGGAGGTTATTCCAGTCACGGGCAGTCTTTAAGAAAAATGATTGCTGGAATGTGGTGGTATGGGCACGTTCAGGGTAAACAGCGTTCGGGTGGTTATGGCGGGAAATGCGATGGACACGTGGAATTAATTGGTTGGCTTCTGTAAAGTTGTGGAAGAATTTATGAAATAAGCAGAGACGTGCTGTGTTCCGACGGGTGACTAGTGTAGGCTATACCGGCTGGAATACCGGCTGGAAATGAAATAAAAATCAGTTGTCAGTCAGCGCTGTGTTTGACTTTCGGTGTTTCTTCTGATCTTGTCCCCTTTACCGTCCCCAACTCGCCCAACAACTTTTACACTGCTCCACCCACATACAAGGCGGATGCTCACTCAAACAGAAAATGATGGCTTCTTGGTGATATCAATTTAATTTTGAAACGTTTAGAGAAAAGGTAATATTGTGAGCACTGTATGCGAAATCATTCTTCTGACCTGTGTGTGCTCATCCTTATTGCTTAAGCTGCTTGCACGGGGCTCGACTCAGGCTACGGGTGGAACAGACCTAGTTAGTGAAGTTCTGCCTCACCTTGTAAACTTTTCTGTATGCAACACCATTCAACTTTGCCGAAAAAACATACCGTTTTCCAAAACAGGAGCTGAATGTCCTTTTGAAAGTTAAAATAAATACTAACAATTCAGCCACAGCGTGCACGCTGGTACTCATGTTTCTACGAATGTGTCACTTCGGCACCATCTATACATACGTAACGACCATCAGAGCCAAAAAAAAATCACCTCAAGACTGTCAGACAAGTTGATTTCAATTCCTAACAAAAGCGTCAATATGGAACAGCGGATTCCACCAATTTCCTACACGTGTGGCCTGCAGCTTAAAACTTGAGCTGAATTGAAACTCAAAGGCAGCAGCTTTGTATTTCGCATGTCCGCGCACAAGTTTAATGATAATGCGCCGAATGAACAACGGTGTTTATTGACGCTATCTTAGAGGAAAAGTAAAGTGTACTATCACAAAAAAGATAGTGTGGCGCTAAAGCGTGATAGATTTATGTTGCTTGGAACACCTGCGTCAAAATCATCTCTGTCTGCCGAACCGGGAGAAGCACTTAAATAACATCAAGGGAAAGAAACACGAGAAGCCGGCTGTAATTCGAGTGCAATGTTTGGCCGGTATCAAGATACAACGGAAGCCACTGCGACTATTCATTATATGTTCCCAACACTCTTTCACTCTTAGCAGCGCGGAGACTCGTGGGATTAGCGCTCACTTGGACGATGCGTCCGCTAATGAGCGTTGTTATACGATGCTTTTTTTTTCCACCCTTTGCTGAGCGGAAACACACGTTGCGGAGTATGTAGACTGCAGCTGAGCCCTCAGAGCTGCGCAACCTCACTATAAGGCTGGATGTGGACGGGAATTCCCGTGGACCAAAAAGCATGACAGCGTCCAAGAGCAGGAGTTAGCGATATGAGAAAACACGAGCCACAGAGTGAGAAGTTTAGAAAACTGCGTTGCAGCGTGCAGGGTACAAGTACCGAAACGCTAAGACGGCAAACCATTCAGCGATTAACCTAGCGTTATCAGCAATATAAGCATACTGAAGGTAGATTGACTGCTCTGAATCACGAGTTGCCTCAGACACACGGGGCTAATGTTTACGCGTAATGAGAAGTCGACGTTAATGATTCTGAAAGAAATGAGCGAAGCACGTGTATTTGGACATCAGCCATGAACTTCTTCTTATTGTTCTCCTAGCATCCTAATGTACTGCATAGTACATTCCTCTGCGATGTCGACATTACGATGGGTATTACACAGCAACGAGCAAATCAAACACCGATCTGTTCATCTGTAGGTCGGCCCAGCGTTAATGCTTAATGATTGTGTGAAAGGTTCCAGTGAGGGAAACGCCTGTGTTAAACCTCGAACGGGCACATTTTTTTTTTTAATGACCCCACAATGTACGTTTCGTGTCTATGGCGCCATCTGTTGGCAGACCAAAAAATGCTTTGTACGAACCAAACCGGGATCTGGGACGTAGAACAGAGTGCCGGAAAACGCATGACAGGTTGGACCGGACATGAACAACATTTGGCAGTCGGCTGATGTCGAGCCTGAATTCTTCAATTGCACTCAGGGGTTAAAAATTTAAGCCGCAAATAAATGGCAGAATTGGCCAAAATGCTGGATTTTTCAGTTTATTTTTTTTTTCACAATGCTTAGACCTTCGTCCTTCTCGTGACTAAGAATTCTAGCGGAACCGGCAGCTGAATATGACTTTTTTATTTGTGATCGTCGAAAATTGTGACTAAACCATGATTCTGATTGTCGCGGCGCACCACGGATTCCGGGCCTTTTAATCAAGGAGCGCCGCCGTCTAGTATGAAGTTCACCAAATGTTTAGGGGAATCCCCCAAGGTGGAGTAGATTTGTAATAAGGGAGTAATTACTTGTATAGCTGTATAGCTTTCGTTTGTAGCCGTATGGCTGCGCTTGGGTGGACGTCAATGAGTAATTACTCCCTTATTAGTATGATGTTCCAAAGCCAGGGTCTCCGCTGACTCGCCAGAATTTTTTTCAACTAATCCACATCCTGCGAACGTTTGTCCAGCACTATATGAAGCAAAGCTTGGAATCAAATTTTAGCGGTACTTTTATGAGACAAAAGACGGACTTGAGGCGCGAGGTTCAGGCGTGGTTGCTATGTAACCGTGGCGCGACTTGCTTTGGGTAAGGGTTTATAGTTCTCTACTAATAAAGAAAACATTTTATAAAAAGTAACCGGACGACTATTGCTGAACATTTTATAACATATTTATGCGCTACGGTGCATACAGAAACCAACCCAAGCTGTACTTAAGTAGAGAATAGGCTTGAGAACGATATGCTATTAACATGGCGTCGAGGGAGGCGGATAGAATCGATTGTTTAACAGCAAGAAGCGCGGAAAGGGCTTTTGACGAAATATTTTGCGTATGTTAATCCAATTCGAAATCTGAAAAGATGACAACTGCGAGATATTTGAATTCTTGGACTGTTTTTCAAGATTGTATATTAACTTATGACGGGAAAATGAACATGTTCTAGTTTAGTTTTCATATAGTTTTACAAACGAATATGTCGAGATCGGAAGGTCGTCTGTCGCTGTCTACATCATTTTACATTGGACTAAGTGCATTTTTTAAAGTGGCTTGATCATGTGACCTAATTTTTTTCATAAAAAATTAGAGATCATACCGGCTATCAGCTTGGGAAGCCATTGACGCCTCCTCGGCACTCATCGCACCTCTTTGCCTCTCTCTGATTCTCTTTGCCTCAGACATCCCGGTGGCCACATTCCATGAAGGCGTGCATGACATCATTCGTCTCCGTGGCAACTACATTGACGCGGCGGATCACAGTGACATCGCGGCGGGCGTTCTCCCCTGGCGTCGCAGTGACGTCACGCGAAGTCATGGTAACCGCGTTGATCAGTTATCGTTCTATTAATTAAATAAAGATTATTTTATTAATTATCCATCATTTGAATAATTACCTATAAGTTCATAAATTACCGATTTTTGAACCTTATCGGCCGATGAATGGTAACCCATTTCGTTGTTCAAATTCGACGCCTTAATTGCTTTTCCGTCCACTTACTATATACCCGTCTAAACCATTCATCCCTCCATTGCTTTTGCTTCTAAATAATTGACTAATTACTCGAAATCAAAGAAATATTTTTCTTTCCTATTGTGCCTTCCGAATAAAAATCACACTGTTCGGAGTAAGAAAATCCTTCCTTGTCCCGTTTTTCTCACTTCTTCGGTTTCGTTAAGGTTTATGGAGGTTTAACGTCCCAAAGCAACTCAGGCTATGAGGGGCGCCGTAGTGAAGCGCTCCGGAAGTTTTGACCACCTGGGGTTCTTTAACATACACTGACATCGCACAGTACATGGGCCTGAAGAATTTCGCCTACATCGAAATTCAACCGCCGCGGCCCGGATCGAACCCGCGTCTTTCGGACCAGCAGTCGAGCGCCATAACCACTGAGCCAACGCGACGGCTTTCCGCACTGCTTTAATAATGTGGTAACATTCGATGCCCCATTGGCCAGAAAATCCGGCGACGGCACTGTCGGCGTTCTCAGCGAAAAAAAACTACCGCCACTTTGGCAGGTTGTGCCTAGAGAGCAACTAAGGAGGCAGGTGGGCCACCTCAGTCACGTGACCTTGCGGCGACATCAAAACTTGCCCATCGGATAGTGAGCAAACTTCCCACCGTGGCAAGTGTCAGTTAAATGAAAGATTAGCGGCTCGGGAAGAGCAACCTGGGTCGTACAAACCGCACCTGTGGAAGCTCCTGCCATAACGGGGCAGTGGCGCTTTGCTTAACCGTCGCACCACTGAAGGGGTATGAGGGCTCTCACTGATGTATGAATACAGCGTACAGAATGACCCTCTGCGTATATGGGAACTAACCCACTGTGCTATCGCGTCATACCCTTAAGGCGGAGCTAAAGGTTCCCCTCCAATTATTTTCTCCTAAAGCATGCACCAATGGACACATGAAAACACAATATTAATGAATTGCAAGGGCCACGAGAAAAAATTGTATTTGAAGATTAGACTAAAACAGGCGTTTGAAGAGCCAAAAAGTTTGTTTTAAAAACCGTCAGAGATGCAATGCCTGTTGACGCAGACTCTCGATTATCTAAAATGTAGCCCCTAGATTTCATACACATTCAAGCAGTTCCGAACGGTCTCTACCGTTTTCACCTGGAAGGAATAAAGCCCTGCTCTGTTTCTGCCTAAAAGACGGAATATTGTTTCGGTAGGAAGTAACGCCTGTCTGATGCCTTGGGCAGAATACATTACCATAACTTAGGAGTAAGTCCCTAAGCCTCGATACGGGCAATTTTATTCGTTGACCGTTGCTGGCCTAATTTACTCGCCTGTAATATTTTCTTGTGCGGTACTGTATGCGCTATATGTGTTTTGGAAGCGTGCACTTGCGTCTAAATTTTATATTTGCGGATCACTTCCGCGCAATCCACGAATAAAGATATATCCAGGAACTTCCAAGCCAGCGCCTGTTGCAGTAATATATATGTATATTGCAGCCATAAGCCGTGCTTGGCGATTTGCAGCCTTTCGTGTTGTATTTCAGAAAAACACTTCCAGCGCAGACCATGCCCTTTTTGGTTGGCTCTCTAAACTTCCGGTGCAAAGACGTTGTGCCGGAAAATATTGCGGTTCCGTCAACTAAATTTTTTCATCCTCTAACGGAGAAAAATGAAACGGTATGGTGGCGCCAAGAAACAAAGCGGTTTTAAAGTTACAGTGGTCTGATGCTGCATACGTGAGTTATAAAGTGCAATTATATTTTACGGCACTTTTAAAAACAAGTCCCTTCGGCAGCTATGTGTCGTAGCACTATAAACAGAAATACGCCTATATTTGTATACGCCTATATTATATGTCGCTTAGCGCAATGCCTATTATAAAGGGGACTCCACAATAGGCCATCTTACCTCCTTTTTCTCCTTTCTCTTTAGAATGTGGAAGTAAGAGAGCGCTCCATGTTCTCTCATATATTAATATATTGGAGAACTGTGTAGCAATGGGGACCCTGTGAGCAGCACTAGCAGTTCCTTGTTTTACCCAAGTCCGCATTCTGCAGCTAGCAGCAATTAAAAACAAAGCTACTCACCCGTAACTCTGATATAATTGGGGAATTTGACATAGCTATTCAACGCATAAGCATCACTAGATATTTTGGCATCCTTCTCAAAGCAGAAAGGCGCGTAGTGTATAGCACGGAGAATGGTCATAGGGAGGCAACTGTTGCACTTAAGGCTGGAAAAAGATTTCTAAAATTTTTATTTTAGCCGCGGCACGGCGTCATCTCAAGTCGCCGATGAAAGTGTTACACTTTTTCCCATAAGGTGGCACAAAAGAAATGGCGGGTGAAATCTCACGTCACAAAGGGCAGGTTCCCATGCGTACGAAGTGCGGCTGCACCCCTTTGCCACCCAGAGGACTGCGGAGCCCGGATTGGTAACCTCCGCGACAACAGAGGTTGCCAGAGCGTAAAGCCGACAGCGGTCATCCCAAAGTCGAGCCGTCATCCGTTAAACTAGCGACAGGTGCTCGGAACTGGATGTGGCCTGAGTATGAGCGTAGTCTGTCGAAGTTTGCTTTCGATCTTCAGACTTTTATATTCTGCATCTTCACCAAAGACAAGTGTTGCGTAAAAAAGCACACAAAGTGTTCTCAAGGCATTTTCTTGATAGTGACTTCTATGCAAACTACGATTCGAGGACAAAAGGCCTGAAGAATGGTGCTGGATGAACTGTATTGAGGTTCCCACGAATGCCAAATAAGGCACAAAGGAAACGACGCAAAGATCGTCGCATACAAAATGCTGCTGAGCATGCTGAAGTGTCAATGATAAGAGAGGGTGAAATGCAAGGTGCAAAAACTTGGATTATGGATTTTCGACGAACTTGTCTACGTTTCAGAACAGCACGCGAGGATAATGAGAGTAACATTGGCACCGTGCATGCACAGTTACCTAAAAAAACGAAGCGATGGTGCATAAGAGGACAGTGCAAGAGCTAAGGCATTCACTGACCTCAGTAAAGAGAAAACTGGAGAGGGAGCATCAAACAGCGTCAGAAGAAGCCAGAAAGCAAGAATAAAATTAATCTAGTAAATTAAACGTTTTTTTCATACTAAGGAAGAGCTAGAACAAGAACTACTGAAACATGGCGATGACGACATGCGGCGTTATACCGGCCTGTCGTTGTACGTAATGCTTGAAATTACGTTAGCTTTCCTTAATCATGAGGTAGAGGGAGAGGACTTAGAACTAAAAATAATGTTTCAAGCAGATTTCTAGTGCGGTGCAGTCGTGCGTCACGATTTAGCAAGAAGCATGTTTAGGAAATTAACAATACGAGCGCTCACCACCTTCTGCGGCGGTACACGACTGGCTTCTGACTCCTGATACATAAAACATTTCATTTCATTTATTTTCCTTAAAGGCCCAGTGAAGGGCATTACATAATGGGCAGGTACAATATTCATGGAGGCAAGTGTTAACACGATGACAAAGGAGCATGAAGATTGTCAGCGAAGGTCGCGGAGCACATGATGGCTGCAATGTCTCTGGGAAGGTCGTTCCAGTCCACAATGGTAGAAGGGAAAAATGAGGCTGCGAAAGTAACCGTGCGGACACGTGGTCGAGAAACTTGGAAAGGATGGCATGTGCGATGAGACATGCTGGTTGGCGGGACGATGTAGGGCGCGCAGCAAAGTGGACTGTCGTAAATTTTGTAGAATGAGCAAAGGCTGGCGATGCGACGAATTGAGAGGAGCGATAACCCTGATTTATCTCTCAAGCCTGAAACACTGATGTCGTAAGAATATGAAGAATGAATAAATCTGGCTGCTCTGTTTTGTGCTGCTTCAAGTGCATTGATAAGGTAAGCATGATGCGGGCTCCAAATAGGTGAGCCATATTCTAATTTTGATCTGACAAGTGTTTAGTATGCTAGTAATGTTACATGATCGGGGGCATAACGGAGATGACGTCGTAAAAAACCTAGTGTTGTATTAGCAGATGAGATAATATTAGTGATGTGTGCATTCCAGGACAAGTCGTTACAAAAGGTGACCCCTAAATACTTATATGATAGACAAGACTGTACAGGGACGTTAATAATTACGTATGGAAAATCAAGCGGATTATGGCGGCCAAAGATAATGCCAACTGCATAAGGAGCAATGAAATGCAATTAGAAAAAGCTCAAGAAGTCGAAATTCATTAATTTTTTTTTGGTGGGTGGAAGAGGGGATCATTTAGCATATTGCATATAATATATATTGATAACTAAAGACATCTTGCATTTATTTTAAAAACATGTTCTTCAATTTCTCGGAATTACGCCTTCAGACGAAAATCAAAAGAAACACAACAGAAGAAATATAGCCCTTCGACAACTCGCCTGCACAGGTTTAGCTAATTAGTGCACTTACGAAGGGAGCCAACCGCCACCTAACGGAAAGGACTGATAAACCATCGTCTCCGTTGTGCCTTCCCGTTAGTTGCCATTGGGAAGAAAATTAAGTGGTCCAGCCTGAGTCATTAGCGAGATATTATTTGCACGCCGTTTGCTCATTTCTCCCTCGAGTTTGAAAACAAAGTTTCGTGTTAATGTGTTCTCATCAACCGTCACTTTCAGTTGAACATGTTTGTAATCACTGTGAGGCAACTGCGAGAAATAAGCCGTTGCCATGCGAATATGCCAATAAGCCGATGCCAATATGCCATTTCACGCTGCGAGCGTGCATCAATTCGTGGTCACTCATTTTCCCACTACGTTAGCGGGACAATTATCCCACAAAAAATTGTCTCCTTTCTCTCGGAATTTTTATCGGTTAAAGGTCTTTCATTTCATTTGCACACAACTCAGACGAGCAGCGCCCAGTGGACGCAGTGCCTATTGTTGCTAATAGGCGACCAACTGATTTATTTCTTTATTCAACATACCCCTAAAGGCCCTCACTCGAAGGCATTACATAAGGGGGGTCACATGTAACAGGAACATTATTAACAAGCAAATGAACAATAAACAGGCTAAGTATAACATGGGAAAATAATTAAGCACCAGAGAATAAAGAAACAGGCTAATAGAAAGCAATATAACAATAGGTTTAGGAAAACAATAAGGCATAACAGAAAACGTACACAGCGTGTACGTATTGCCCATAAAGAGAGACAAACGCAATCACATACATTTCAATCAGTAGTATATTTCAAATGCCATCGTCGCTGCAGATGAGATCGAGAAATGTGGAGGCGTTAGATTCAGTGGCTATGTGTGCTGCTAGATCGTTCCACTCTATGATAGTGCGTGGTATGAATGACTTCGCAAATGCAGATGAACGACACGCGATGCGCTTAACTTTGTGCGGATGGTCGAGCCGTGGAAAGAAGGCTGATGGTGACAGGAAAAAATCGTTGTGGAGCGATGGGTGATGATACAGTTTGTGGAAAAGAGCTAGTCGTGATAATTTGCGGCGTAAAGACAAGTCCTCTAATTCGGCACGATTTTTTAGGTCAGTGATACTGGTAGTATGCGAGTAGTCTTAAAAAATAAAACGCGCAGCACGGTTCTGCAAGGACTCAATGTTTGCTATGAGATAGGCTTGTTCAGGATCCCAGATGGGTGATGAATATTCAATCTTCGGACGAATGAGTGTGAGGAACGCAAGTTTCATCAGGTGGGGGGGAGCCTGTCTGAGGTTGTGCTTTAGTAGGCCGAGTGAGCGGTTGGCGGATGCTAAAGTTATATTAATGTGGTTATGCCATGTTAAGTCAGATTGCAGATTAACTCCAAGGTACTTGTAGGTAGCAGCAAGTTCGACAGAGTTGTTATTTAGAAAATAAGTTGTGGGAATGTGAGCGCTGCGAGTGAAAGACAAAAACTTAGTTTTGGAAGTATTAAGTGGCATAAGCCAAGCCGTCCACCATGCGGTTACTGCATCAAGGTCAGTTTGCAAACATTGTTGGTCAGTGATAGATGAAATATTTCGGTATATTACGCAGTCATCGGCAAAGAGTCTAATTCGAGAAGACACAGAGTTGGGTAGATCATTAATATATATATTAAAGAAAGGAGTGGGTCAAGGACGCTCCCCTGTGGTACCCCAGAAGTGACTTTAGAGTGAGTGGAGTTGTAGTTATTAATGGAGGTGAACTAAAGTCTAGCGCTGACGAAGTCCGAAATCCAAATAACAACAGTAGGGTGAATATTCAACTGAGTTAGTTTGAGTATATGCCTATGATGAGTAACACGGTCGAAAGCTTTTGAAAAATCCAGAAAAACGGCATCAATTTGTTCGCCAGCATCAATGGATGAATGCAAATCATGAACGAATCCGGCGAGTTGTGTGTCACAAGAGAAGCCCTTGCGAAAACCGTGCTGGTATTTGAAAATTATGTTGTTGTTTTCCAGGTACTTAAACATTTGACTATGAATGACGTGTTCGAGAATTTTGGAGAAAGTATTCGTTAGGGAGATAGGCGATAATTAAGCGGAGAAGAATGATCACCTGTTTTGAAGATCGGAATAACTTTGGCAACACGTCAGTCATGAGGTATGAGACCAGAAGACAATGATTGAGAGAACCGGGCAGTTATTATGGAACAAATGGAGTGCGATGTGCTTTTAAGTATTTTATGATGGAAGCCATGTTGGTCAGAACTGGTAGAAATCTTAAGAAATTTTGTAGGCATAATATACCAGTTTGACTAACTAATATTTCGGACATTGATATGTTAGGAAAATTAATTAAGCAGTGCGCTGACGAGGCGTCTTCATTAGTGAATACGGAAGAGAACGCCTCGTTAAATAGCTGAACACAGTGGGCTTCAGGAACTGGAATCCCATCATTATCAGTAAGAATTATATCGGGTTTGTTAATTGGGTTGATCACTTTCCAGAATCGGCGAGGGTTCTTTGCTAACATGGATGATAAGTCCTTAAAGAAAAAGTGGCGCCTGGTTGACTTGAGAGACATTTGGTAAAGCTTGTCGCATTCCTTATATTTTTTCCACGCCCTCGAAAGACGGTTCTTATCTGCTTGCCTGTAAAGGCGCTTCTTTTTATTATTTAGTCGACGAAGCTGTTGGTTGAACGAAGGTGCATATTTATTCTCTTTGATTGTAACTACAGGGATAAGGTTATTGATAAGGTCAGTAAGGGGTCTTTGAAAAGTGTCCAATTTTCTTCAACACAGCGATATAAGAAATCATCCAGGAACGCCAGGGAAAAAAAGATGCAGTTTGTTATTAATAGTCACATAGTCGCCTTTATTGCAGCATCTGATTTGTTTTGTTCTTAGGTTCTTTTTGTTGAAAGAGCAAGATAGATTGCCAGTTATAATGGCATGGTCAGAAAGCCCATCGAGGAGATTGAAGTCGGAGCAGATGTCGGGATCGGTTGACAACTCAAGATCCAAAATGTTAGCAGCACTAGTAGAGGATCGCGTAGGCAGATGAACGAGCTGCGTTAAGGAAAAATCAAGACAGGAGTGGAGAAAAGCATGAGCTTCAGTGTTACAGGGAGGGACGGGTAATAAGTTCCAGCTAATGGTTGGAAAGTTAAAGTCGCCGAAGATGATCAACTTACTTTTGGGAAACGCGTACACACCTCACTCAGAATTCGAGAAAATTCTTACGAAAAGCCAGCCACTAGGTCAGGGGGACGATAAAAAACACCAATTATAATGTTAGTTGCCCCGCACCACACTGAGACTAAAACGCACTCGAGAAAGAAGTAGCAGTGACTGGAACAACAATAAATTATTTTCTGATAGCGAGAAGGACGCCTCCTCCCCTACGAGAGTTCCTATCACACCTAAAAAAATTAAAGAATGACCCCTGTACTAAAATGCAGTCATCATGAACGGTATTATTAAGCCACGTTTCGGTAAGGGCTACCAGTGATGCAGAGGATGAATCAATGAGTGATGACAGCGCAACGCTCTCCGGCAAAACACTTCGGATGTTAGTGTACAGAAAGCACACAGTGTTCCCACGTGCAGGTGGACGTTGCCTTGAAGAATGTAGTGAACTGCCGAGTGATTGACTACGTGAGCAATGTCATTCCGCACTGCATCGTGAGACGCACACACCATGATTAGCATCAGTGTCCCATTCATACATGTCATCATTGATAAAAAGCTTGCTGAAAACCAGACGCATACGGTCGCCTTCTTTTTTAACCGTTTTACAAAACTGCAGTAGCTTGCGACGTTTGACACGGACAGCCTCGGAATAGTCCCGCGAAATGCTGAACTTTTTGCCTTTTAGCTTGAAGCCCATACTTATGACTGCCTCTACATCCTTGTCGTTATAAAATTTAGCAATTATAGGACGACATTTGTCAGTCGAAAAGGGACCCAGCCGATGAGCTCTAGCGATGGAAGAAGCAGTGACACCAAGCGTGTCGGTACAAAAGTCGCTAACGAGACGTTCCAAGGCTTCCCAGTTTTAAGACTCATCAGAATAATCGATTCCAAAGAAAAGTACGTTTTACCTACGAGAGCGGTTTTCCAGGTCGTCAATTTTGTCCTGCATTTTACAAATTCCTTCATCAACATTCCTGGCGGCGGGGACATTTGACGACGATTCGACCTCTGACTCAAGCTCCTGGACACGCTTGCTTAGTACTTCCATCTCGGTTTTAAGCGTAATATTAATACTCAGAACTCTGTTAAGAGATTCGAGGTTGTTTGCATGACCAGCGTCTATACGCGTAACTACCTCCGCCAGATGATCAAGCTTGTCTTCCTGAGCTTTGGTCATAGGTCCGTGGTTGGCTTCGATATCGCCGCCAAGTAGCAAGAGACGCCGAAGGTACCCAAGTACAGATCGGAAGCGCTTGAAACAATGGGGGGCCACGACACCGTTACAAGACAAACGTCGTCGTCCCGATAACACTGAGCACCATTGTAACTAACCTGGAAGTATATGACGGTTGAGCGTTGTGCCACGAAGACAGTGCCGTGACCCGAGGGGGCGTTGAAGTGAGCGCGCTTATATGGGGGCGGGAAACGGCGAGCTGATGGTGTCCCCAGTTGCCAGCCGAAAGCGAGCGGTTTGGCCAGACTTGGTGGGAGCTGTGGCGGCGGGCTTGATGGGAGGCTGTTGTTCACTGATAGTTGGTCCTGAAAGGCAGCCGGTTCATCGGGAGGTGGCTCGGCGAAACAGAAAGGGTCAGCAGGAAACAGGCCACCCAGGACGGTGAACAGCAAAACCTGGAAGTTCATGACGGTTGAGCGTTGTGCCACGAAGACAGTGGGTGACCCCAAATCTCTCAAATTTAACACTTCTATACAAATTTTTTGTAGTCTTTTGTACTGGGTACACCAAATGTTATAATCTGGTGGTAACAATTTCTTTACAAGCAATAACACGGCTTTCTCACTGAGTAAGATAAGAGTACATACACACCATTGCCGGTGAGCTCTACGCACAAACACTAAAATGAGCCAAAGCGTCAAGCGCTACGCGTGCTCTTGTAACACGAGTTTACTCACCGTGAATTTGCTGCAAAAACTGCACAGTTCATTTATCCTAGGCAAGTCTCATTCTTTCCTCAAATACTTTCACCATATGCTCCGGCAGCAAATATTTTTCGGATACTTAATTTTCATTTCGTACGTTCCCGTAGCAGTCGATGACCGCCGCTGTGGCTCAGCATTGAAGAGAAGTTTATTGGACCCGTAATTCATGCAAAGGGGCCACAGTCCTTGACAAAGACAAAAACAACAAGGCAGCGACTAGTGTCGCTTGGTACAAACAAGCTATGAAACAAGAACACGACGGCGACTGCTGTCGCCGTTCACACAAAATCATTCACAGCACAGAATGTTCAAAGGGTCCATAATGTCCAGGCATCGCGGGGTGAAGCACGCTCACTAAATACGATAACGCGCACCGACACCGCACACCACACACTCAATACGGCAGGAGCCGCACCGTGACGCGGCCCCCGCTGGCGGCGATGAAGCGGGTGCTCAGCCGCCGCAGGAACTTCTCTTCTGGGAGGGTCACACGATCTAAACACGCCCGTTCAAAGAGGCGCGCCCGAACCCTCTGCAGCATGGGGAACATGGCGCGTTGAGGCCGGCCCTGCAAGGAAGCGACGCCTCTCTGGCTCCACAAAACAAAGGCCCCGACGCATAGTAAGAGCCGCACAAATGCGTCGCGCGGTCTGGTGCGCGAGTCGAGGCTAACAAAAAATATGCGCGACATCAGCCGCCAAAACGTGCGCACTGTTAGAGCGCTGGCTATTGAGCCGGAGTTCCTGGATTCCATCCTGGCCGCGGTGGCTGCGTTTCCATGGAAATGACACGTAAAGGCATCCATGGGCTCTGTGATGTCAGTGAACGTTGAAGATCCCCAGGTGGTCGAAATTTTTCCCGAGCCCTCCACTACGGCAACTCGGTCTCTCTATTTCCCTTTCTTCTTTCACTCCCACCTTCCTTCCGTGCTTGACGGCGCGGTTTGGGCGTCCACCGATATGCGAGACAAATACTGTCCCATTTGCTTTCCGAAAGAAAAAACAATTTTAACAATTTTTTAATTTGCGAAATCAAAGCACCTGTACGGGCCGGGAACTGCTATCAAGAGTGCTTCAGAAGCTTTTTCTCTTTTCAAATGAAAATGATATTCCAACCAGGTTGCATAAAAAAAAGCATAATATCGCTTTGTTACAAAAAAAAATGTAAGATAATTGTTCCAACTTTCATTAGCGTCTCGAGACGTTTTTCAAATTCTACTTATAATTGAAAACGAACCTTTAAGCTGGGATGAAAATTGATGCTGTGTTTGCTGTTCACTGTGTCATTTACAATATGCAGCAGCAAACGAATCCCACTCTCAAGAAGGCATTTCAACTCGGCGTTTAAGGCGTGGACAAAATTTGATACTGATCATATTCTGCGTAATTTAAAGATGAAAATAAAATAAACTCAACAAGAAGCCCCCGCCGACGTAGTTTTTGACTTTTTTTGTCGCGCGATCCGTATGTATTTAAGGGAGCATGTTGCGAACTAAATGGGAAATTCGGTAAACATTTTTTTATTTTTCACTTCATATTTTCTCGTGAGCCTCGGATTTGCATCTGTCTCGTAGCAAAAGTTACAGCCAAAAATACAGAGGAAATCCAAAGTAAACGTTTTCTCAATGTGTAGTGTTCAAACGCTCGGAGCGAATCGCACTTCTCATGGTTCTCGCGCATCGTGGACTCTGGGACTTTCTGGCAAACGAAGTCCAACATCCTAGCATAGTTAGGTATAACCGTGAAGAGGAAGGATTAGCGCCTCTAGTGGTGTCATAGTTAAATTTCTTTCAGGAAAAATGAAAGCAATGGAGGCAGTAAACGAACTCGACAAAGGAATAAAGTCAATTTTTTTTTCTCAGCTTTCTTTATTTCTTTGATCCCTCTCTCCCATCTCTTCCACATTTTGCAAAGAATGAGAGTAGAATTATTCTGTTTTTTTTTGTGCATGAATTTTATGACCTTCAGAAGAGAAAATATGGCATTTTTTTCAGATATTTACGGATTAAAGTTTTTGAAAGTTATTCATTGAAGAAACGTTGGAATTTGATACGCGTACATCAGTTGACCTTTGAGTTTAATGAGCATTGCACGACTAAAACGTAATTATTAGGTTCATCAAACGGAATAGAAATTTTAAACATGATGACATTAAAAACTTCACCAATATCTAATTTATTTCCAGAACCAGGGGTAACTTCATTACTTTATGATTGTATTTTCTCAGCTACTACAAATGCACGGGTAATAGCAAATGCCACTCTGAAATCTGCATACAAGATAACATATCGTACCAAATTGTGTTCCATTATTCTAAATAGCCAAAAACGTCTCAATTGACACGTCCTGCATTAAGGAGGTACGTACAACTAGACGCTCGGCACCACTATATGCGAGCAATTTTAAAAAGCTATGATCATTATTTTACTCGGTGTTGTGCTGATTCAGCCGCTTGAAACACGTTTGAAGGATTTGGAAGCACGTGGGTGCCGCAATTAATATTAAATAAAGTTATTTAATTTCAACACGATGGGATATTAAGGATAATATTTCTCGAATTTTCTATACGAATGCAAATGCAATTGCCAGACCCGGGGAAAACAACATTCTATATTCTAAGTGAGCTTTGAACGCAGCCATCCGAAGAACACACCCATAGCACTGTTTTAGTCCCTTGATGCGAAGGCACATTTTCCCAGTTTTTCTGGTGTCAGTTCTCTACAGAAAAGTAACTGAAATTTTTTGTAGAGTCTTTAAATCTATACAAGGAGCTGCGAAACGCCCGGAGATAGCTTGCAATCGGTAACAAATACATGCAAGCCGACCACACCAGCACGAAGCGCTGGTCGATAAGGCCCCCATCACCGTGGCCATAACAAACAACGTCCTCAACCTGGGTACGGTCCATATTTATCTCTTCGCGCGATTAAATGGCAGCCAACGCACTATAGCCCTCTCATCCCGTGCTCCTCGCATCGCCTCTTTGCCAGGCGGACCGGCTGAAGTGCACTGAACTGGCTGACCAATCAGGCCTAATGATGCAGGCTGAAAGTTTACTGCGCACTTAGTTTGATGGCTAATAAAGATATTCTGTCCCTCTCCGTCCTTTGCGCTACTTCAATCAGTCGCTTTGAAAACGCGAACTTCGAAGACATCGTTCTTCCTAAAAAAAAACTACTCTCGAAATTTTCTTCGCACTGGCAGATCATTAAAAATTGTGCGGGAAAGTGGACTGGAAACTCCGAATTGCGCTGCAACTGCTCCGAAACAGGTGGCGATTTCGACACGTGGAGCTGCGGCAATATAAATTATTGCTCCCCTGATGGCTATCTGACTAGGAAAAGGATCCTTCGTCTGAAGGCTAGAAAATGCCCATGCACTTTATATCAATGAAATGAGATGTCACACTGAATTTGCAATATTATGGTTGGCATAGTGCATTTATTATCCTAGTTGAGTGATGTCACATGCAGCCTATCCTTTTACCGGCTTATTACGAGCGGTACCGATCTCTGTGATACAAGTGCGAAAATTTTTATATATACGTGCTCTTAGTCAGCGCTCGATTTTTTATTGCATATATAACTCGGAAGGCGCTGCAGCCATAGAGAAGTACGCTTCCTATGTTGTTATCTCTACCCGCGATTCTCAGGGCTTTCCAAGAAATATGTCCGAGAGGAGTCATCGGTAGGATGTTGTAACGGTGCTATTCCTTAAAAGAAAGCACTATCGATTATCTAAAAAGCCTTTATAAGGAAAGGAATTTGTAGACAGATAACTGCTTGAGTGTATCCTACCGTTGAAGTAAATCGTTATCTAGAGACCATCTTTTGATTCCTGGACCTGTTTTCATACCAATCTAGATGCGCCCATGTGGTATCTACCTGCTCTTTTTGGCATCACTGCTTGGTATCTCCAAGTAAGTACGACATTTTGCAGTTTTCATGAAAAGGGTCTATGCTAAAGACAAAATAAAAGGCACCTTGCTTGAGACACTTGGGGATTCTTCGCTGTAAGTGAAACGCTGAGGTTTTTCTAGGTCGGTAGCGCTTAGCACTTCGTTTACCGCGTCTTTTTAAATGGTTCACTTTGAAGGATGGCGCAGAATACTTCATTCTGAGCAGTCCGAGCCGCTTCTGGATATGCAGTGCCATTGAGTATGTTGCAAAAACATTGTAATTCGCTTTCAGAATTGGTATTTTTTCAGCCGAAATATAGAGTGTATTAAGCTTCGCACAAAACCTGTGAGCACCCAGCGATCGCTCAAGCATGTCACCCGAAGCGACGTCGTCTTGACTCCCCGAACATTTACCAGTAGACACAATAACCATGTTGTGATTAGAGGAAGACACTGGCTTTATACAGCATGACATACGCCTGGTAAGTAGAGCCGAAGTTAGGAACATCGTGGTCCAGGCGAGCATGCGAATTTCCTTGGATACGGGAATAATCAGGAAATCTTCCCAGACAGCCCTGCGCCTAGTAGGCCCGAGTTTTCAGTGATTATAGGCAGCACTGCAGGACTTCTATCGCTGCGTTTGTTAGATCCAAAGCGATCATTATGATTACACACGCAGTCGCCCAGAGCATAATCAACCTATATAGGCTTCATAGATTATGAGAAACCATTATTCTCAGTCGAAACCTCTTCACTCTTGAGGGCATTTTGGAATCTTGGTGTAGAAGAGCTTTACGTAAAAATAACGGAAGTTATCTATATAGGGTCCCCAATAAAATTTCAAGAAATGGTGTCTGGCATATATCTCGCGAATGCTATTCACCGTCAGTTCATTGGATGTATCAAGTGTCCTGGATTGGGAAAAGTTTAGGATCAGAGTGAAAGAAGAATATCTTAGTAATCTGCGACTCGCTGCTAACATTGCTTTGATAAGTCATTCAGGAGACGGACTGCAACAGATGTTCAATGAGCTATGCAGGTAGAGCTGAACGGTGGATGCAAAAATGACATGATGATAAACCAAGATGATGTTCACTGTACGAGGAAAAGAACAACAGTTTACAATTGGTAGCGAGGTGATGAAAACGGTAAAATAATGCGTCTGTTAAGGCCAGGGAATGACCAGAGACCCGGATCACGAGAGTAAAATAACTAGAAGGATTAGAATGGGGCAGAGAGCATTGCAGGTTATCTCATACCATGAATGGCAATTTACCAATATCCATCAAGAGGAAAGCATATCCCGCTGTATCTTACCGGTGCTTACCTACGGGGCAGAAACCTACAGGGTAACGAAACTGGCACAACTTGAGTTATAGAGAGCCCTACGGCTATGGAAAGAAAAATTATACGTGTAACGTTAAGAGATCGCAAGAGGGCGGAGTGGGTGAGGGAACAAACGCGGGTTGATGACATCGTAGTTGAAACTTAGAGGACGGAATCAACTTGAGCAGGCCATGTAATGCGAACACAAAAAAAACCTGAAATCCTTGAGGGTAACAGACTGGATTCCAAAGGAAGAGAAAAGTAACAAGGGGCTGCAGAATGCTAGGTGGGCGGAGGCGGTTAAGAAGTTTGCGGGGGGTAGGGCGGCAGCACGATAGGATTATTTATAGGGGTGCGGGAGGGCCCTTATTCAGCAGAGAGCGTAGTCAGGCAGATAACGATGATGATAAAGTCAGTGATTTCCACGCGTACCGTTTTACTAACAAGAAAACACCCTTCGAAGCGCCGTATCGCACGCATGTAACAAATCAAAACACATGGCGTAAGGCTTGAAGGGGCGCATGAAAGCACAAAACTCGCAGATATGCAGGCATTGGATATTTACCCGCTAGATCACATTTATCTGGGTCCCGTGCATTTCGTATCATCCTGGGAACGAAGCGGCGCACCAATTTCCCCGAGGATTCATAGTCAAGGAGGTAGTGCGGTCCACCGACCTTAGGCTGGCAAAGGAACGAGTGACATCCTACAAAGAAATGACAACCTAATTCAAGATATTCGGAAAAAAATTACCAGAACCACACTGATCGCTAAGCAAAACACGTCAGTTGGAGGAAGCTCCAAACGGACACTTTATATAATGCGTACAATTACTCCAAATGGTTCCCAGCGCATCTCAGGCCCTTCTGTTGTCTCTGCGAACACCAAAAGCAGATACACCACACTTCTTATACTCATGTAGCCTATAGAAGCGATACAAAAGTATGCAGTTCTCTACCCAGCCGTAATCGCAGTGCGCGGCCTCACTCCTCAGCTCGGACCCGGATGTTCCCTTACCGGTCACGATGCGGGCCGAAGAAGTCGCCGAATGAAAGCTTCCGTCAGCCACGTGGCGGCCGGCCTAGAAGAGAAGGCCACCGCTGGAAGAGGAACACAATTCCAACCCGCGCATAAAATTTCTTCTTCAATGAAGTTTACATTCTCCTCCTCACAAGCATGCATCAAGTCTCACGAAATGGTGGAGATTTCAAATTTAAAAATAAAGTACGTGTGTTATGTATTAGCTCGATGCTGTCGCATTTTGCGGTGGGCCGCCTTCTCAGGCTCTCCAAATTTATGTTTGTTTTTCTGAAAGCGAATGAATGATGCCAGTGAAATAGACAAGAAAGAAATGAAATGCATGTGACATACCCATCCGAACCAAAACAATTAAATATTGTAACGTAGGAAGGTACGCTCTGGACCCTAAATTTGTAACTTTCCTTTTTGCTCTTTTACGAATGCTATACGTAACAAACATTTCACCACTGAAAATGAGCACATTTCCATTGCATTGCGTGATCAAAATCTCGACCATTCTGTTTAATAGTGCTCAGAAAGGAAGAAGTAAATCAAGCGCGGCAAACGGTTATAAGGAAAGTTTTTCGTTGTAGATAAATTTCGTTTGTTTTCTTTCAGGGGCGGATTTGGTCCAGAATTTCTGCCACGTCCCAGCATGCGATTTTGTCGAGCTGCGGTAAGTTGATCTTTTTTTTTTACTTTTTTTTTTGCAAAAGAGCATACGCAAAAACATTGCTGTGCGTCACGCCAAATTGATTTAAGTCAGAATATAAAAGCCGAGGAACATCATTTCAATAAAACAAGAAAAGACGTAATATACAACGCGCGAGTGCGATGCTTAATAAGCGTCTGCAAATTGACAGACACGAGTAGCTTCATTTCGTAGCGGAAGCGGTTATAGCGTTCGTTTAGCCATGCAGCACTGCGATCTAACGTGGAATCTGCGGTGTTATGCATAAGGCGTTAATTTCCTTGAGGAATAATTTATTTCGCTCATATAGTCTATTTATTTCAGGCAATTTGATTTCATTCAGCATCAATCCAGGCGCCAAGTGCCAAACGTGGAAGGTTGCGGCCGCCCGTAATGGCTGGCTGTCTAAAGTGTAAAATCTCTTTCCACTTTTTCGGCGAGAGGAGCGATTTATTTCAAGGGTTTTTACAGTCTCAAAGCGGCTCAATCTATGGGGGACGCCGTAGTGTCGGACTATAGATAATCTCACCAACCCGACGTTCTTTACCGTGCACTAGTATCGTACAGCCCAAAGGCTTCTAGCATTTCGCCCCCGTCGAAAGGGAGGCGGGGCCGGGATAGAACCTGCGTCTTTCGGGTCAGCAGCCGGGTGCCGTAACCACTGAGCCACCATCTGGCTAGTAAGTAAGAGAGAGAAGAGTGTTAGAGCTCAAACATAATGGTTAGAGCTCGTCGCTTCCTGCCGCGTTCTACTGAGACGCATATGCATATATAGAGGAATCTATCAGGAGTTCCGATGTGCCCGTTTAAACTCGTGAGATTGTCCAAAAGTGGGTTTTTATGGTAGTAAATGGGGAGATGGCGTCTCTCAAAAGCGCACCACTAAGAGAGTGACGTCATACCCAAGCCACAAAGGACCTCACGGCCAGGATAAGGCGTAATAGAAGGACTGGAATTGTGGTATCTCCGTTTTCATGGTACGGTCGAAGCATTTGTCGCGTACAGAGGGCAAAACGCATGTCTAGAACACACTCTGAGCGTGTTTTGGGCGTAACACGCAATAAATAGCGATAAGATTTGGTTAAAATACCTGGATGTAAACATGTGCAGTTAAACTCGTAGAATTTCATCGTCATTTTTTTAGCCTTTTTGATTTGCAGCGGCTTTGAGAGCTCCGGAACACACAGTTTGGTCGTTCTAGACATGTGTTTTGCCCTCTTACAATGTGAATCCATGCACGGCACAAAATAATTTCTAAAACGCCAGATGACATTTACAGCCGTGTAAGAGGGCAGACAGTAATTACGCGACGTCGACAGCTTGGCTTGAGCCCTGCATTGAGTTTCAGAGCGTGCCACCTTATGTCACACCCGCCGAAAACATAAAAGAACTTCTCACTTCATGTCCACTCGTTCCAGCGCTCATTTGGGAATTTTAGTTTCTTTTTTTATGTATCCCAAGTGGATTTATAAAACGTTAACAATTGCGGGGCAGGAAAAACAAAACGTCTTTGTTATCGCTTGCTACCGCTGACAAAGGATATCGAAATGACAGTTATATGCTAATATAGAAGAAATGGCCCCATTAGGTCAAGCCGAAAAATTTGCTCAATAAACTTCGTGCAGCGGCTCAGACATAAGTGATGCCTGTAGTGGTCAGTACATTTCAACTTAAAATGAATACCGTTCCTGGAATGATTTCAATTTCGGTTTTTTTGGCACGTAAATCACCCAACCTTGGAATTTAAGGCCAAGATAATTTATGGGGCACTTCGTTTATCTAACTATTTGCATAATACCTTCATCCGGAAATGCATTGCGGATAAAAGAAGACAGCGTTTTTATTGTATCTCTGTGCATTCCTCGTACTAAGTTTGAATACCGGGTAAACACAAAGCTAACGTGCGACGCAGTAGAAACGGCGCTGTTAGCAGCGCTAGGAGAAGCAGGGTTATTTGCTATTTCTTGCGGGAATGAACAGGTGCGGGCGCCAAAGCTACAGTAAGAAAGATGAAGGTGATACATAATTAAAACTGGTAGGTTCATTTGCTAACTCCTTTAAAAGCCTTTGAGCTTTTTCTTTTCCTCACAAAAATGTTCTTTGTTATTTAACTTTAAATATTCTTCTCTCGTTTTTCAGCGATGTATTTTTTTCAAAATTCACGCTTGCCTCCTACATATTGTCGTAATCCCACGGAAATTTCCTTGCTTACGCCACTACACCTTGGTAATCCCCACATGTGGGCATGTGCCATTACAAATAGCATGAAGAAGAAGAAGAATCACTGACATCGTTCACCCTTCATCTCGTTTCATAATTGATCGGCGCGTTCATGTGCACAGGGGAGGTGCAGCCATGCACCTAAGCGGTCGATATGATTCAAGAGCTGAAAAAAGCAGCATGTTCTGGAATGTGACCGAGGCCCGTATTCAAAGTTTCGTCCTTTTAAAAACCGCCGCTTTCGGTGACACTTGGATCTTTGATGCGCTGGAAGAGAATAATGCGGCTCGAATGCAGAGAAAAGTGCCAAAGAAACCGGATGGTAACACCGCACACATAGCGTACGCCCCCATAACTGATGTTGAAATGAGATAAACGGCATCATGTAGGCGCTGTCTTAAGCGCAGCCTCTCGCTTCGCAGAGAACTCGTCCGTGTTACTGCGGCTATGAGCACGTCAACTGGCTATAAATTGATTAGAGAACTTTCGCTTCCTCATATGTTGCTGTACTAATTTGCATGGACGATGACTGTCGCCTGCTTTTCCTTATTTCTCGCGAAATTCCGTAGCTACTGGGCCTCAAAAGAACCTGTTGTTGGGTTAATGGTTCTTTTGAAAACCCCACGGCCTCATACAGACACACACGCACGAACACACACCCACACACGCACGCACACACGCACGCGCACGAACACACATACATTTTATTTTTCCAGAAATTGGAAAGGGCTCCTGACCTAAAAGCTACACGTTTGAGTAGGCCCAGGAAACCCAATACATGGATAGATAGATAAAAAGATAAATAAACATTGATCCAAAAAGTTCACAAATGCAAATGATCTTTACTTTTGCCATAGCGTACACAAGGCATTTAGCATACATGATGCATATCACAAAAAAAGATCTTAGACAAAGCAAGACAACAACAAAAGAGCATAACATCAATGTGCAATTCAATATGAAATATCTCTGCCAGAACAAAAACAGCTGTAGAAATCAGATATTAGCAAAATAGGAATGCCGATGCTTGACACTGTATTCATGAATGGAATAGTATTTGTTGAGCGCAACAGGAAGGTTATGGGTGAAGGACTGATGTTAGTAGAAAGTGCGAAATTTCGCGATCGCCCATTTGTCTGTATTTCTTGTGTTCATGTTTGAATTTGTAATGCACTATTTGAAAGACGCCAACGAGGCCATAGTGCTTTTTAGTTGTGGGAAGGAGTAGCAGGCTGCCTGTAACAACTGAAAGTCGTACTGGCTATCTATGGGAATAAAGTTAAGGGCATCAATAATGGCATCAAAAATAAGGGCATCAACAATGTTAAGTGCACAATAGCTGGAGTTATCATTGTGTCTGTGTTTTAGCACCTTGAGCGACGTCACATAAAGTGTAATCCGCCCAAAATGCTTACTCCGTGCAAACATTTATTCGCTATTCTAGAAGTCTGTAATAGCTGTCAGAGCGTCCCTTATCATTATCGTGTGCACTGTCGGGCAGCATGAGCCAGCTCCAGATGCGCCCGACAAGTCACCAGCGACGTGTCGCTACCTGACACTCGACACGCCAGAGGTGGTTTTTCGGCGTCACTTATGGTCTTCGAAGCCGAGGTGCTGTGGTTCTGACTTGAGCTCACGAGTTAGATCGCAAGTCAAGGTTTCAGGCGTCAGTGGGCATGCGTACGCTTCGCGCCTTTGCGAATCTCTGAAAACTTCAGCTGCGAAGTCTTCCAAAGTGTACATGAAGAGAAATACAGCAAGGCGTTTTTTTTTAAGCTGATTGAATTTCTTTATTTACTGTACAAAAATTAAATACCTCGTTCATGCACCTCCCTCATAAAAGGAATACGAAATGTAAATTCCCGTCTGCACAAAGGTTCAGTCATAGCAGCTACTTACGTTTAGCGATGTTGCAGACGACAGGACGTCACAGCGACTTCCCCCCGCCGCGGTGGCTGAGTCGTTACGGCGCTCGGCTGCTGACCCCAAAGACGCGGGTTCGATCCCGGCCACGGTGGCTGAATTTTGATGGAGGTGAAATCCTACAGGCTCGTGTACTTTGCTATGTCAGTGCACATTAAAGAAACCTACGTGGTCGAAATTTCCGGCGACCTTCACAACGGTGTTCTTCACAGCCTTAAGTAGCTTTGAGACGTTAAGCCCCGATAAACCAAACCAAACAGCGACTTGCCGGTTAACTAAGGATGCCAGCTTGAGTTTTGCAGCGAATGAGTGCACGAAATGAATTTCTTCCGCTCCTTTTTCCTCTCGAGCTAATCTTCAAACGCCGTACTGTGCAAACAATCAAGATGTCTTATTAACCATCGGCGATCGGTGACTCTAGCGGCTGCCATCTGTGATATCAAAGCCATGTGTGGCTGCGTGTATTATTTTCTTTTTAAGCTCACCTACATTGTTGAAATCGTGGGAAATAGCATCTGAACTACAATTGTCGTTCACTACCGATGTCCACTGGATAAATGAAACAACTTCTCATTGCCTCTTTACTCTGGCATCTCAAACTCAACTATAACTGTTGATTTTTTTTTCTCATGTTCCATTTTGGCAAAGAGCAATATAGCTGGTGTATACGTTTGGCTGCGGCATCTGGACGCTGTAACATACTAATGGCGCTCACAGTCTCAACAGAACTGACATCATCTTTCGTCGTTTCGACCAGTCAGGTTTTCCCTGAAATGAGGAAACTCAGAAAAGGCACCCTGCTTTAACGCCAGTATGTAAAAGCGGTCACTCGATAAGCATCAGCAACGTTGTGCGGCCAAATCGCGAAAATGCAGTCGAACATCTCTCTGCAGGAGGGTAAAAAAAGGGGGTATACAGGCGTTCTTAACACGTGTCTGAAGCCGATTCGAAGCGCGCAGGTGTGCAGCCTGCAATGTATATCAACTTTCCAAAAATGTGCTCCAGGGGTGCTGCAAACCGTTTTGACGTGATAGCATTAAGGCTTCCGTTCTGCATATTACCCGGCCAGCGAAAAATGGGCAATGGTAGTGCGAACTGGCATTTCACCACGAGGTCAAACTGGGGCATAGGATTCTGCACGGTCTCGTGCAACGTGCTATGTTCGAAGAATGAGCCGGGAGAGGATGGCCCAGGTGGCTACTCTACCACTGGTGCCAATGGTCGACCTGATGCAAAAGAAAATGCCTGTATAGATGCATATTTTTGTTATTGCATACTCTCAACAATGACAGCCAAAAAGTATGAAGACGTGCTCTTCACTTACAGCGAAAGAAAGATAACATCTTTAGTGTGTGTGTTTGTGTGTGTGTGTGTGTGTGTGTGTGTGTGTGTGTGTGTGTGTGTGTGTGTGTGTGTGTGTGTGTGTGTGTGTGTGTGTGTGTGTGTTGTGATAACCGAGTGTAAACGACTGTACTGAGATGGGAATACTAATCAAGCTCTGTGTGATGTTAAGAACCGCCGTTTTATGCGAACAGGAACATCGTGAAGCTTGAAGAATCCTCGCTTTCTGTGAAAGAAAACGTTGTGTGCGGAAAGAATGGTCATGTGATGTGGAAAAATAAATTGTTGGGCGTGTTGTGATAAGGAACAGATTATTGTGTGCACTAAAGAAGCATCATGTAATGAGAAGCGAATTGTAGCGTGAGCCCACTGGGCATTCTAGCTATGGAGGGACCGTTACCTCTGCCGCGTCCTATTCTTACATGCAAAGCTGAAGTGTGCCTTTAGAGCACCTGGTCTCACGTTCGATTTCTAGTTTTCTTTTCATTTAAAAGTCAAACCCTTCGAAACTGCACATTGCAAAGGCATCGAGAACGATGTCAAGAAAAACTGTTTCCTTTTTATGTACCCAATGTACGCAGCACAGCAGTGCAATGCAAGGAGTGTATATCAGCGCAGAAGCATTTGATGTGAAAGCATAGTACGGCCTTCGCAAGAAAAGTTCTTAGTCGCGTAAGAAAAATTTATAATCTTTACGCAGGCAGTGTTTCAAAAGTATTGGATAAATAGTTTGTTATATTTTCAGAAAAATCTGTCACGCATTTCAATTATAACAATTACTCTCTTCACAACTTTCTAGTGTCACCCTGGACAGTGGAAATTGCCATGCGCTCAAGGATGTATATGCCGCAGGAGGAAGATGGAACGTAACCGCGTGTTCTGCGTGCATAGAGATTCATTCATCCCGTCCTTCATTGAATAGCTTGGACAGGCTCCCCGCGCGAGCTACGCTGACGCTGCAGCTCCTGCATTTTGTCTATATAAAGGAGAAAAGAATGTAGGCTCGTTGTACATTGCACTTTATTTACGAGAGGACATAGTAGCGCTAAAAAAACTGTTGTGTCCCCTTATTGCTTTTGTGTGTGTGCGCCCCCGCATCCTCCTCCTAACGACCACTCGCATCCTCCTCCTAACGACCACTCGCATCCTCCTCCTAACGACCACTTGCCCTTCGTCGCACGCTGTCGCCAGATGCCCCCCCATGGTGCGCCCCCGCATCCTCCTCCTGTTTTGGGAAGCCACTCCCTCCCGTGGACGCTTCTCCGCTCCCTCCTTTCTTCGGGCGGCCAGTTCGGCTCCTGCCTCGTTCGACGCTGGTCGCACCCTCATCGGCTTTAAATAAACGAAGTCTTAAAGTACCGTGTCCGTCTTTCGCTGCATTCAACACAGCGACCGGACACGACAGTGGCGACGAGAAAGTGGATTCGACCCGCGCTACGCAACGCTATTGACAAGCCATGGCTACGCGAGGGTTTCCCAATCAGATACCAGAGTTCAACGGCTCATCGTGGTCATCGTGGGTTGGACGCCTTCAGTTCTACTTTGAAGCTAACAACATCACAGACCCAGCCTTGAAGAGGGCCAACCTGCTGACGCTGTGCGGGGAGCAGACCTACGATACTGTCTGCGCCCTTATTCAGCCAAGCACACCAGCGGCAGTGTCTTACGACGACATCGTAAAAGCGCTGCAAAAGCACTACGACCCAAGGCCATCCGAGGTCTACAGCCGGGCTCGCTTCCAACGACGAGATCAACTGGGAGGAGAAACTGTGAGCGCCTACGTAGCCGCGCTCAAGAAGCTCGCTGCCGACTGCAATTTTGGAACGCTGTCGACAACAGCTACCGGGCAGGAGGGAGACGCAGCTTCTTCTGCTAACACCACCATGCTTCCCTTGGACGTGATGTTACGCGACAGATTTGTGTGCGGACTGAGTGACGAGTCACTGCAGCAGCGCCTGTTCGCTGAGAAGGACCTCACATTCAGCAAAGCTTACGACATCGCCGTTCGAGCGGAGAGCGCCGGTCACCAGCAGAGTGGGATTCGCCGGAACACCGAGCCGGTACACCAGACAAGCAACCAGGTGCGCAAGCCTTCTGTTGTTGTAAAATCGGTCAAAAAGGCACAACGCTGCTGGCGGTGTGACGACCAACACAACCCCCAGAGATGTCGATTCCAGTCAGCCACGTGTAATTTTTGCCACAAGCGAGGGCATATCGAAAGAGCATGCATTACGAAACGGAGACTTGCCAAGATAAAGTCACCTTCCCAGCCTAATCACAGCGTCAACGCCTCAGAGAATACGCCGCTATCTGATCTCCATGGAACAACATCAGCAACACCATCTGTGTTGTACGACCTGAACACCATGAATCTCGGCACGCGACCGAAGATTTTTACAGAAGTAAGCGTACATCACCAGCTGATTAAGTTCGAGGTGGACTCCGGCGCAGCCTGTACTCTGATCAGTGAGGACACGTTCCGAACTTCATGGCCATCTGACGCACCCGCCCTGCAACAAGACGACACGCACCTGCGAACGTGGTCAGGACAGAATCTGCCACTATTGGGCTCTGCCAACGTGCAGGTTAACTACAACGGCCAGACCCATACGCTACCTCTGCTTGTTGTGAAGGGCACAGGATCAAGCCTTCTAGGGAGAAACTGGTTTTCTCCACTAGGCGTGATGATATGCGGCATACACCAGACGCCGAGCCAGAACATGGTTGAGCAACTGCAAGAGAAATACGAAAGAGTATTCTCGGAAGAGATTCCAGGAAACGAAGGGCCCCCGGTCACACTGGAGTTGTTGGACAACGCGCAACCCAAATTTCTGAAGGCCAGGCCGGTGCCGTTTGCTCTCCGAGATTCAGTTGAAAAAGAGTTGGACAAACTGGAGCAGCAAGGTGTCATCGAGCCGACGCAGCATTCAGAATGGGCCACACCACTTGTCGTAGTTCGCAAGAAGAACGGAACCATACGCCTCTGCGGAGACTACCGGAGCACCGTCAATCTTGCGACTAAAGCGTCCTCTTACCCGCTACCGACACCTGAAGAAGTATTCAGTGTACTACGTGGCGCAAGAGTCTTCAGCACATTGGACCTCACCCAGGCGTATCAGCAGCTGAAGGTGAGCGAGTCAACTGCTGAATTATTGGCAATTAACACACTGAAAGGCTTGTACAAAGTCAAGCGACTGCCTTTTGGCGTAGCTGCAGCCCCGGCCATATTTCAAAAATTCATGGAGACAGTGCTTCAGGGCATCCCAGGAGTTTGTGTCTACCTTGAGGATGTCATCATCAGTGGCACTTCCACTGAAGAGCATGCAGTGCGCCTAGAGCTCGATCTCGAAAGGCTATCAAACGCTAATTTGTGCATAAGCAAATCGAAGTGCTGTTTTGCGGTGCCAGAGGTGCAATTTCTGGGACACCGAATTGATGCGGAAGGCATTCACCCTACCGAGGACAAAGTGCGAACGATCACAGATGCACGAGCTCCAACAAACAAACAGGAGCTACAGGCTTTTCTCGGACTCTTGACGTTCTACGACCGGTTCTTGGAACAAAGAGCTACCGTGGCCAACGACTTATACCAACTCCTTCGGAAAGATGTGACATGGACATGGTCGCCACGCCATCAGCAGTCATTCGATGCCCTGAAAGACCTGATTCGAAGATGTACAGTCCTCCGCCACTACGACGAAAGGAAGCCTCTGCTTTTGGCTTGCGACGCATCACCGTACGGAGTCGGCGCGGTTCTATCGCAAACTGACGAGCAAGGAAGGGAAGCTCCCATCGCCTTCGCCTCACGTACGTTGTCGCAAGCAGAACGCAACTACGCGCAACTTGACAAAGAAGGGCTAGCCATCGTCTACGCGGCGACACATTTTCACCAGTACATTGCCGGCCGGAAGGTGACCTTTATAACCGATCACCGACCGCTATTGGGCATTCTGGGACCACAAAGGCCTATGCCACCAACTTTGTCTCCGCGAATGACACGTTGGTGCATCAAACTCTCAGCGTACGACTACGCTCTGGTCTACCGCAATGGGAGTAAACATCAAAATGCCGATGCGCTAAGCCGTCTGCCACTAGACGCAACTGTTGACGAACCATTTCCACCAGGAGACGTTCTGATGTTCGAAGCACTGCCAGAACCTCCGCTTACAGCAGGCACAGTTGCAGCATCTACGCAGAAGTGCGCAGCTCTCCGGCTAGTTTACACAGCTGTTCAACAAGGCAACGTGCATAAACTCAAAGGGGACAACTTCGACGCTTACCGCAGGCGAGCTACAGAGTTGAGCACCCATCGCGGCTGCATCATATTTGGGTCCCGAGTTGTGATGCCGAAAGAACTACGCGCACAAGCTATGTCTCTCATCCACGCCGGACATCGGGGCATCGTTGCAATGAAAAAGTGTGCCAGAAGCTACATGTGGTGGCCTGGCATTGACAACGACATCGAAACAGTGGTGCGAGAATGCAAGCCTTGCCAGAGCAGCCGGAGCGCCCCGCCGAAAGCTCCTGTCCCAGAATGGGAAAAGCCAGACACACCATGGCACACACTGCACATTGATTTTGCAGGACCAATTGAGGGCTGCACTTTCCTTGTGGTCGTAGATGCCTACACAAAGTGGCTTGAGATAAGGCAAATGGGACAGACGACTTCGGCAGCAGTCATTGACAACCTCCGATCACTATTTGCAACGTTCGGCCTGCCGCGCAAGGTAGTGTCGGACAACGGAACACCGTTTGTGTCTGCGGAGATCCTCAAGTTTTATCGCGACAACGGGATCTCATCAGTTACATCGGCCCCCTACCACACAGCGACAAACGGACAAGCCGAGCGCTACGTAGCCGAGCTAAAACGCGCCCTTGAAAGAGATCAGACAGGCTCGCTGCAGCGCCGCCTTGCGCGCTTTCTCTTCAAGCAGCACACGACGGTTCAGAGCACAACAGGCGAGACCCCCTCGAAAATGATGTTCGAGCGTGAAATGCGAACCCAGCTCACAGCCATCCTCCCCGAGCCAAAGGCAGAGACGTTCCGGGAAGAAAAAGCAATTCCGCGCTGCGGCACGCTAAATGAGGGGCAGCGCGTCCTCGCCCGACAGTTTCTGAAAAAGCCACGCTGGGAGGAAGCTACAATTGTCAGACGCATAGGCCTGCGCTCTTGGCTCGTCAACATACATGGCACAGTAGCACGCCGACATCTCAACCAGCTGCGTAGATTTACGACGCCGTCTGAGAGCTGTCCGCCAGCGGAGAGAACACGTGCACCATCTTCCCACATAGCCTGGCACCTCTTCCCGGAAGAAGAGACTTCGCCCAGGACAGACCTAGGAGACACAGCGAACAACAGCCAGCCTACAAGTGTTTCTCCCCCGAGCGCACAAAGCCAGCGCGCCTCCACGCGTGAGCGCCGACCCCCTGCACGATACCAGGCAACTTTCTAAGGGGGAAGGAAGTGTTGTGTCCCCTTATTGCTTTTGTGTGTGTGCGCCCCCGCATCCTCCTCCTAACGACCACTCGCATCCTCCTCCTAACGACCACTCGCATCCTCCTCCTAACGACCACTTGCCCTTCGTCGCACGCTGTCGCCAGATGCCCCCCCATGGTGCGCCCCCGCATCCTCCTCCTGTTTTGGGAAGCCACTCCCTCCCGTGGACGCTTCTCCGCTCCCTCCTTTCTTCGGGCGGCCAGTTCGGCTCCTGCCTCGGTCGACGCTGGTCGCACCCTCATCGGCTTTAAATAAACGAAGTCTTAAAGTACCGTGTGCGTCTTTCGCTGCATTCAACACAGCGACCGGACACGACAGTCGGCTTTAAATAAACGAAGTCTTAAAGTACCGTGTGCGTCTTTCGCTGCATTCAACACAGCGACCGGACACGACAAAAACACAAGGACGACAGGGTAGAGAAAGACAACACAGGCGCTAGACATCAACTTACTTTATTTTCGAGAACAACTACGAATTTATAGGCGACAATCAGGAGCATAAAAAATCAACAATTGAATCGCATGCGTGACGGAAATTTCCAAAACAATAACCTCAAATCTTTAGTGCACAGATAAACATTTTAGCGCTACTACTATGTCATCTCAATCCAAACACCAACTAGCCCAGCTTTCTGCCTTACATACGGGAACTTTCGAATTCTGAGCAGCTGAACTTGACGAAAAGAAGTTAGCACTTAGGAGGGATTAAAGGTTGCCATCAAAGCCTGAGGCAGATGGGTCATACTGTGTTAAAGTAAGCATGGCCTGATATCATTGGTTCAAAAATTTGTCATATGGACCAATCACAAAATGACAGAACAACTAGAGAATAAGTAATCATAAAGACATAAAAAATTTTTTGGCAATACCGGTGGGCGAATCTCTTCAGCCATGGATGATAATCGAAGTCCCATCTCCTTTGCTGTGGTCCATGAAAATTTCGTGCAATCGCCAAATATGTTGGCGCAAAGAAATGGACCCGGTTTTCAAGAAATGGTGTAGTTTTCTTCGATAAACATTTGTATATGACAAAAGAGCGCATACGTCGTTTTCGCCGCTCTTTCTTAATATTGCAAGTTCGAATCGGTACTGGAAAAAAAAACCTGGAACCCGAGTCGCATGATTTTGGAATTGTGCTAGAACTGTCTAAACTTTGTGGAGTCACAGCATCGTCAGAAAGAGCGTTTCTGACATACTGAAAACTCGCACGGCTGTAATTAACAGCTAGCTAGAAACCTTACTTTAGAATAAGGCGCCCAACTGAAATAGTTAAATGTTAACTATTAGAATTTAATTGAGCATCATACTAGTTAAAGCGATTCAAGGTTTTTTAGTGTCCGGCAAGAGGCCTGCTCTTTTTTTAATTTGTGTCAGTTTTCCTGGAGAAAACATGCATAATAGTTGTCTCTTACCGGCAGATGACTCACTTATGAGGCAAAAACTTGGAGGCTAACGAGAAACGTTCCGCTTAAATTCTGGATAACGCAGCGAGCTATAGAAAGGAAAAATATAGGAGGAATGTTAAGAGAGAGAAAGAGAGCAGAGTGAACGGTGAACAAACACGAGTTAATGGCATCCTAGAGCCGAAGTTAAGAGGAAGTGGGAATGACAGGTCATCTAATGCGAAGGCTGGATATTCGATGGCCGTTTAGGCTTATGGAGTCGGTTTCAAGCGAAGGCAAAAGTAGGAAGGAGTGACAGAAAGTTTGAGGGGCGGATTAGATTAGAGATTTCCGCAAAATAAGGAGACCCTAGCTGACCGAAGGTTCAATTGGAGGGATATGGGAGAGGCGGGTGTAGTCAGGAGGCTGTTAATGATGATGAAACCAAGTACACTTTGAGCACAGTTTCTTCCGCGCATCGACCGCAATTTAACATGCGCCATACCTTGCTGAGCAGGTGGGCTGCGCTGGTAAGTCGCGCTGGTTGACATGCGGTGAAAAAACCTGGTATATCTTCACAACAGTCTATGTTCGGTCTGAAAAATAATTCTTTTACCAAATGCTTGTTGAACAAGCTCAGTGTGTGACAATGAAATAAGCCCAAAACTGTGGCAAACGCCAAATCTGAAGACTGAGAAAACATCTCCGTTTATCTGATCATCGTCTTTGATCTTTTTGTCCTGGTTCCATCGTATGTATTTTCAAACTTTTAATTTTTCGCGTAAAAAATATATCTTCTGCATGCATAATATATATCCACGTCGCCTCAGGTTCATTTTTTGAACAAAGTTCTATGATGCAATAAACTCATACAGTTCATTATACAAATATCATAGACTTATCATACAAATCATAGAAAATTATCATTCAGATCTCATACATTTCTGTAAAACCATACAGTCATCATAGAGATGTCATAGAATATCATACGAATTGTATGATATATCATACATATTGTATGATATTCTATGATGAATGATCTATGAGGTTATTGCATCATATAACTTTTTTTCACCAGGGGGAAACTGCACCCCATTCAGTGATACAGCTGGCTCCGCGTAATAAGTCGCCATGTTTTGCATGCATGGGCTCCAAAGCAAGCTGCCACTATTCAACCACCTTGGCAGTACAGGTACTCTCGTTTTGTTTCTTTTAGTCGTAAATAACTGGCTGAACTAGGCTGCGGCTTAGGATATTCAGCTAGAGCCGTCATTGGTTTCATATTTAACTGGTGGCAGTGGCTGCTTTCCGTTTCCGCATCGTACGCTGTCGGTGCCGGGCGTCCGATCTAGCAACGGGGTAGTCCTTGACGCCGGCCGATGGTCCGTCCTCTTCGCTTTGTGGCAACATTTCCTAAGAAAATTAAAATAGGTGCTTGTTATGACATACATGACGGAAGCCAACAGTCATCGAGACCAAGGACCATAGGGAATGTTTTTTTTTATTTTGAATTTGTGGTTTTCATCACTGGGAGTTCGCTGTGGCTTAGCTTGGTTAAGCCTGGTAATTACGAAAGCATATCCGTACCTACGCCATGGTTCAGCTTGTAGTGTAGGTGGTGGTGGTGCTTGTGGTTAGACTTGTGGCGATGCATCTGTTATACAATCCAATCCAATCCAATCGAATGCAATCCAATCCAATCCAATGTAATCTAATCTAATCTAATCTATTCTAATCCAATCCAATCCAATCCAGTCCAGTACAATCAAGTCCAGTAAGGCCGCCGTTCATGTGCACTGCCGTCGCACACGGACGGCGCGAGATCGCGAAGCAATGTTAAGCCGCTGGTGGTTGGCACAGCTACTGCTTTCTAGCGACGTGAGTCGAGCCTAATCTCTTCAGCGTAACGCCACAATCGCGCTCTTAGCGGAGAGCGCAGGAGTAAGGCGCCGGTGGTGGCACCGCCGCGGCTTGCGCGGCGCGAGTCGGTCGCCCTTCTCTTCGGCGGGATGTCACACATGACGTCACACAGAGGTCAACTAAAGGTCAATGGTGGCACCGCCGCGCCACGGCAAAGGCTGAAAAAGCAAGTAGTAAAGCTTTCGCTTTAAAAACAACTATATGCCGCCGGTGGGATTCCTTCGCACGACCTCCGAATTTCGCGTCTTCTGAAGAGTTTAACGAGGCCCTCGTATCTCGTTGTCTGGATGCCATATTCAGGATAACAGGGTTCGTGCACAGCTTCAGCCCTCACCTTTGATCACGTTCCTACTGGGGCTTGGACTCGCGGTGGTACAGGACGTACTAGGTCCGCCGCTATGGACAAGGGTGAAGCTGGTGAACACTCTCAAGGTTCGGTTACACTATACATAAATATCCCCAAAGCAGAAGACTGCGCAACTGTTGGCGTAGCTTAGTTGGTAGAGCACCGGGTCCGAAATTAGGGGTGTCATGGGCTCAGATCCCACCGGCGGCTTTTGGTTGTTTTTTCGTCTGCTTTTATTAAACTCCCATTGATGAACACTGCAAAATAAAACAAGAGAAATCCGTTATGCTCCCTGGTTTAGGTGACTGTTGGTATGTGTCGTGGATCCTCTAAATGGGTATTCATACCGCTTAGAGACCTCACAGCAGAACATCGTGATCGACAAATGGATGGCCCGTCTTTCAAGCATAAAATATGAATACTGGATACTACAGCAACCTGCTCTTAAACCTATTCACGTCCTAATTATTACCACTCTTTCCCCGCTCTCAGATAACCCCGAATCACCCCCATTCCAAAAAACTTTGCAGATGATACCAACCAATGTAGATGTTCTGCTCACGTTAGCAATGATGTCCATGCTATTGATTCGATTATAAATTTAAAAAAACAGTCACAAAAAAAGTGTTCTCTCCGCAACCACTGCAGAGAGAAAGAATTCGCTTTGTTAGGTTGGTCACGGTAGATGTGATATATTGTGTCTCCTTTGTACTGCAATATGTGATGCTCCTGTTGCGCATGCTCTGCTGGCCTTGCTGGGAATGTGCATTTTCTAATACATTTCAGCAAAAAAAAAGAAACAGTCGTTGTGACGTGAACACTGATTCTCTTCTCCCTTGTTTTTGTGACTTTTTTTTTAATTTACAGTGTACCAACTGGCCCGTATCTCAACCCTTCTGGATTCAATTACCGTATATACAGACACATCCCGAACTTGTGTTGGAGCAGCTGCTTATTCAGTTGCGACTGGCAACCAAGTAGCGACCCACACCCATGGACCTTAGTCTGATCCCCTCCGGTAGCCACACCCGAGACCCTACCGACAATCAATAGTATTCAGGACGTTTTCCTACCGCTCGCTAACCCTTCAGGATAAACAATACGCACCGATTCCATGGAGGCTATACAAGCAATTCACACGGGTTCGTTATCTACACGAACGACCTGCAAGCAGGCCTCACCAAACTACGTCCACACACTGTAACACTGAGGTGGATTACTGGTCACGCTGGAATCCCAGGCATTGAGGATCTTTAGAAGAGCGAGTTGGCGGGTTAGTTGTTTCATTTGGAAGGTGACGGAACAGCGCAAGGAATGAGACTCAAGGAACGAATCAATGAAAGGCACACACCGGCGCTGACTATCAACTGAATTTTTATTCCGAAGTACAGAGAACATATAGCGAAGAGAGAAAGGGTCGGTACGTTGATAACAGGGTTGGTGGGTCACTAGAATTCAGAAGATAGCAACGTATGTCGCTAAAACATATACTCGGGAATGAAGTGGCGGTGAGAGGTGATACAGGGGCATGGGGTGTAGAAGGCCGTCGCGCGAATAATAAGCACTAATGGAAGATGTAGTAACAGGTGCCGAAAGATGGTAAAACCTATAAAAAAGAAAACAGCAAGGCGTAAATGGCTTTAAAGCAAAAAAATAACTTAAAACCGAAACATAGAATGTCGTCAACATCTCCAAGGTAAAACGTCATGCGCTGCACTAACGCAAGACCGCCAAACTAATACCGTCAATTCTACAAGACGCTTAACAGAAAAGGTATTCTCATATGCAAATACACACAAACTAGGCGACTCGTTTAGGGTCATTGTTTTGGAGCTAGAAGGCTGGCTGAAGGTATTTGCCACCTTTATTAAGGACAAAGCATAAATTTTAATAATTGATTAGCCCTTTGCGGTTTACAGTTCAGTGAAAATTATTACCTTTTTAAGCCTGAATCTGCATAATCACCTTAAAGAATCCTGCAATGACATCAAAGATTTGTATTTATTAGTTTTTGCCATGCCAGGATTTAAGAAGTTGTACAGAGGAAGCTATCTACAACCATGGTGTTATTAGTTTACAAAACCAAATTTACCTGTCCAGCACTGATTTTAAGCGAAATCTGGAATTTTATTTTAAATTGCCTTTTGTCGCGTGTAACAGACAAACCTAAATCCAAAAGAAAGGTGTGCGCATTGGTTCATGTCCAGGGTCTCTTCTCAGCGAGCTGTTTCTCGCCTACTATGATAGATTGCTTCACAAAAGAATCAGGGGTACCTGTGTTGTGTAAATATTTCGATTTGTAGACGACTATCTCCTTCTTTTAAAATGCAGCAGCGAAGCCATGAGAATTGTAGCAACCGAAGCGCAGTCCATGCTTGGCTATTGCTTGCATACCTCGCATTTAGATCTCAATTCGCGGAAGATAATATCATACGGGTCCTTGACTTGTGTATGCATTTTTACGCGGCGAATGCCTGCTGGTCGTATGAACCCTGAGGTAAAAAACCACTCCTTTCAGATGGGTTCGTCGCTCGAAGTTAGTAAAGCGAAGAATTGTCAGCCTGTGTTATCGTAATGCCCTTAAAAAATTCTTTGAACATCGGCTTCAGGACAGTATTCATAAGCTGGTAGAGCGGCTCCTTGCAGCGGGTAACACTTCACCACTCTTGGTATCAGCGGCCAGCAGCATAAATAATCAAGTTCACCTGCTCCCAATGAGAGCTGCAGAAAAGGAGTTGTCGTTTTCCCACACTGTAAAGAAAGTTGCCAAGCGAGCAGGCAATGACGTGCTCTTTTTCTGTGCCCATTAAGCTCGCCTTACTCTGCAGGAAAGTCAACAAGCCACAAATTTAGTGTGGCTGGGGGCAAACGCACAGCAATCGCAACGTTCATAGTGCTTCTAGTGCGGTCTATTCATTGCCATTGTCCAGCAGGAAGCAACACATTAGTCAAACGGAAAATATTAGGCTGTAAGAACACGGCAATAATGTTAACATTCCCCTCTCCGGGAATCTGGTCAAACACCGGAAAAATGTAGAAATAAAACTTACTTCTGCGTCAGCTCATCGTTCCACAGGGTGCCCTCCGTGAACTGCTCAGCGACAGAGGCCGCGTCTTCCTATCAGACATCATCAGAGCTCTTCTCCGTGAGTTCAACGTCATCCATCGGACATGCACCGCTTACCACCTTCAGAAAAACGGCCTCACTGAACGCTTTAACCCATTGATACTGTTCGTAAAACATTTGGTCAACACTGTTCGCTTCAACCACACTGACATTTCTGAGTGCACCACCATTTCCGAAGCCGTCAGGCACGGCGAAGGTTGCCGCCAGATCGCCCCGTCGCTCACGACAGTTACCCAGTCCCTTCAAAACACCCGCCACGCTGAAGATCAACCTCCCTTGCATTTCTCGCCCGACTCTCTTGTCTGGCTGTGGATACCTCCCCGTACTCCTGGCCTCACCAGGAAACTGCTCGCTAGATATCAATAGCTCTATCGCATCTTCAAGCAAACGTCTCCAATCATCTATACCGTTGAGCCCCTCACGTCGCCAGCCGATCTCAGAGCCGCGGCCGTGATACTGTCCATACGCACCGCCTCAAGAAATACTATGTCCCCGCTGTCTTGTCCGCCCCTGAAATTTGCCAGGATGGCTCCTCTTCTCCCCGGGGGCCATTGTAAGGAAGGCGAAGGGCATACGCGCGAGCCGCATGGCCATCGCCAGGTGCACGCTCCTGGCTGGACTAGCTGACCTCAGACTGCTGTTGGCCCTGTTCTCGTTACGAAGCTTCTCCGAACAAACCCCACCTTACGTTATATTTATTGTGAAAACATGTTCTTCAAGGTGTCGGGATCGCACCATGTCACGAAAACAAAAAGTATAAGAAAAGAAGGCATGCAGCTCTTTGGTTACATGCCTACACCGGCGCAGCTAAGTTGTGTATTTGCGAAGTAAGCCAACAGTCACCCAACCGAGACCACTGATCAAACATCTCCATTGTGCCTCCTGGTATGTTGCCGTTGGAGAGGTGTTTAAATGGTCCAGTCTCTCTCATTAGCGACATACCATTCGCACGCCGTTTAATCATTTCTCACTGTGAAGGAACTGTGCGAAAAATAAGCGAAAACCACTCTATGCCAGTGTCCGACAATCCGTTGTCTTTAATTTTATGACAACGTTAGGGGGTAAATTCTACCTCAAATATATTGTCTGCTTTTTCTCGGCATTCCAATCGGTTTGACGACATTCATTTGTTTTGCACTCGACTCAGACGAGTGCCATACAATGAACACCGTGGCAGTTACAGGCGACCAACTGTTCTCTCAAATTTTAGCAGTGGTGTAAAAATTTTGATAGTGTTTTGTACTAGGTACACTAGATGATCTAATCCCGATGTAGCGGTTTCCTTCTTTGATATGTGTTTACAAGCACTAACACGGCTTTCTCACTGAGTTGTATAAGATAGGAGCACATAGTATTTCCACTGACCTCTAGGCACGAACTCTAAAGGAGTCGAAACATCAGGCCCTGCGCAAGCTCTTTCAAGAAACACCGAACACGATTTTCTTCACCGTGAACTGGGGGCAAAAACTGCCTAGTTCACTAATCATAGGCAATGAGTAATTACTCCCTTATTATAAATCTACTCCACCTTGGGGGATTCCCCTAAAACATTTCCTCTATCGTAAGCAAGTTTCATTCTTTTCTCAAATAGTTTCACCATATGCTTCGGCCGCAAATGTTTTTCGGATACTTAGTTTTCATTTCCTGCGTCCTCGTAGCAGTCGATGACCGCTGCGGTGGCTCAGTTGTGAGAGCCCTCGGCTACTGAGCCGGAGTTCCGGAATTCGACGCCGGTAGCGGTGGCCACGCTTCGATGCAGGCGAGATGCAAAGGCGCCCGTGAGCCGTGTTGATGTCAGTGCACGTTAAAGATCCCAAGTCAAGTCAAGTGAAGTCAGGTTTATTTACATCATTATGATGTGGGCAGGCTCAGGCAAAAAGCGAACGATTTTCGCTTGAGGGCGCCCGAGCCCCCCTACATGGCGTACATCAAGGGAAAAAAATTTAAAAAAAAGTACAAAATCCACACACGCTACCTAACAGAATATAATACAGGAATTTCAAAACAATCGATATAAACTCTTGGTACATGCTCATTAATACGCAATACATTGGTGTTAACATAGATGCAAAAGTTATTCGTGTCACACTTTTCACACAAAGGGAATACAGCAGCTTACAAAAAATGATTTCTTAGAGTTTGTGTTTTTCAAGAGAAAAACGTTCAAAGATGAATTTGTTTAGTAACCTTGGAACTGCATGACGCATCATCTGTCGACCGTGTTCTGTGCGGCACAAGGGAATGGTCCAACGTTCATGTTTTCGAAACGAGTATGGCGTTCAGTTTGTTTCGAGGGATGGCAATGCTGTCAAAAAGTTGTCACAGTGAGAAATGGATTTTTTATATCTTATGGCTAAGAAAAATTCGTATAGCTTATGAACGGGTATGATTTTGAATCTCTTAAACAGTTCTTCGGCATGTGCGAGGTAGTCAACATTTGCTATATGACGTACTGCTTTCTTTTGCAGCATGTACATCTTGTGCAGGTTAGTTTGAGTAGTAGAGCCCCAGACAAGGAAACAGTAGTTAACATACGACATGAATAATGTGTTGCATATTATTATTATAATCGTCAGGCGTCTCTCAAACCACTTCTCGCCGCGACCGTCGGTGACAGTACAGCGTTTCAAGTTTGGCACACGTCAACAGCAGCCCGGTGAGTCAATTGCCGACTACATCGCAGAATTGCGACGTCTCTCGGAACATTGCGATTTCGGTGCCTCGCTCGATGACATGTTGCGCGACCGGCTAGTGTGCGGGGTGCGAAGCGAGACTCTTCAGCGTCGGTTGCTGGCGGAGCCGGAGCTTACGTTTGCGACTGCTCGTGAGAAAGCCATTGCAATGGAATCTGCGCAGTGACAGACCGAGCAAATTCGCGGCAGTGCCGCATCGTTTGAAGTTGGCAGCGTGAGCGGGAAGCGTTTCGACCCGTGTGTTGCGCAGGTCTCTGCGCCAGTGACAGCCAAGAAGGGTGCCCAGAAGCCGGCTGGTTCGCCTGGGAGCACAAGCGTATGTTTCCGCTGCAAGAGTGCGCATTCGCCAAGCAGTTGCCCATTCATGAATATGCAGTGCCACTTCTGCAAGCAACGAGGGCACATAGTGAGAGCATGCAGGAGGAAGGCTGCAGCTCGCGCTTCGGCTGAACCCAACTCTCAGAACAAAAAACGGTCCAGTGGAGGCCGTCACAAGAATGCTGCGTCGGACCTTTACGACGTGTTCGTGCTGTCTGGTGAAGAGTCAGCCGTGAGAGTGGAAGTGCGCGTCAACGGAAGTCCACTAGAGATGGAGGTGGACTCTGGTGCAGTGTGTTCAGTCATCAACGACCGGACTATGCAGAAGCTGCGAATATCGAAAAGGGCGTTGCGCCCAAGTAATCTTCATCTCCGGGCTTACAATAACAAGGAACTACGAGTGTTGGGTGAACTGACCGTGAAGGTGGAATTCAAGGGGCAGGAACATCGCCTGCGGTTGGTGGTGGTTAAGGGTGCTAGTATCGGACTTCTCGGTCGGGACTGGTTCAAGTCCTTGGGAATAAGTCTGAGTGGTGTTCACAGTGCGTACGAGCCGAGTCGAACTGGCAGTAGGGGGACAACAGCCTTGCTCAAGAAGTATTCTTCAGTCTTTGAGCCTGGACTTGGGACAAGTAAAGGGCCTCCTGTACACATAGAGGTGAGCCTGGCAGCTCCACCGCGATTTATGAAGCCACGACAAGTACCGTTTGCATTGAGACCGAAGGTCGACGAAGCACTGGACAAGTTGGTGAGCCAAGGCATTTTCCAGCCTGTGCGGCACTCGAAGTGGGCAACACCTGTCGTTCCGGTTGTCAAAAAAGATGGATCGATAAGGATCTGCGGGGACTACAAGAGCACAGTCAATCGTGTAGTTCAGTGGGAAACGTATCCCCTGCCGACACCAGAGCAGCTGTTTGCCAGGCTGGCAGGTTGCTCGAAGTTTTCAAGGCTAGACCTCGGACAGGCGTATCAACAGAAAACTGTTGATGAAGAAACAGCTGACTTGTTGACGGTTACAACACATCGGGGACTGTTCCGCGTAACCTGTCTTCAATTTGGCGTGGCAGTGGCAGTGGCTATTTTTCAGAGGTACATGGAAGAACTGTTGCATGGAATTGATGGTGTTCTTGTGTTCTTGGATGACATCTTGATCGGTGGAAAGGATGTGGCGCAGCACAATGCTCGTTTCAAGAAGTGCTCAAACGAATTCATGAAGACGGTCTGCGACTAAAGTTTGAAAAATGTCAATTTTGTGTTGAGGAAGTGTGTTACTTCGGATTCCGTGTGAACTCTGCAGGTGTGCAGCCGACAGAAGACAAGGTGCGTGCTATTCACAAGGCCCCAGAGCCAACATGCAAAAAGGAACTTCAAGCCTTTTTAGGAGCTCTGAACTTTTACAACAAGTTTCTTAAAGGAGCAGCTCATGCCTTGGAGCCACTGTACCGGCTGTTGGACAAGGGTCGCGAGTGGCGTTGGATGGAAGCTGAGGCAGAAGCATTTTGCCGGGCGAAAGATCTGCTGCAGTCATCACATGTTCTGGTGCACTATGATGTCAACAAGCCCCTAGTGCTGGCCTGTGACGCATCCTCGTACGGACTGGTTGCTGTGTTGAGTCATGTGTGCGAAGATGGCAGCGAGAGACCGGTTGCATATGCGTCGAGAACTATGAGTGCGGCAGAACGGAATTATGCCCAGACAGACCGAGAAGCGCTCGCCATCGGCTTTGGCATAAAGAAGTATCATCAGTTTCTATATGGGGGACATTTCAGAATTGTGACGGACCACAAACCTCTCTTAGGACTGTTGCACCATGCCAAGCCCATTCCCCAGGTGCTATCACCACGGATGCTGCGTTGGACTCTCATGTTATCGGCTTATGACTATGAAATTGAGTATCGACCAGCGGAGAAGCTTTCCAATGCTGGTGCATTCAGTCGTTTACCACTGAGGGCCAGTAAGGCAGATGAAGAGGAGCAGCGTCTTTGGGAAGTAGGAATGCTGGAAATGGCGCCGGAAGTAGCATGGAACACTAGGAAGGTGGCAAGATTCACATCAAGGGATAAGCTGTTGGCTAGAGTCTGCAATTGGGTGCAGCATGGGTGGCCAGAAGGCAAGCTGCCAGAAGAGTTTGTAGCGTTTGTGAGCCGCAAGCATGAACTGTCGGTGTACCAAGGTTGTTTGCTGTGGGGCAGTCGTGTGGTCATTCCAGAGCCAGCTCGACCGTATGTCATGGACATTCTTCACACAGCTCATCCAGGAATTGTCAAGATGAAGGGGCTTGCCAGAGGAGCCGTGTGGTGGCCAGGAATCGACAGAGATGTTGAGCAGAAGGTGAGAGACTGCACGTTGTCAGGAATCCATGTCTGCGCCAGCAGCTGCAAAGATTCACCCTTGGGAATTCACCAAGCGTCCCTGGACAAGACTACACATCGATTTTGCTGGGCCCTTCCAAGGCAAAGTCTTCCTCATTGTGGTGGACTCTCACTCAAAGTGGTTGGAAGTGTGCCGGATGAATTCCATGTCGGCAGCTGCAGTTTGTGCGAAGCTTCGTTTCCTTTTTGCTACCCATGGCATTCCAGAAACTGTTGTTTCTGATAATGAAACTGTCTTTTGTTCGGAGGAGTTCAGAGACTTCATGTGCCGAAATCAAATCCGACATGTGACCGTTGCCCCATATCACCCTTCTTCGAATGGTCAAGCAGAACGCATGGTGCGCGAAACCAAGGAAATACTCAAGCGAATGGTTGGAGGCGATATCGACACACGTCTGGCTAGGTTTTTAATGACCCAGCATATCCTGCCTCATGCTACAACAGGCAAGAGCCCGGCCGAACTGCTAATGGGCAGGAAACTTTGAACTGTGTTAGAGCGTCTGCATTTTGACCTGCAGTCCGGTGTGCAGCAGAAACAAGAGCAGGTGATGCAGCGCCGGTGATGCATGATTATAATTACAGAGTACCTGCACTGAAATTGTATTAAGCCAGAAAAAGCATAAATTGGGACTACCAGTACTACAGCTGCATTTGTTTTCGCTAGCAAGCTTTGGTGGTGGCGAATATTTTCGTTCTATCTTTGAGGTTAGAGCACATTGCTACATATGCTACTGTAAAAATCAGTTTATCATTCTAGCCACAGAATACTTATGCATTTAATGGGTGCTCATTCAGTCTGTCCAAAAGAGTGTACCGTTGCGCCTCGTTATTATTGACAGTTTGGTTCACAAGCAAAAGTGTTCATAAGGTGAGTCGTCCATAATAATGAGTCATGAAGACAAGCAAGAAATACTTAAATAATACTTATGATTATGGGCTGCTTCTGTGCATAGTGGCAGCCAGTGAAGTGAAAATTTGGCAATTTAGAAGGTCAAGGTGCATTATTCTTGCTACTGCGCGATGTCAGTGTACGTTAAAGAACCGCTGGTGGTTGAAATTTCTGGAGCTCTTCAGTACGGCGTCTCTCGTAGCCTGAGTCACTTTGGAATGTTAAACTCCATAAACCAAACCAAACCATTATCTTGAAAATCATTTGTTGTAGGCTGAAGCACATTTGAAGCTCCTAATGCCTCTTGTGGTGTGATGAAATATCTGCTACTACAACTGTTCGCATCCCAGAACTGTACTCACTCAGCTGACACCTGTTGAATATGGTTTTCAGCTGAGCATACGGATACTTTTGGGCAGCCAGTCATGCAATGTGGCAACGGTAAGGAGTGTCGGCCAGGTGCCTTGCCACTATAAACCATGACACCACAAAAAAGTAATTACAACAGCATTATCGCATTCAGCTGCCTTTTTCTGCGTTTTGCACTGAAATTATCAGGGGTACAACATCTGGCTAGGAAATCGGGTTTTGGTTCTCATTACTAGCGGTCCATATTATTGGGACAAAAATACGTAGATGCCAAAGGGGTTTCATGCATTTTCACCCTGTCCATTGTCCAGACAGCCAGCTTCGATATTAATGAGGCATATATAAAAACTTTTTATAAGTCAAGTCATCCATATTAACGGGGTAACTGTACGGTCACGTGTGTAGTTTGTTAATCCTTTGACATTTCCACTGGGGCTGTTATTGTCATTTCATGAATTTGACCTTTAGCACAGTAGTGTGAAATGAGGCTGCATAATGCGGGTTACGTTGCACTTTTTTGAGCAAATGAGTTCATTTGTTTATTCGCAACTTTCTAGCTGTACGGGACAATTCCTAGCATTTGTGAAAACTCGATATTGCACTGGCTGTTGTTGCTGCTGCAGGAAGAACTTGATGCCTGTCATTTGTTCCACCTTGAAGTAAGACTGCAAACTTTGCTTTGAAATGCACAGGAAGGAACTCTTAACCTTAGCTCATGTCCTGTGTCAGTGTGCATTCCTGTACAAAATATCGGAAATGCATGGCGGCAAAAGGCTGGTGTGTTATAGCATAGTCAATGAGCACCTTTCTCCACCTGTAAATATGCAAATCTTTCAGTGAAAACTGAAACATTACTCGTGTAGTTGGCATATTCTTCGTGCGCTGCTGTATTTATATTTTGCTCATTTTATCTGACATTATGCTTTCCTGTTCTCTTCGTAGGGTATTATAGTGTATGAATTCCTTTCTTTGGTTCAAAACCTTATATTATGTATTTTTCATTGTGTGCTGTGCCCATGCTATTGTTCAATGCAAATTCAGACTGCTAAGTGCTGTACCTTGTACTTTTTGTGTGATTTTGTTTCTTTCCTTGTTCATTAATTTGTCATTATTTTGCATACATTGTCTCCAGGATGTGTAACCAGCAGTTGATGAAATAACTTTATTTGCACCCGTCAAGAAATCAGAGGGCGAAAAAGACGAGTCTTGACCGCGTTCATCTTCCTCCCCTTTCAGCAGGCTGGGATCCCTTGGGGTTCAGCTGTGTCCAGGGCCAGACGGATGACTTCTTTTTGTTCTTCTTCTTTCTGGCTGGCCATTAAAGCCTCCCAGCACTCTATATTCCTGTCTGGTTCGTTGTGGCGAGGGCATGTCCACACCATGTGGATCATGTCTGCTATTTCATTACACTGTTTACACCTCGGGTCTTGAATCGCCGGATGCCATCTGCTTAGTGCGAGTTGGTTCGGAAAAACTCCCGCCTGTAACTTTCTCCATATGACCTCTTCCTTTTTGCTGAGGCCCTTGCATCATCCAGGTAGCGTCTGTCTTACTAATCTGTAATGGCTAAGAATATCTTGGTACGTGTTCAGCTCCTCGTCCCTCTGAAGGGGCTCTCTGCTCGACGAGACGGCATTGGGGTCCCGGTGTGTGAGTCCACGGGCCAATGCGTGCGCTGTCTCGTTTCCCCGGAGGCCCTCGTGGGCCGGAGTACAAACAAGGTTAATTAGTTTTGCCGGTGTCGGGCCGGCAGTCAGAATTTTGACTGCTTCGACAGATATCCTGCCTGCGTTGTAGTTGCAGATAGCCGATTGGGAATCTGTTATAATCACCCTGACATTCCGTTGAGTTAAAGCCAGCGCAATGGCTACCTCCTCAGCCGCTGTTGCTTCTCTCTGTTTGGTGCTGCAGCACGAGACTCAGTCTCCGCCCTCCCTGGTCGCTAGGGCTACGAAACCCGTTCTGCCTTCATATTCCGCCGCGTCCATGTAAACCACGTCCTGTCTATTGGCTAATTTTTTCTGCAGAGCTTTCGCTTTGTCCTTTCACCTACCCTCATGGTGTACTGGATGCATATTCCTTGGGAGTGGTGGGATTCTGATTTTGTTCCTTATGTCTGTTGGTATATTCTCCGTGTGTTTGAGCCGCGCTCGAGGTTCGAAGCCTAGCTTTTCTAGTATTTTTAGCCCCGAATGGCTGCGTAGGAGTGGCTGTTGTTGCGCTACTCTGGTAGCCTCAATGAGCTTGTCTAGTGTGTTTGAAATCCCCATGTTCAGAATTTTCTGGGTGGATGTGTACGGGGGGAGGCCCAGGGAGGTTTTGACGCCTTTCCTAATTAGGCGGTTTTGACGGTTTTGACGGCTTTCTTAATCGTTTTTTTCTGCTTTGGCTAGCCGTAGGTATGGTTCCACGTATGTGATTCTGCTGATTACAAATGATTGAACTAGTCTTAAGAGGTTCGTCTCCTTCATTCCCGCGTGTTTATTTGCTATTCTTTTGAGTAGTCTACACGTCTGGCCTACATTCGATTCGAGTTTTCGTATCGTTTCGGTGTTCTTACCGTTTGTCTGTACCCTAAGACCCAGTACTTGTAAGGAGATAGCGCCACCCAGCGGCGTTCGTGAGGAGAAGAAGACAAAGCACGAGGAGCGCGTGCGGAGGGGAACGCCGGGCAGGTCGAAGAGGATTACGTGCGAGAGAAGAGAAGAGCGCGGTGGACGACGGACGTGGACGAGTTCTGCTGGCTCCCCGAGTTCCGGGCTTGGGCCTTAGCCGCAGACGTCCGGGCCACCAGACCTGGACATCCATCGTCGAGAGCCTCAACCACCAGGCCCAGGCGCCACTCTTCTCCGGCCATCCGTGAGCTGCTCCACACAGGCCGCTTCTGGCGCCTACGTGACTTTTCCGGGATACCAGACCTGGAAACCGTGCCGGGGGCCCACGGACGCCGAGGCTGCGGTAGCGTTGCATCAACAGTGGAACGCCAAGAGACTCCTTGACTGCCCGACACCCAGCCAGTCCTCTCCGCTCGTTGCTCGAATAAGACAAGTAGTGTGAACTTTCCTCTTTCTCTTTTTCCTATATTTTTCGCAAGCACTTTGTTCTGTTCCCCCGTGTGTTGCTGCCCTGCTCTCTTGTTCCTTTCCTTTTTTTCTCGCTCGTATTGTAATTGGTTTCCTTTCCGATAAAAGCCGCCTCGTTTATTGTTTGTACTTTTGTATTTGTTTAAAATAAGACCTGCAATCTCACAGAGTCCTCACAAATTTGGCGTCCACGACAGGACAGGACGAGGTCGGTCTTTATTTCTTTCCATCTTGTGTTAATTTAGGAACAGTATGAGCGCTTCAGATTTGGTTGCTTTAGGCGAACGCATGGGCTTGTGCGGCGCGGAGTTGCGAGCGTGAGTGGAGGACGAGCTTCGTAAGGCACGGGAAGAGAGAGCCGCTGAGCGTGAAGCTGCGAGGCAGAAATTGGAGTTAGAGCGAGAAGCTACGAAGCAGAAATTGGAGTTAGAGGCACGGAATTTACAGACGGAGCGTGAAGCTGCGAGGCATAAATTGGAATTAGAGGCACGGAATTTAGAGACGGAGAAACAGAAATTGGAGTTAGAGGCGCGGAACTTGCAGCTAAAAATAACGCTCATGGAGGGTGGCGCAAATCCTCCGAGTGACCGTGGAGAGCGTAGCGTCGCACCGGCTAGCTCCATTAACCCGCACAGCCTCATACCACAGTTCAATGAAGCGCGGGATGACCTCGATGCCTACTTAAAGAGGTTTGAGCATGTGGCCACGGGGCAGGGTTGGCCAAAAGAAAAGTGGGCAACGGCGTTGAGCTTGTGCCTTGGCGGCGAAGCACTTAGGGTCTTCGGTCGGGTCTCGCCTGAGGATTCCGTGGATTATGATAAAGCGAAGCTTGCCTTGCTTCAGAGGTTTAGGTTCACCGCGGAAGGGTACCGAGAGAAGTTTCGCCAGAGCAAGCCCCAGGATGGAGAAATGGCCTCGCAATATGCTGCCAGGTTGTTTAGCTTCTTTGACCGTTGGGTCGAGATGCGGGGAGAAGGCCGCACTTTTGAGGTGGTTCGCGAGATGGTCGTGAGCGAGCAATTGCTGAACAACTGTCATTCTCGTTTAGCCCTTTTCTTACGTGAGCGGGAGGGCAAGACAGTTGCCAAGCTGGCGGAGGCTGCCGATCATTTTCTTGAAGCACAGCGGCAAAATAACTTGTTGTTCTTCAAAGAACAGGGGGAGCATACGATGAATAAAGCCAAGGACGAGGTTTCAGGTTCACAATCTCGCCTGCGGTGTTTTCTTTGCGAGAAGATTGGGCACAAGGCGGCGGATTGTCGGACGAAGCCGAAGCAATCGTATTGCACCTGGTGCCGCGAGGTAGGACATGATGCCCAGTCGTGCAAAGCTAAGAGGCCAGGAGACCGTGAGGAGTCCTCCTGTTGCATGACACCTCGATATTCACATCCCGATAGCACTGCAGTGGTAACGCGCGTAGAGGGCCAGTTGGGGGAGATGGTCTGTCCTTCCAACCCGGTGGAAACTGCTATGCCCGTGGCGCACGGTGAGGTGTTCGGCCGGCCTGGTTCGGTTTTACGGGATACGGGCAGCACCGGCATTGTTGTGCGTGAGTCCCTTGTACCGGCAGCGGCGCTTGCAGGGAAACAGGCTACATTATTCTTGGCCAATGGGACTCGTGTAGAAGTTCCGGAAGCGGAGGTGGTGATTTCTTCTCCATACTTCTCGGGTAAGGCCATCGCGCGCTGCTTGTCTACACCCTTGTACGACATTATAATAGGCAATGTCCCCGGGGCCAAACCTCCATTCCCGGTTGACCCGCCAGTTCTCACTGATCAGGCAGTTTCCCTTGCCATGACGGGTGCGGTCGACGTTCCTTCCCTTATGGTGACAGCAAAGGTTTCAGAGAGTAGTAAAAGCCCCACTCTGAACACACTCCACTTGTCACGGCCGGAGTTTCGCCTCAAACAGGAAGAAGACCCGACCTTAGAGGTGTGTCGCAGGAAGTTGGGGCAAATATTTCATGGCAAGGGACAGACCGCCCACTCCTTTGATACAGATGACGGTGTTCTTTTCCGGTCGTACCAAGTGTGTCCCGGCCAAGTCGTTGAGCAAGCGGTGGTACCGAAGGGCTTACGCACGCAAGTTCTTAAGTTGGCACATAAGAATGCATTATCCGGCCATCAGGGAATACGGAAAACAATAGCTAGGGTGCTCAGTGAGTTTTACTGGCCCGGTGTACAGGCTGACATTAAGAGTTATGTCAGATCGTGTGATATGTGTCAGCAGACTGTGTCGAAGGCAAAGGAGAACAGAGTGAATAACATCGTAGGACGGGAACATGTAAAATCATGGTGGAAACCGAGGTCGGTTTGGAGAAAACGGTTTCACAAAGGAAAACGGAAGTACTAGCCGGAAAAGTTCTTGCGACGGTGAAGTGGTTTGATGTGAACAATGGAATACGGAAGAATGTAGCCCACACCTGTTGTTGGAATTGTTTTTGTTTATTCATGTTTGTTTTTGAGTGTCGGCTATCTACTTTTTATGCTTTCCGTGTTTCTTCGCCCTCTATGGACGCTTTACGTTGACTTTCCATGTGCTCTCTGTGCTGTGTGTGCGAAGGTCTGTGAACGCTTCGAACATTGACGACCGTCGTATTGTGTGTGGTGTGTAGTGTGCGCGCTGTGGTGCGGTGTTCTGTGTTGCGATCGTCGAACGCGTCTGGTGTCGCTCTCCTGAAGTTGAGTTCTTTCCCTTGGAAAAAACTTCCGAAGAGGGGGCCTTCTGTAAGGAGATAGCGCCACCCAGCGGCGTTCGTGAGGAGAAGAAGACAAAGCACGAGGAGCGCGTGCGGAGGGGAACGCCGGGCAGGTCGAAGAGGATTACGTGCGAGAGAAGAGAAGAGCGCGGTGGACGACGGACGTGGACGAGTTCTGCTGGCTCCCCGAGTTCCGGGCTTGGGCCTTAGCCGCAGACGTCCGGGCCACCAGACCTGGACATCCATCGTCGAGAGCCTCAACCACCAGGCCCAGGCGCCACTCTTCTCCGGCCATCCGTCAGCTGCTCCACACAGGCCGCTTCTGGCGCCTACGTGACTTTTCCGGGATACCAGACCTGGAAACCGTGCCGGGGGCCCACGGACGCCGACGCTGCGGTAGCGTTGCATCAACAGTGGAACGCCAAGAGACTCCTTGACTGCCCGACACCCAGCCAGTCCTCTCCGCTCGTTGCTCGAATAAGACAAGTAGTGTGAACTTTCCTCTTTGACTCATTTTCCTATATTTTTCGCAAGCACTTTGTTCTGTTCCACCGTGTGTTTTTCCCGTGTGTTGCTGCCCTGCTCTCTTGTTCCTTTCCTTTTTTTCTCGCTCATATTGTAATTGGTTTCCTTTCCGATAAAAGCCGCCTCGTTTATTGTTTGTACTTTTGTATTTGTTTAAAATAAGACCTGCAATCTCAGAGTCCTCACAGTACTCTAATCATCTCCACTGAGGGTATTTTGTCCCCATTTACCGTTAGCGTTATCCCATGTTCATGGGGCTTTCTTTGTCTCTTTTGTGGGCCGAGGAAGAGCGCTTCCGATTTCTCGGCAGAACATTTGAGTCCTACTTGTTTTAGGTACGACTCAATTTCCTCGATCGCTCTTTGGAGGGTACCTTCGATGTGCGCGTCACTGCCTCTGGTAACGCAGAGGGTGAGGTCGTCCGCGCATATTGTGTGGTTGAGTCCTTCTATACACGCCAATTTCTCTGGTAAGCCAATCATTGAAATGTTGAAGAGTTTTGGTGACAGGACCGAGCCTTGGGGAGTACCTTTGTTGCCCAGCCTTATGCCTTTCTCTTCCTTCCCTTCTAGGCTGATAGTAACTGTTCTGTTTGAAAGGAAGTCCTTCACGTAGTTGTATACCTTTCCCCCTACATTTAAAGTTTCTAAGCGTTCTAGTATGGCTGCGTGGGCAACGTTGTCAAAAGCTTTGGCCATGTCTAGGCCGACTATTACTCTGGTATCAGCTGTTTCGTTGTCTAGCACTTGTTCTTTAAGTTGAAGCATAACATCGCATGCAGAAAGATGTGTTCTGAATCCGATCATCGTGTCGGGGTAAAGTTTTTGTTCTTCTAGGAATCGGTTTAGTTTCGTTTGAATAACGTGCTCCATTAGCTTACCTACACATGAGGTAAGCGAAATGGGCCTCAGGTTTTCGAGACTTAGTTTCTTACCTGGTTTTGGAATAAGGACTAGGTTGGCCTCTTTCCACGCAGGTGGGATTCGACCCTTATCCCAACATTCCTGCATGTACGCTGTTAGGTTTCTAATTGATGCATCATCCAAATTCCTCAGCATGCGATTGCTGATTCTGTCTGGACCTGCGGCCGTTTTAGTTCTGAGTATGTTCAACTCCGCCCTAAGCTCTCCGATGGTGATGGGCACATACAGAAGAGGATTCTCTGCGCCCTTGTACTCGGGGAGGGGTGTGGGTGGTGTGCACCTCAAGTACCTGTCCCTCACTTCAGAGATTAGTTGATCGCTACTGCTTTCGTATTTTTATACGAGTTTCTGTAGTTGTTGTCCTGCCTCATACTTTGTCTTGTCCGGGCCTAAGAGATGTCTGAGCATTTTCCACGTGTTGGCTTTGCTGATTCTGCGGTCCATCTGTTCGCAGATACTACCCCAGTTTTGTCTGGTTAAGTTCAGCCCGTGCTCCTCGATATCTCTATTCTGTTTTGCTGGGAGCTTGTGTATGTTTCTGTTCCCCTTGTTTTGAGCAAGTTTTTCTTCTAGCTCCCTTTTCTTGCGCCACGGGCCTATCATACGCCTGTCCACCTCTTCTTGCGTTTCGTCTGCTTCCACCTCTTCGGTGGCTTCTTTAACTGCCGCGAGAATGTCTGTGCCCCAAGATTCTATGTCCCTGATTGCGCCTCGGGTATGAAGGTTCGCCCTGAATAGATCCCAATTTACCGCTGCGACCTTTTTGGGTTTCGGTGTGGGCGGTCCATCTTCTACCACGATCTCAATAATTTTGTGGTCGCTTCCTAAGTCCTCCCCCGTGTTACACCACCTTGCCGTGATTTGGCCTCCGGTGAGTGTTAAGTCAGGTGTAGTGTCCCTACTCACGCTATTGCCCTGTCTTGTTGGTTTTATGGGGTCAGTGATCAAGATGAGCTCATTGTGGAGAATGCTGTCCCAGAGTTCTCTGCCCTTGATTTGCGTATATTTGTATCCCCATGCGGGATGATGAGCGTTAAAGTCCCCAACAATGACGATAGGGTTTTTGCCCGCTATCTGTTTCGTTTTTGCGAATAGCCTGTCGAAGCCGCAATCCTTTCTCTGTTTCGGAGAGCTGTTTGCAGTTCTGCTATTTGGCATAGTTGTAGTGGCTCCAAGCAGTCATGGAGGTGGAAGTTGGACTGGGGTGCTGTCATATGGCGATCAAATGAGGGCATGATAGGAGATATAGAATATCCATAAATCGTTTTTCATGTGTACTGGACAGTTATGTCCTTGACAGCAGATATCTATAGCCTGTTTTCTCGTGAGTCATTTTTTGCTGCTGGTAATCCGTTTTAGCCTCTATTTGGTCCGGATTGTGCACCAGTCTACCTTCATCTGTGGCCATTTTTTCTTTTTATGTCTACCACCCAACCTCTGCCTTTGTGATACAACACCTACGTCCCTAAGAGACTAAATGATAGTGATAAGAGCAGCATACCTGCCATCCTGTTTTCGCTTCTTATTAGCCATTCGCTGCATGCTGTTTGACATCATGCAAACTGTAGTTGATGGCACAATGTGCAATTTTCATGATGTAACCTTGTATGACATTCATCTTTAGAACTGCTCTGTGTAAATGTGCTTTGTTTGTGTGATTCATTCACTGTCAATTCATTGAGTTATATACAGCACAATCATATTTGTTCTGAAATGTAGGCAGGCCTACACATGGCCTACGTGTTCACTGTTAGTTACAATCAAGGGTGGCTGCCAAATGTATAGTTCCTAAGTGTATCTTTGGACTCATTTTTGAGACTGAGGAGAATAAAAAAAAACTCTTTGGTACCAGCAATGGCATCTCTGTATTGTGTGTGTGCAGTCATGCAGTGATCTCTATTGCACAAGTGATGACTAGTGTGGATTAATTGTGCTTCTTTGAGTGCGCTGATTCCTTACTGCATGGAGCTGTACGCCATTTTGACGAAGTTAGTTTATGAAGAAACCTTTAATGTCACCTTGTTTTCTGCAAGTCATTGCTCACAATAGCAATGGAATAGTAGCTTATTCACCAAGCTCAATTGCTTTATAGACATGAGATTGAGTGCATGCGACGTGGCCAGGCAATATGAAACACTTTTAACTTGGTGGGCCACAAGTCATTAAACCTGCTCACCATTCCAGTTGCCGTGGTAAAGAGGAAAATTTTGTTGTACATCTTTGGCAATGACATAACAGTCTGGCGTGTCATGCGGTTACACTTTTGTGAAAGAAGAGTATAGCCTTTGTAACAATATCTGAACAACATAATAGTCTGTTGTAACAACAGGGCAGCCTTGTGTTGTACAAAAGGGCAGTCTTTTACAACACATCTGCCTGTTGTACAAAAGGGTAGTGTGTCGTAACAACACGACAGTCTCCTGTTATACAACACGTTAGTGTGTTGTATAAAAATATTGTGTTGTACAACACAGCTGTACAACACACATATCTGTTCTACAACACAAGTTTCTCTTCTACAACACAGCTTTGTGTCGTTACAACACGATAGTTATGTTGTGCTTTTTACAGTCAGTATCCCATCCTCCTTTTTTAGCTGGTATTTCCGCGCTCTCCACAAAGAGCAGCCAGTCGCTTTTACTGAACAAGTGCAGGCCCTTTTTTGCACTGAGCTATCAACATCAGTATATAGTATGAGAAAAAAAAATTGCGTCGAAAATTTCGGTTTCGACAGTGAGACTTCGCCTCGGGATCCTGGAACGTCAGCGCGTACTTACATGTAAGTTCTGTTTTCGTTCGCTGTGTGTTTTCTGCGGTGCATACGGTTTGTAATTGATGACAGTGGTTTATTTTTGTGCTTCAAGGTCTTGACAACGTATGGCGAAGACAGTTTGCCAAATGCTCAAGGTCGCGTCGCGTTTTTCAACCAAGACGACAGCTAGGTGTCCATATCGGCACATCGCTGCGGAGCGGCGCTCGGAGATTCGCTCGACTTCTCGACTTTTTTTTGATGCTCTTCACAGCGGAAATGATGAAGACCGTGTGCGGAAACACTAATAAGTATGCATGGATGAAGATTTTGAGCAATTCGGCGTGACGGCTCATGGGAAGACGTGAATCTGTTGGATATTCTGATGCTCATTGGAATCATCATATACATTGGAATTGTTGACCTGCCACGACTGCATCTCTACTGAAATACCAGAATAATCTATTCTGGCCCTCTGCCATCCAAAATAATTTCTCAAAATTGGTTTTTCGCTTTTTTTGTTTGTTTTTTGCACGTAACGGACCCGGATGATTCAGTGGCGGCAGCTTCTATTGGCAAGACTTGGAAAGTGTCCTGGCTTTTGAACCACATCGATAAAACTTATTTCATCGATCCTGATGTTTTAGAGCTTGCCTAAAATGCCAAATTTTATCAGCTGGCTTTCAGGGAGCAGCTCATTCAAGAAATCTTCGGGTATGATGAGGGAAAAGAATCCACGCCCCCAATCCTCCCATAGAATCCATTCAACACAGATATGTTAGTGCACTGTGGTTCGTACCTCGGGATGGTCTCCGAAGTTGTTCTTCTCTCCAGCAACGTGCGGAATAAGATGCAGCCGGTTACTGCCAGACAAGATAGACGATTTTATTTACATAGCAGGTTATCAGGAGTCTCTTCCTCTAGAAGCACACTGAAGCCACGTTTTATACATTTTCAATTCCCCAGGTACCTATCTGGGGAAACTTGGTTGTTCGAACATCGCCAATCACATTTCTTGACGAAACCCGCCCACAAAAGGGCGGAACATCACCCTCTCGCCGACCCTCCCACCGTGACAAAAAGGCGGGACATTCACACTCTCGCCGGTCTTCCCACGCACAGATGGTCGATTTGTGTATTTTGTTCACCCATCGTTCCGTGGAATTAGGAGTCCTTTGGCGGCAACTAAGGTGATATACACATTCTCGCTGTCAAGTCGGAGCCGTTCCGCACCATGATGGACTCCCTTTCGCTGTCGGTCCGCTGTCGGTTTTGAGCGAACTTGAGAATCCAAACAGACGCGTTTCCGCCGACAGCCGATTTAGGGGCCTCCGTCCCCTGGTTGCGCCGCCACGCTTTCCCCCCGCCGCAGCCGCCGACAAAGGCTGCCGCAAAGGTTAGCCAGCAGTGTCTCTCGGCCGTGAAGGAGGGGGCGACGGCCGTTTCTCGACCTCGAAGGAGAGGGTAAGGAGCCACCGGCGGGCGCACGTGTGCGCGCCCAAAACACTTCCCAGAACGGGACACCGCAAGCAAACGCGTACACAAATACACACACACTCAGCGTGCTGGAACCGGCCGTTATTCACGTAAACCAGTCCCGCTGGCGCCAAGTGTCGTCGCTGCAGACGGCGCGTCGAGCCCAACACCTCCCCACAAAACTGTGCGGCACAGTCTTCGAACTTGCTGCACACATCAATCACAGGAGCTCGACGCATTGCTCCCACTTCATCTGTCAACAAGTACCCCTCGGTCCCCTGCCAACGCAGCACCCAACAATGCCATACCTCTCGCAAACCGAGGCCGCGAAAACGGACGACGGTATCTTACTCGCTTTCGTCATTGGCGACCATACGCGACATAGCGTCGGCATTTGCGTTTAGAGACCCCTTTTTGTACTCCACTACAATGTTGTACTTCTGGAGAGCCAGCGCCCACCTTGTCAGCTTCGCGCTTAGTGGCGTGGTCAGAGTAAGAAATTTCAAGGGATTGTGGTCGGTAATTACCCTGATTCGTGCACCGAACAGCCACGTGTCAAGCTTTCCCAGCGCCCAAATGATGGCGTAGGCTTCTTTCTCGATTGTAGCCCATCGTGACTGGGCCGGGCCTAATTTCTTGCTCAGGAATGAAATGGGTTGCTCTTTTTCTTCGTCATCCAACTGTGCTAGACATGCTCCGACGGCATAATCTGAAGCATCAGTGGCCAGAATGAACTCTTTGTTCAGATCGGGTGCGCTCAACGCTGCGGCCTTTGTCAAACACTCCTTTACCTTTATAAAAGCACCCTCGGCATCCTCCTTCGACGGTATCTTCTGAGGCACGCGCTTTCCAGTCAGGTTCGTCAGTGGTAGCACCACCTTTGAATACTCCGGAACGTAATCCCGGTAATAATTTGCTAGCCCCAAAAAGCTACGCAGCTGTCTTTTTGTTTGTGGTACAGGAATTTCTTGAATGGCTCTAAGCTTTTCTGGATCTGCGCCGTGTTTTCCTGACCCCACGATATGACCCAGAAACCGCACTTCCTTTTGCGCGAAATGGCACTTAGTGACATTAACTGTGAGCCCTGCGGCCGCTAGCGAAGCCAGTACCCTTCCGAGGTGTTCGAGGTGCTCTTCCCATGTCTGCGAGAAGACGCACATGTCATCTATATATGCGCACGCATATTCACGGTGTGGTACAAGGATCTGATTGATTATTCTTTGGTAGGTGCTTGCCGAATTTCTCAGTCCAAACGGCATAACCTTCCAAGCGTACTGTCCAGACGAGGTGACAAATGCTGTGTACTCCTGGGCTTTTTTCGTCCAACGGAATCTGCCAATATCCTCTTAGCATATCGAGCAGGGTTATGTACTTTGCCTGCGCTACCTCGTAAATTAGGTCACCTGGCAGGTTCATAGGAAACGCATCAGGCTCCGTTGCTTCATTCAGCTTGCGATAGTCACAGCATAACCTGACACTGCCATCTTTCTTAGCAACGCACACCACGGGATGTGCATGGGCGCTTTCTATCGGATATATCAAACCCGACGACCTTAGCTCTGCCACCTGTCGGTCAACTTCCTTTCTGAGTGCCATGGGCACCTTGTAAGGGTACGCAGTCTTCAGCTGCGCCCCATCTTTTAGCTTGATTTTGTGCACTCCCCAGTTGCAGCGGCCAGGTTTATCACTGAACACCTCACAGTGCTTCCCGATTAGTTCCTTTACCTGCCTTTGCTGCAGCAGATCTAAATGGCTGAGAGTTACCCGTTCCAGCTGCTCAACTGCTGTCGTTGTATCTGACCACGCGGGAAGTTCTCCAAACTCCGTGTCGCCTTCAAATACTATGCCTACAGTGTTGACCCTCGCGTTGTATGGCCTAAGCTTATTTGCATGCACTGATCGGCGCGTGCCATCACTTAGCTCAATCGTATAGCTATATGGCCGCACCTTTTCCACAACTGTTACTGGACCTTTCCAGTGTGCCATTAACTTCCCATCGCCTTCTTTCTCCAGCCAAAGAACCTGGTCACCTGGAGAAAATTGTTTGCTGGTGGTCCTCAAGTTGTACCTCCCCACATAAGCTTGCTGCGTGAGCTCGCTACTTTTTGCCGCTTCCCTACTGGCTTCCTCGAGATCATTTCTCAATTTCTCGAGATAGTCTGCTGCTGGCACTGCCAATGAGTCGGGAACCACCCAGTCTCCTGACCACGTCTTTTGCAGTATAGCCAGAGGTCCGACAGGCATCCTACCATACATAAGCTTGAACGGTGATTTACCCGTGATGGCATGTGGCACCTCTCTATAAGCCCAAAGCAGGAATGGCACCATTCGATCCCACTCACGTCCATGCTCGCTTACAATGTGAAACAGCATCCTTTTAAAAGTGCCGTTCCACCGCTCTACCAGTCCATTACTTTGTGGATGATCGGGAGTGGAAAATCTGGGAGTCGCTCCCATTTTCTGCAGCATAATTTGCGTTAAATTTGATGTAAAATTTGTGCCCTGATCTGAGCATATGGTCTCTGGCACTCCCATTCTGGAAAATATCTGAGTGAGCGCGTCACAGGTAGCCTTAGCTGTTAAGGACCTCAAACAAACAACCTCAGGCCATCTAGTATGCAAATCAACTACACACAGTGCGTAGCGATGTCCCCTTGCTGATGGTGGATCCAGTGGACCGATACAATCCATGTATACCACCTGGAATGGTGCACTAGGCCTGGCCAATGCCGTTATGGGTACGCGGTCCTGTGTTTTCATAGGGGCCCTGATTTGGCACTGGTGGCAGGACTGACAATGCTCCTTGACCTCCCGGCCCATGGTCGGCCAATAAAATGACATTTTTATGCGCTGCAAAGTCTTTCGCTCTCCCAAATGTCCTGCCCAAGGCGAATCGTGTGCCCTCACTAGTGCTTCCTGTCGTTTATGCGATGGCAGCACCAACTGTGTGCACATGCGTCCCACTACGTGCTCCTGGTGATAGAGTAACTCATCCTGGATTATCATTCCATGTGTGCCAGCTCTAGCCTGCTTCCAAGCCTCCTGCAGCGACGAGTCATTTTCCTGAGCCTCACGGAAAACTTGCCGAGCGCTCTGCCTTTTCTCGGCTTCTTCGTCTGTTCCCGTAACCGCCAAGGACGCACCCGTCTGCTGATTTTTATGCTCTGTCGTCTCCTTTTCACCGCCTTCGGTCTCTGCCTCTGAAACAACTTCGTTTACAACTGCCCTTTCTTCAAGGAGTTGTCTGTAGTCTGCGGGAGTTATGAGCGCGTCTATTCCTTCCAACAGTTTGTCTGTCAGCGCACATAGCAAAGCTGGTTGTGCCTTGTCGAACGAGACAAACGGTGCACCTTCCGTTGCTCTGAGAGGTACATATGCAAGCTCAGCTCTTACTTCATCGCCGAAAGCTCCCCTCAGCTTTATTGTGGAACCAGCTGCCTCATACTTCGGCACTAGAGCTCGCCTGATAACAGTCATTTCAGTCCCGGAATCAATCACAGCATTAATGCTTTGTTCCGAACTTTTCAATGTTACTGTTTCGAGGCAATTCCTACCTACCCTCTCTGTTTCCTGCATGCCAACCTCATTCGCGGGAGCTATTTCTTCCAAAGAGCATTCACTTTAGCCACCACGGCGCGGTCTCCTGGTTTTTCTTGGCCTCGTCTGCCTGCCTTATCCCCTGTCCTTTTGAGAGGGCAATCTCTAGCGAAGTGATTTGGTGACTTGCATTCAAAGCACCGCCCTTTCATTCCTCTTAAAGTAGAATTCTCCCATTGATGAGGTGTTCCACTGGCCCGCTCCTTCTGGTCCCCACTCGGCCTCTTTCGATAGCCTCCCAAATGAGCTGCTGACCCTGGTTTGCATCTCACGCTTTCGTCGAAACTCTCCGCCAGCTTGGCCACTTCGCCCGGAGAAAGGAACCTCTGATTCTCATTGACAACAATATGGGCCCGTGCCTCAGCTGCTAAGCACTCCTTCAACCTGTCTGTGACCATTAACTGCTTTAATTCTGCAAAAGTGGTAGCCTTCGAGGTTTTTGTATAGTATTCAAAATAGTTTCCCAGCCGGATTGCGAATTGGCCCTATGTCTCATCTGCTGCTTTTGCCGATCCCTCAAACATCCTTCTATATTCTGCTGCTGACAACCTCAATCCATCTAGAATACTTTGCTTCATTTTTTTATAGTCCTTTCTTTCTTCGGCTGTCAACGTAGAAAGCAATCCGCGTGCTCTTTCACTCAACTGTGGCAAGACAAGCCCGGCCCGCCACTCAGACGGGACGTCATATGAATCAAGAGTCGCCTCCACATCCTCAAACCACCCGGGCACTAGGAATTCCCGACTCGGCATCGGTGCTAGTACTCCTTTCAATAAGGATGCATATTTTAGGCGCCTATCCTCCTCTGACCTATCCACAGCTAGCGCTCCGCTGTTACCTTCTTCGTGGGACTCAGCCCGCTCTTGGGCTCGCAACTTCTGGCTCTCCAGAATTAATCGTTGCTTTTCTTTTTCTGCTTCAGCAATTTTAAATCGAAGCTCCAGCATTTTCATCTGCTGCTCCGACGCTGTTTCCGCCATGGCACTACTCAGATCCCCCACCGCGTCACTGGTCACCGCCAACTCCTGCAAGCTTTCAACCCCGTCCGACTCCGCATCTGTGGTGTTAACCTCCCTGTCTCGCAAGTTATACGGCATTGTCATCAACTGCGCCCGACAGGAAACCAAGAGGCACTCGCCTGACTTCTGAAGAGTCGCTCCGCGGTGTTCTCTTCTTCCACAGGTCTGGAAGGACTCGCTTTGGCAGGCCGCTGGCTCCTCAGTGACGTTCTCGGGTCCGCCGTCCACGCCACCAGTCTCGTCCGCCGTCCACCGCTGCTGCTCTCATTCGCCCATCGCTGGAGATCCTGCCGACTGCGCCAGATATGTTAGTGCACTGTGGTTCGTACCTCGGGATGGTCTCCGAAGTTGTTCTTCTCTCCAGCAACGTGCGGAATAAGATGCAGCCGGTTACTGCCAGAGAAGATAGACGATTTTATTTACATAGCAGGTTATCAGGAGTCTCTCCCTCTAGAAGCACACTGAAGCCACGTTTTATACATTTTCAATTCCCCAGGTACCTATCTGGGGAAACTTGGTTGTTCGAACATCGCCAATCACATTTCTTGACGAAACCCGCCCACAAAAGGGCGGAACATCACCCTCTCGCCGACCCTCCCACCGTGACAAAAAGGCGGGACATTCACACTCTCGCCGGTCCTCCCACGCACAGATGGTCGATTTGTGTATTTTGTTCACCCATCGTTCCGTGGAATTAGGAGTCCTTTGGCGGCAACTAAGGTGATATACACATTCTCGCTGTCAAGTTGTAAGGAGATAGCGCCACCCAGCGGCGTTCGTGAGGAGAAGAAGACAAAGCACGAGGAGCGCGTGCGGAGGGGAACGCGGGGCAGGTCGAAGAGGATTACGTGGCAGAGAAGAGAAGAGCGCGGTGGGCGACGGACGTGGACGAGTTCTGCTGGCTCCCCGAGTTCCGGGCTTGGGCCTTAGCCGCAGACGTCCGGGCCACCAGACCTGGACATCCATCGTCGAGAGCCTCAACCACCAGGCCCAGGCGCCACTCTTCTCCGTCCATCCGTCAGCTGCTCTACATAGGCCGCCTCTGGCGCCTACGTGACCTTTTCCGGGATACCAGACCTGGGAACCGTGCCGGGAGCCCACGAACGCTGACGCTGCGGTAGCGTTTCATCGACGTTGGAACGCCAAGAGACTCCTTGACTGCCCGACACCCAGCCAGTCCTCCCCGCTCGTTGCTCGAATAAGACAAGTAGTGTGAACTTTCCTCTTTGACTCTTTTTCCTGCATTTTTCGTAAGCACTTTGTTCTGTTCCCCCGTGTGTTTTTCCCGTGTGTTGTTGCGTTGTTCTCTTGTTCCTTCCCTTTCTTCTCGCTCATATTGTAATTGGTTTCCTTTCCGTTAAAAGCCGCCTCGTTTATTGTTTGTACTTTGGTGTTTGTTGAAAATAAGACCTGCAATCAATCTCACAGAGTCCTCACAAATTTGGCGTCCACTACGACAGGACAGGACGAGGTCGGTTTTTATTTATTTGCCTGTTGTGGTAATTTAGGAACAATATGAGCGCTTCAGATTTGGTTACTTTAGGCGAGCGCATGGGCTTGTGCGGCGCGGAGTTACGAGCGTGGGTGGAGGACGAGCTTCGTAAGGCACGGGAAGAGAGAGCCGCTGAGCGTGAAGCTGCGAAGCAGAAATTGGAATTAGAGGCACGGAATTTAGAGGCTGAGCGTGAAGCTGCGAAGCAGAAATTGGAATTAGAGGCACGGAATTTAGAGGCTGAGCGTGAAGCTGCGAAGCAGAAATTGGATTTAGAGGCACGGAATTTAGAAACTGAGCGAGAGGCTGCGAAGGAACGCTTGGAGTTAGAGGCGCGGAACTTGCAGCTACAAATAAGGCTCATGGAGGGTGGCGCAAATCCTCCGAGTGACCATGGAGAGCGTAGCGTCTCATCGACCAGCTCCATTAACCCGCACAACCTCATACCGCAGTTCAATGAAGCGCGGGATGACCTCGATGCCTACTTAAAGAGGTTTGAGCATGTGGCCACGGGGCAGGGCTGGCCAAAAGAAAAGTGGGCAACGGCGTTGAGCTTGTGCCTTGGCGGCGAGGCACTTAGGGTCTTCGGTCGGCTCTCGCCTGAGGATTCCGTGGATTATGACAAAGCGAAGCTTGCCTTGCTTCAGAGGTTTAGGTTCACCGCGGAACGGTACCGAGAGAAGTTTCGCCAGAGCAAGCCCCAGGATGGAGAAACGGCCTCGCAATATGCTGCCAGGTTGTTTAGCTTCTTTGACCGTTGGGTCGAGATGCGGGGAGAAGGCCGCACTTTTGAGGTAGTTCGTGAGATGGTCGTGAGCGAACAATTCCTTAACAACTGTCATTCCCGTTTAGCCCTTTTCTTACGTGAGCGGGAGGGCAAGACAGTTTCCAAGCTGGCGGAGGCTGCCGATCATTTTCTTGAAGCACAGCGGCAAAATAACTTGTTGTTCTTCAAGGAACAGGGGGAGCATACGATGAATAAAGCCAAGGACGAGGTTTCAGGTTCACAATCTCGCCTGCGGTGTTTTCTTTGCGAGAAGACTGGGCACAAGGCGGCGGATTGTCGGACGAAGCCGAAGCAATCGTATTGCACCTGGTGCCGCGAGGTAGGACATGATGCCCAGTCATGCAAAGCTAAGAGGCCAGGAGACCGTGAGGAGTCCGCCTGTTGCATGACACCTCGATATTCACATCCCGATAGCACTGCAGTGGTAACGCGCGTAGAGGGCCAGTTGGGGGAGATGGTCTGTCCTTCCAACCCGGTGGAAACTGCTATGCCCGTGGGGCACGGTGAGGTGTTCGGCCAGCCTGGTTCGGTATTACGGGATACGGGCAGCACCGGCATTGTTGTGCGTGAGTCCCTTGTACCGGCAGCGGCACTTACAGGGAAGCAGGCTACATTATTCTTGGCCAATGGGACCCGTGTAGAAGTTCCGGAAGCGGAGGTGGTGATTTCCTCACCATATTTTTCGGGTAAGGCCATCGCGCGGTGTTTGTCTACACCCCTGTACGACATCATAATAGGCAATGTCCCTGGCGCTAAACCTCCATTCTCGGTTGACCCGCCAGTTCTAACTGATCAGGCAGTTTCCCTTGCCATGACGGGTGCGGTCGATGTTCCTTCCCTTATGGTGACAGCAAAGGTTTCAGAGAATAGTAAAAGCCCCACTCTGAACACACTCCACTTGTCACGGCCGGAGTTTCGCCTCAAACAGGAAGAAGACCCGACCTTAGAGGTGTGTCGCAGGAAGTTGGGGCAAATATTTCATGGCAAGGGACAGACCGCCCACTCCTTTGATACAGATGACGGTGTTCTTTTCCGGTCGTACCAAGTGTGTCCCGGCCAAGTCGTTGAGCAAGCGGTGGTACCGAAGGGCTTACGCACGCAAGTTCTTAAGTTGGCACATAAGAGTGCATTATCCGGCCATCATGGAATACGGCAAACAATAGCAAGGGTGCTCAGTGAGTTTTACTGGCCCGGTGTACAGGCTGACATTGAGAGTTATGTCAGATCGTGTGATATGTGTCAGCAGACTGTGTCGAAGGCAAGGGAGAACAGAGTGAATAACATCGTAGGACGGGGACATTTAAAACCATGGTGGAGACCGAGGCCGGTTTGGAGAAACCGGTTTCACAAAGGAAAACGGAAGTACTAGTTGAAAGAGTTCTCGCGACGGTGAAGTGGTTTGATGTGAAGAATGGAATACGGAAGAATATAGCCCACACCTGTTCTTGTTGGCATTATCTGTGTTCATGTTTGTTTTTGATTGTCGGCTACCTAATTTGTATGCCTTCCGTGTTTCTTCGCCCTCTATGGACGCTTTCCGTTGACTTTCCATGTGCTCTCTGTGCTGTGTGTGCGAAGGTCTGTGAACGCTTCGAACATTGACGACCGTCGTATTGTGTGTGGTGTGTAGTGTGCGCGCTGTGGTGCGGTGTTCTGTGTTGCGATCGTCGAACGCGTCTGGTGTCGCTCTCCTGAAGTTGAGTTCTTTCCCTTGGAAAAAAACTTCCGAAGAGGGGGCCTTCTGTAAGGAGATAGCGCCACCCACAGGCGTTCGTGAGGAGAAGAAGACAAAGCACGAGGAGCGCGTGCGGAGGGGAACGCGGGGCAGGTCGAAGAGGATTACGTGGCAGAGAAGAGAAGAGCGCGGTGGGCGACGGACGTGGACGAGTTCTGCTGGCTCCCCGAGTTCCGGGCTTGGGCCTTAGCCGCAGACGTCCGGGCCACCAGACCTGGACATCCATCGTCGAGAGCCTCAACCACCAGGCCCAGGCGCCACTCTTCTCCGTCCATCCGTCAGCTGCTCTACATAGGCCGCCTCTGGCGCCTACGTGACCTTTTCCGGGATACCAGACCTGGGAACCGTGCCGGGAGCCCACGAACGCTGACGCTGCGGTAGCGTTTCATCGACGTTGGAACGCCAAGAGACTCCTTGACTGCCCGACACCCAGCCAGTCCTCCCCGCTCGTTGCTCGAATAAGACAAGTAGTGTGAACTTTCCTCTTTGACTCTTTTTCCTGCATTTTTCGTAAGCACTTTGTTCTGTTCCCCCGTGTGTTTTTCCCGTGTGTTGTTGCGTTGTTCTCTTGTTCCTTCCCTTTCTTCTCGCTCCTATTGTAATTGGTTTCCTTTCCGTTAAAAGCCGCCTCGTTTATTGTTTGTACTTTGGTGTTTGTTGAAAATAAGACCTGCAATCAATCTCACAGAGTCCTCACACAAGTCGGAGCCGTTCCGCACCATGATGGACTCCCTTTCGCTGTCGGTCCGCTGTCGGTTTTGAGCGAACTTGAGAATCCAAACAGACGCGTTTCCGCCGACAGCCGATTTAGGGGCCTCCGTCCCCTGGTTGCGCCGCCACGCTTTCCCCCCGCCGCAGCCGCCGACAAAGGCTGCCGCAAAGGTTAGCCAGCAGTGTCTCTCGGCCGTGAAGGAGGGGGCGACGGCCGTTTCTCGACCTCGAAGGAGAGGGTAAGGAGCCACCGGCGGGCGCACGTGTGCGCGCCCAAAACACTTCCCAGAACGGGACACCGCAAGCAAACGCGTACACAAATACACACACACTCAGCGTGCTGGAACCGGCCGTTATTCACGTAAACCAGTCCCGCTGGCGCCAAGTGTCGTCGCTGCAGACGGCGCGTCGAGCCCAACAAACACCAACCGAAAATAATGAAAAAAAAGAAGAAACTGCAAGCTCGGCTATCAGAAAACAAGGGAGGAACAAAGATAAAACCTTATGTGAAGCATTTGTTAGTCTATCTCTGCTTCACATCTTCACCCCTGATTGCTCTTCACAGTGGCACCACAGTCATGACCCCTGACTTGACCGGCCATGGAAAGTGCAGTAAATTTTTCTCATAGCTGAAACTGTGAATAATGACAGCTATAAACATGTGCGACAGTTTGTATATTCCAGTTTTCCTCTAATCAAGTTCGGGCTTAGTGCAGCCGGTAATTTTTGTTTTTGCTATATACTTTTTTTGTGTTTTTAGCAAATTTCACAAATAAATGTTAATTTACTTTTGCACACACAACTCTTCTGTTTATTTCATTCAAAAGTGTAACTAATAAGCTACAATTTCATGCATTGCATTATGTGCTGGGTGCATTAGTTCTTGTGAAAAAAAATTTTCTTTCAGTACACTCCAAATTGTGCATTTTTCCGCGGTAGCGAAAGAGTTAATGATGTACTGAACCGCCAAACTGGAGCAAGCGGTCATTCAGAAGATGCTATTGAAGCTGGTGGTAGCCTCTTCGTACGAGTTGCTTCCCGCTAGACCATGAGCGCGGTGAAGAAAATCAACTCAACTCAAAATTGGAAAAGCCAGACTTTCCATACTTTTTTTTCCCCGACAACCGCAGGGATGTACAATTCACAAAAAACTTAGGGCGATAACCTTCATCCCTCCTTGCTGTGCCTCTCATGCCTTACTGCGCTACTGCTTCTCTACGTTCACGTCTCTCGCTGATGATGATTGGTGCGTCTGGGCTTGTGCAACCTTTGCCGGCATTCTTTTCAATTACCCTCGACGGGCGCCCTCTTTCCTACCCCTATTTCTTCTCACTGCTGTCCTCATTCTTCATTGTCCTTTTCTGTTCTTGAAAATGTGGACGCCACAGCGTTCCCGCGTGCCGCATGCCGACGCCCGCACCGGGTACGTTCGTACTTTAGTATCTGCCTCAGATTTCGTACCTATTCACAGAAATGACGCAGCGGCGCGTTATCTTTTTTACCGGGTCAGTGACCTCTCGCTCTATGCCGGGTGTTTGACCTAGAATGTTCTGCAATTTTTAGAAATAGGCTTTTTGAGTTAGAAGAGCGATATTGTCAGCAAAGCATTGTCAGTAGTGTAGCGCATCGCAGGACAGCTAATATGTGCTACTCAGAACACTGGTTAACTGTTACAGACTAGATAATTTTTCTATATTATTGTTCGTCTGTTTACTTACTGAGTGGCTTGCAGCCCTCCGTAAGCAGTATCCATTTCAGTTTATATAATTTCGGGAACCAGTTACCCATGGCGCTGCGGCCAAATAAATTTTGCATTCCTTAGGCCAAAATATGTGTGCTTTCGAGAAACTTGCTGTCAAAGCAATTCCTCCGGGTCACGTAACTCGGTGAAATATCTGAAAATTTGTTGGGCCAAAGCGCCGAGAGAAATTGCGTTTTACAAAGTTTAAAAACTGATATGCTTAGTACTTGCATTAGCTCTATGTCTGTCAATAAATAATAAGACTAACAGTAGTAGCTAAAATATTTAGTGCTTAGTAATAGTTAACCAGCCAATAGTCACCATGTCTTAACTGTATTCTGATGCTGTGCACCACTCACACTGCTCCTGTTCTAACCCGAAAAGCCTTTTTTCTAAAAATTGCACATCTGCGGTAAAGCACCCCATGTAAAGCCTTTCTTTTTTCTTTTTTTTGGAAAGTGTGCACTTCGGTTACGGTGGTGGTGGTGGAAAACATTTATGTACAGGTATAATACAGGAGGTTATGCATGAGCTGACCCAGAAGGGGCCAGCCCTTACAAATACTAGGTGCAGGTCCCTAGTTCGGGACCCCAGTGGCATCGGCCGCTGCCCAGGCTCGCCCGACCAAGGCCCGTTGGGCCTGCAGGTCAGAGCAGCCGAGCAGGGTCGCCTCCCAGTCCTCCCGGGTTGGGTTGGGGTGAGGGGGGATAGCAGGGTTGGAGGGGCAGGCCCACACCATGTGGTAGATTTCAGTAAAGAAAGGCCCACACCATGTGGTAGATGTCCGAAGACTTCTCCGCACAGTGCGGACAGCTGCCCGAGAAAGAAGGGTCGAAGTGTTTCAGAGCTGCCGGGCACAGCAAAGTATTAGTATACAGGCGGAGCAGAAGCCGCTCCTCCGCCTTTGACAGACCTTTACACGGGCGGGGATAAAGACCATGGCCAGATTGATAGAGTAAAAGGATGTCTTTGAAGGTGTAAGCTGGAATAAATTGGAGTGCCTGATCGTCAGGGTCGGAGGGGAATGTCCGGTGAGAGAGCGCGCGGGCGGCGGCGTCAGCTGCCTCATTTTCCTCAAGGCCCATATGAGCGGGAGCCCAAACGATACGCCGGTGCGCGGGGTCACCGGTGTAGACGCTGTTTTGAAGAATGCGGTAGGCTAGATACGGTACCCAGCCCTGCTCGACGTTCCGACATGCCCCTCGCGAGTCGGAAATAATTATTTTTGAATTGGGATCAGATGCAGCCAACGCAATGGCGACCTCCTCCGCGTTTATTATGTCACGGGCTCGGAAAGTAAGGCCGTTCACTGTGTTGGATTGGTGGATGACTGCGGCTGTGTACCATCCCCCATGGTGGGGACCTGAGGCATCCACGTAGAATACGCCGGGTTTCGATCCATAGTGGCGGGCCAGGGCTTCCGCCCGCGCCAGGCGCCGGCCGTTATGGTCCTCACGGTTCATGTTCGCGGGAAGAGGGCGCACGTGGAGGGCGCATCTCCACTGGGATGGAATACGTACGCGCTCTTCCATGAGAGTGGTATGTTGGATATGTAGTCGGGCAAGGAGGCGGCAACCCGACGATGTCTTCGAGAGACGTGTGTATTGGTTAGTCAAGTGGGCTTCCCGGAGCTCCCGAAATGTGTTCACCATGCCTAGCCCCAGGAGGCGCTTGTTGGAGGTGGTCACGGGGAGGCCTAGAGCCCGCTTAATAATTTTGCGGAGGATGACTTCGAGTGAATCCTCGTCTTGCTTCCGCAGGTGGAGGTATGGAGTCGAATATAGAATTTGACTGGTTACAAATGCATGCGCCAGCCGCAACGCGTCCTTAAATCGTAACCCCCCGCGCTTGTTAGAAACCCGGCGGCGCTTGCATATTTCTCGCCGACCGTGAACAGATACTTCCGGCCCGCAGACACAAAAACAAACACTGTGGAGGCAAGCAAAATTTTTCATCAGTGGCTGACGCATCTCGCTTTATTTTTCAGCTCCATATGTAGTACTGCACTACGTTGTTAAAGCCTGCGAAGAAAAAATGGAAGAAAAAAAGATTGGCTTGAGGTCGGGTGGTGGTGGTGGTGGTGCGACACTTTTTATTAACAGCCTTTATGTTAGGAGTTCGATAGGTCCTGGGCCAAGATGACGAGGGCGCTTTGCAGGTTCAGGTCCCGGGAGGAAAGCCAGATAGGCCACGCTGGAGGTGGCGGGAAAGGATAGGCGGGGGACTGGAATGCTATGTGGCACTGTGAATGGCAGTGTTCTGTCTGCATTTGTGTGTGGACAGTTTGGGCACTGAGGTGTGGAAGTGTGCCGGTACAGATAAAGTTTGGCTGGTGTACATGGGAGATTAAACTGTATTCGGCGAAGAATGCGAGCTTCACGGATCGATTAGGATGGGTGTGGTGGTGGTAAATCAGCTAAGTCTAATGTTTTCTGCGTGTAGTATTCGTCGACAGGGTGTCTGTGAGCCCTGACCGCCTGCTCCGTCGGTGGGCTCGTCCATGGGATCCCCGGCGCCCAGTGCATAGTTTCGCAATCAAGCTGGTGAGCCAGCTCATTGCCGGGGATGCCCATGTGACCAAGGATCCAGCGAAGGGTCACCGGTCGTGGGCTTAATGCTAAGAGGGCGGCATCTAAGGCGATCGGGTACGGAAGGGGAGGGCTCTTTCATGGACGGCACGCAGAGCTGCCTGCGAGTCTGTATAGACAACGTATTGGGGGGCGGGGGGTAGGGTAGCAAAATATGTGATGGCATCGGCGATCACGTGTATTTCTGGGTAGAGCGTGGACGGTGGGGAGTTGTACGGACCGGTTGTGTGAGTGCTGGTTGCTGTGGAGCTCGCGGCTTCCGTGAGACAGGCGTCTGTGTAGGGCACCGCCGCAGCGTCCAAGGGTGGCTTGTGGTTGTATGCGTATGCCTGGCGGCGGCCTGCGTGTGTTTGGGCGGACATGTTGCGTGGAATGGGTGCGAGGCGGAGGTTAGGGGGGTAGATGGGAGACTGCGGTGGGTCTGGGAAAGAGATGCGTGCGTAGGGAGTATGTGATAGTATCCACCGCCCAGCTGATGAACAAGTCAGGCGGTTGATTTGTCTCTCTCGGTGCAGGTTAAGGAGGGCTGGAAGGGGATAGAAAAGGCCTGTTCTGTACAGGATGTCTGTAGAAGCCTGGAATTAAAAAGCAGAGTCAAAATAATGAACGTAGAAATCTTAACAGTTGCCCTCACGTGTCTTGAATTTTCATGATACTCCAGTTTTTTTATTGTTTTTGTTTTCCTAGCAATACAGAGAAATGTTTTTTTTAGCTTTGTGGACCTGCTAAACATTAAACGTTTTGTCATATATGCTTTTTTATATGGCTCTCATACCCCACATATAGCTACACAGCCTTTCGCCGGCTAATTTTTCTCCCTTACCTCGCTGTCAACTAGCGCAGGCACCTCATAATCCACGGTGATTAGACGCGGAATACGACGACTAAACTCCTGTCCCCGCTATTCATGGCCTTAAGGCACGAAGGGGAACGGTCGCATGACTATATGAGTAAAAAAGGTTGGCTGAGGTTTTGGATTCTAGGAGTCACCGGTATTGCGCTTTCTGCATGTAACGAGTATTGAATCTGAAAATTAGAAGTGCGTTTTTTAACAGCGACGAAGGCGCCTCTCCTCCACCCCTCTGGCACCCCCCACCCCCGCAAAAAAAAAACAAAAAAAACAAGGAGCATTATTAAGGCAGTTGCAAAAGAACGCAAGAAAGACATGGCACACTTTATAAATTTTCGATTACTATAACTCCTTAACACCTCGCTTACTTCTTTCGATGGCTTCTTGAGCTGCGATGAGCCTGGACGGGTCTCTACGTGAGCTCGATTGCACACGTACCCACGCACACTCCAATAAAGTCGTTCTGTACCACAGGGGCCTCTGCAACGGTCAGACTGATGGCACATAGTGGATCAGAGACATAAGAATCAGACCACCCGGAACTTATGAGAACCTTACAGCACCACTATAGAACTTCACAAATCTGTCCGCCATCACGAATCAGCTTTCAGTTATCATGAGATTGTTTCCTCGGATGTATTTCGGTTTCCACTTTAAATTTCATTTCTACTCTTCGCCACTTTGTGCTTAGTGTTTTTCTTTTTGTTTATAAGGCGGCCATTTTTGAAGATAGCCACTTTTGATAGGTATTCTCTCATTTTATACCGTCCGTTGTATTATGAGCTGTTTACTCCGGAGATGGCCAGTGTCCTATATCAGCCAAGTCATGTATCTATTTTCGAGGCGTTTTGGGTGCGTTCTTTCCATTCAAAGATGTCCCAGCTACGTTTTCTGGAGTTTGCACAGAAACTATTAAACGCACGCATTTTGAAAGTTCTTATTTGAGCCTGAGGCTAGCCGAAACTTGCACAATTCGGGCCGTAACGAAAACAAGGTGCCGCAGCAGCTCTGTTTATTCTTTACTGCAAGAGCAGCTGTGCAGCGTCGCTGCACATTCCGTGCAACGTATCATTAGAGTAGCACATTAGAGCGACAACGCATAACAGCAGTAGCAGTGTGAAAATGAGCTCTAACTACTTTTATTTATTATTTATTTTTACTTTTTACTTATTTATTAAATACAGCGAACATGCTGTATGTCCAAGCAGGGGAGGAAAATGCATACAGGGGAAAAAAAAGCAAAGCAAGTGCGATAGTACCGAACAATATAAATGCAAGAAAACAAGCAGCGCAAAAGAACAATTGAAAAAGCGGGTACAGTAAAGCTACTAAGGCAATAGTGAAATATCAAGAATGATTGCAAAGCTACGGAGAGTTCTCCAGAAGAGCATTCCATTGAGAAACTGTTCTCGGAAAACAAGAAAAATATGTATTTGTGCGTGCAAAAACAGGTTTCATGCTAACAATATGCTGATGGCGCGAGGCTCGAGTAGAATCATTAACGAGGTAATATTCGTGTCGAATACCAAGTCGAGAAAAGCATAATGAATGAAGGAAGTTCACATGGGCTTTCTTCCTTCTATCTGCAACTGGTTCTAAGTCTCCTTGTTTCAACATGACGGCAGGAGAGTCGCGGCGCCTGTAACGGTTGTAAATGAATTATGCCACAAGACGTTGCATTTTTTCTAGTTTTTGTGTGTCATCTATTGAGCAGGACTCCCATACAATGCAGGCATATTCGAGACTTGACCTTACAAAGGATTTATATGCCTTCAGTCTAAGGGCACTAGGGCAACCGCTCATCCGAAATTTCGCTCAATCAGCGCAAGGTTCCGTTTTATTTTTTCAAATGTGAATCTGATGTCCCTAATCAACCTCCACAACGTCGTTTTCTTGAAGTTCGGCAGGTCGTCGTCCTCATTGACAGCCTTTAGCACTCGGTTCAGGGTTGGGACTTCCCTCTTCGCGAACATACTGTGCACTTTCAGACGGACGGCATGGACTGTGAAGCTGTCATTCTTGACTGTTCGCTAGCTTGAAATCTTCACGACGCGAGGTCTTTTCTTCAGAGACGCCAAAGGTCCACACAGACGCTCCGCCTTGATTTTGGCAACGGTACGGGGAGATACTCCGGTGTCCTCGCTCACAGTACCCAGTACTTCTCGAACAGACTTCTCCGAAAAACGGATGTTGGTGCGGTAGTACATACTTGCTTGGCGTGCTTTGAGAGCTTGTACATACGAACCTTCGAGAAAATGCGTGCAGGAGAGGTGGCCGGGACCACTGAGCAGGACACAATTTTCTCAAAAGTGAAAGGAAGCCGGACGGAAAGGGTAAACACGGTGGCCAGGGTTGCGGAGACAGCGAAAATGTTAAATGGAAAAATACGACAAACCCAAAATGCAAAATCACAGATCTCGATCGAATCGCTCGCAATAACAGCGTTTTTTTTCACGCTCAGGACAAATGTATTATCCAGGAAGCCTGCCGGCAAAGCATTTGTTATTTTTCGCTCACCACAAGCAACACACTCATTTGTGTCACGGATGCAGGTAGCGCAAAAAGAGCGACAGCTTTGGCAGCGTTGCGCCTGATGTATGAAACGGAGTATACAGCACCTCAAGAACTGAGTCCTCTCAGTTCTTGAGGTGAGATGGCGGCTTCCTCTGCAGCCTCTGGGGAGGTGTCGAGGTGGGGAGGAGGTCGTGTGAGGAGGTTGAATTAAGAGGAATCCACCACAGCTTCTGCAGCTTCATCACCCGTGCAGGCAGCGTCCACCCATACGGCGTCCCGCTCGGAGCCGTACGCTCGATGGAGTGCCTTCGCACGGGCTCTGCGGCGCTGCTCATGATGGGACGGGTGCATATTCCTCGGGAGGGCTTGATGAGGAGGTCCCGGTGAAGGGGTCGTGGGATGGCGAGGAGGGTTGGGTCGTTGGCCGGTCCTCTGATTTCGAGGGAGCCCAGGATATACCGGCCTGTGGAGGTTTGTGTGAGCCTGATATATTGGTCATGTCGGTGGGCCTCCACCAGTTCCCCGAAGCTCTTGTGGAGGCACAGACCTAGTAATAAGTCGGTGGGTGTGTTGAGGGCAAGATGAAGTGCTACCTTGAATGCTTTTCAGATCAAGATATCCAAATCGTTTATGTCGCGTTGGGAAAGTTGTAGATATGGGGTAGGGCAAAGCACACCGCTGAGGACAAAGTCATGAATGAGGTGACATACACTGTAAAAAAAGTCCGTGACTTTACGGAGACTTACTACGTGGAAAAAAATGACCATTTGCATTTTTAGAAAACACGGAGGAGGAGACCGTACTTCAGTTCAATAACGGAGGAGTCGTCATTATTCACCCGTAGACGTTGCAGGGAAGAAAACTTGAACATTCTGTTAGGCAGCAAAGCTTAACACTACACAGCGGTTGTCTCCTTCGGCATTGTGTTACCGCCAAACGCATTAATAACTTAATTAACGACAACAGAGAAAGAGCAAAGGTTGTCATGATTTGACGCCGCTGCTTACTTTCATGCCTGCATGATCAATAATAATTTGTTATTGGAAAGGGGGAAATATCTGTCTCACTGTTTCAGTGGGCCCCTGAGCCGTCCCAGCTAATACGGGAACCATCACAGCAGCGTTACGTTTTTGTTTTGGTCAAACGTTAATGACATTGCTGTTAAATTCTTTTTTAGAGCATTTGTAAAATGCTGCAAATGAGCGGAGAGAAGTCACTGTCGCGCTTTTTTAATATTAGCTTCGGTTCAGGGCTGCCCACAGAGCCGAAATACTCCAGGCCGTAGCATCTACTAAGACTTTTGAAAAGTGGTGTTTGGGTTACAACACATTCAATTCAATTTCAATTCTATTTTGCATATGCAATATTGCCTCTGAAATCGATAATTACAACTTGAAGCATTTTTGTTAACTGACAGCCTTTTTTTGCACGGTGCCACATTTCCAAGGGGTGCCAAGCGTTACGGTCTGACAGCTGATGTGAAAATGGGCTTACGCAGCACCCTTTCTTTGAAAAATTGGTGCTGAAAAAAAATTTCATGTCTGCTACATTTGCGATCTCTGGGAACGAAATGGGGGAGGCCAGGGGAATGTGCGCAGCCAAGCAAGTTGTGCTGGTGCTCATACACCTTTCATCCTACTCCCTCCTCCTCCCCCGAAATTTTAGAGATACTCGCTTTGAACTCGGTAGGTGCCTTGGGGTCACCTTTATACCCCTACGCCACTGAGTGCGCTGCTGTGGTGGCGGCTCCACTTTGCTTCTCTTTTCAACGACAATTTGCGTTCTTGTGGACGCAGTGGCGCAAGTACGCTTTGACGCACGGAAGACTGATGTGTGAAAGGTAAGTGTAACTTCACTGCTCTGCATCAAACAATTTGTCGTGCCGGAGTCATATTTCACCTTTCGCTGCGAAGACAGGTGCTGTCTCAAGCGCGCACAGCTCGGTGTTCTTGCGTAATCGACATTCCAGGTCCCAGGTATGCAAAAGCGTTGTCACTAGCCCACACGAATCTCGCGTTCATTTAGTACTTACTACGGAATGCCCTAATGCGTGGCGTAGATTACCGAGCAGAGTGCAGCAGCTTCCACAGAGAGAGAAAACTTTATTTTGCAGCCGCTTCCAGCAACCTTCGAAAAACGACCTTTTTTTTTCGTAACGCAAAGATGTTTCGTTCACTTTAGGTCAATTATAAATACGACTAAACTTTAACAAACTGATTTAATTAACGCATTGGAAAACAAGAAAGCAGTACGCAGAGAATTGCTCACTACAACTGCTCTTTGAGGCGTCTCGCAGTAGTTACATGCTACTGCTTTGGAGGGTGCGCGTCCAGTTCCGTTCTGCTTCTCCTTGGGTAAAGCTTTCTTTTTTTCGCAGGGGTAGAGGCAGCAGAAAGGGAGGAATGAGCCCATTGTGAAAAGGAACCTTTCCTACCAGAGAGCAGGGGGCACACCGCGCCGTTCGGGAGAAGGCATCCTCCTCTCCACCTCGGCGTGAATGCCTTCCCCTGCATTCCAAGGTTGACCGTACCATGCGACTTCCTCTATTGTCGACTGTCGCGTTCTTTGAACAAGCCAAGCTAAGCCAAGCACGTTTGGCTGGTGGTGGACGGTGGTTCATTTTGGCCGTTGTGGTCCACGCCGGCGTACGCCAGCCATTGCGCCACTCTCGTCGTTCCAGTCTTCGTTCTACGCGCAACCAGAGTAACCCTCAACTGTTTTTGCGCGCGTCTTACGCCGACAACGTTTCACCGCAGCTCCTGTAGTGGCCCGAGTGGCTCTTCTCCCTGACGGGTGTGCGGTGCCCGACACAACGTCGGCCATGGCGGTACGTCTCTCGAAGCGCTTGCCTCCCTCCCCATGCCTCTGCCGCGGTTCTTCTCTCTTCTCGACATGTTCTCAGCGCACTCTTCTGCGTCGTCGGATTTTGTCCGTGCTGTGCTCCGCGCGCACCTTAGCGTGCCAGCTCGAGCTTCTGCCTGCTTCAGCCATCGTCGCCTGGATTGTCGCCGTGCTGTATTGTTTTCAGGAGGGACCTTTGGCGTGCGCGCCTTTCGCGCTCCTTTCCATTTCACGCGCTCCTTAGTGCGCCCGTTTTGATAATCTAGGTTGCTCATCGGCTGCTCCATGTGCTTGGCTACATCTGCTTTGCGCTCACTTGGATACACTGCTTGCTCGTGTTTTTTGGTAGCGTCGCACACTCGGTGCAACCTATCATGTACCGCATCAAGGCAGTACGTGATCAAAGAGTTGGCATTGACTGGCGGCCTGGTGCAGAGCGCGTGTGAATCGTTTACGTTATAATGACGACGTGGTAAATTAACTCATATCCTTGGCATTCGAACCTCCGTGTATTTGTGTCGCTGCACTGGCGGGGAGGCTTGCATTCCAAATGCTTAAAGGCTGTCTTCGTAAAAGGAATGACGAGAGGCTGCATGACTAGCATTGCTTATTGCATTGTTTGCTCAGAGAAAGCGTTTGTTGTAAGTGAGCAGTAGCCGCTATTTTTCATTGTTAAGTAGCAACATCAGCCAGCATGCATTATCATTTTTACACTTGAATGACTGAAAGAGTATCACAGCATTGCCTTCATTTTTTTTTCTTGTTGCTTGCACAGCATCAATTGTTGTGCCTGCAGATTGCACTTTTGCATGCGTTTTGCATTTTCGCGAGCAAATTTTAGGCAAGAAGTTTCAAAGGCACCATGTATTGACCTGAAGTGCTCGCTATTAATGTAGCAGTATTTGCCATGCTGAATATCAAATCTACATACTTCAAAGCGTGTTTAGCATCTTGTCTGCATAGACTCTTGTCTTCAAGGAGAGCTTGGAGGTTTCACTTATCTGCTTAGTGTTCGAAGTAACAGCCATCACTGATAATAATACTTATTACAGACATGTTCTGCATGTACAGTCAGGGCGGAATGAAATGCAAACACATATATGTCGTACTTTTCTACTTTACAGCGGGATATTCATTTAGAAAAGGCTTGTAAATGAGTACTTCAGTAGATTCTTTACCCTGAAACATGAATTAGGCTAGCTGTATACTGCAGTTGAAAGCACACAGGCAAAATAATTTGTCTTGTTCATCCGCGTGGCTCATATTTCATTCCAGCCTGACTGTACACTACTCTCCCAGCAGGTACCCCAACTGAAGCATGCACTGTCTTGTGAAAAAGGCTGCACATATGTTTTAGAAGGGTGCGTGAAACAATGTGCAGCTGCTAATATTGAACTATTAGTATCTGAGACCTGATATTCAACTGAATCGTCAATCTTTCTCCTGCTAGGAAGGCACAAGCATCACGCCCATGGCTAATTGACTGCCCTTCACCCCTGTATTGGTTTCACTCCTTGAGTTATGGTATTAATTACCAATTTTACTACAAGGATATATGAGAGCACATTGTGAGCTAAATATAGTTAATGAAGGTCTTCCACTCTGTACAGTGATGTGGTTGGTCTTGTACATCTTTACTAATGTCTTAATTTTGCTTTATGCAAGCCTTGCCTTCCTATTGTATCCTATGTCCTGCTATGCTACTGCCTTCCTCCTGGTCCTCTCTTCGGCCATTTCTCCTGTTTCCTTTGCACTAGCTATTGGTCCGGTGCCTGCTGTGAAAATGACAGCCAACACTAAGTCCCTTCCTTTATTTCCATGAAATCTTCACTGCTACTACTAATGCTGATAGTACTATATCACTATTTTTGTGATAATAATGTACAAGATAGTAGCTAAGTCAATGGTAGCTGAGTTGAATATCATGCATATCTTGCATGCGATATATTAACATATTCACTATTACAATACCCTCAATTTCTTTCAGTTCAGACATTTGGGCATAGATATTTTATGCTTTTTTTTTCTAGTTTAGTCCACTCAAACAAACTTTGCTTTTTGCATTGCAGGTAGAATCTACAATGAGTGCCGCTCTGTCTTATGAGCAGGAAGCAGTATTTATGGATCCTTTTCTTGGAAATGACAAACCTTCTGTCGTCTTATTATGTGCTGAGCCTTCATCATGGGGGAAGCAAATGTCATGACTTGGATTTCTACAGAGGTGAGACATCATACCCAGCCTCATTTTTTCTGCAACGTGCTTAGGGGATTAGCAAACCTTCCTTTAGTACTTCTTTCACCTTTTTTCAGTGCTCCAGCGTGGTGAATAGATATGGTACTCTGGCTATAACATAATGATATATGGCCACATTATAAAGGCGTATGAATTGCTGCACTTATACTATTTTGCATGGCCCTCTTTTAATGCTTTTTCAGCCTTGGTTTGTTGAAACGAGTAGCAAAAATGAACACAAGAACGAGAAAGAACTAGGACTTTCTATATTTTACACACATTTTCTGGCTTCAGCGAATTAATGCCAAATAGCCTAGTTCTGCACAATAGTTCTTTCAGTTAAGCACAGCTATATCTGTATTAACAATTTTATGCAGGGACAAAAGGCATTTTGCATTTATATTCTGTACCTCCTCAGTAGCTCAGGCAATATGAAAAATTAATTTCATTTTTTTTTGTTTTATACTACAAGACGTCATATAGAGAGCAAAGCTATTAAAACTGAATGCAAAACGTGCACAGTTCGCGTGTACTTGCAGAGGCTTGTGAACAGAGCCCATAGAATTTTTTCCTTTATACAGAATGGAAGGTCGAAAATTTTTTTGCATAATTAGATCGTGATTGGAGCATGAAGTTACATGTTAGAAGATGAAACCTGCCATATTGTACCGGGTCGTCCACTCTTAGTGCAAACACGCGAGCGCATGGCTGTGCTCTTTGAAAGGCTCATTGGAAGGCCATCGAAACGAAGTGGCAGATGAGGCGAAACACCACATTCAGCTCCTTCTCCAGCGCCACACTGCTGCGATGAGCGGCTGTGTCACTTGCAGTGGCTGTCTGAAAAGAGCGGCCATGTGTTCGCAGTAAGAGTGGATGACCCTTTACATTTTGTATGCTAGAGTGCCGACTCTTGCATCCATCTAAAAACATTCATGCAGGTTATCTGGTTAGCCTTCTTCCTTGATACCACATTTCTAGAAATGATACTTAACTATGTCAGCTTTATTTTGATCAGAATTTATAAGAATGTATCGCATACACCAAATTTTGTGATCATATATGACAAAATTCAAAATGTGATTCATGATTGGTATTGTTTAGTCTAGGGCAGTAAAATGCCATGTACCTAGTGCAAAGTAAAATTAAATGACCAGTCTAACAAAACAAACTCCTTTTTTTTTTAGAGGGAAATCGTTCGACTGAAATGCTGGAGTGGCTTGACGTGATGAAGACATTGACAGGAGTGCACTCAAAAGTACCCATATTTGGGATGGCACGAGAACTGGCAGACAGCTCTTCAAGCAATTGGTGAGTACCTTGGTGCTCTGCTTCTGCTGTTTAGTATGTGACCAGCTTTTATTTTTCACCTAATAAGAGTGCGTATCCTTAAAAATATCAGCACAAATTGAACAGAATTTCGATATTCTTGCATGAGATGCCACTGCGAGAACTTGGAAATAATGATATCTCGCATGTACACTTCACTGCTGAATACAGTAAGCACTGCTTGATAGCCAAGTGCCTCTGACGTATGATAAAATAGATAGGTTGCTGCACAACATGTGGAACTGCCCTGTCGAGCACTTTGTCTTCAGGAAGTGGAGGATTAAGTAGTAATTTCTTAAAGAATTTCTAGAAAATAGCGCAAACCACACGACCGGGAAGAAATAGCTGATGCAACACACTGACTCGAATGACACCATGTGCATGAAGGACCTTATGGAGTTCGCTGCTATGTTGCACGAGAAGAAGGTCACGCAGGATAGGTGTCAAAGACGAGCTGATTCAGGTGCCTTGTTTCTGTCCCTAGTACTCACTGCAGAACTCAATGAACAAGCAGCAAAGGTTACAGCTGAGCATGGCCAGACTCTTGCACTTCCCTCCACAAGCAAGCTGGAAGCACAGTCCTTTGATACCTTTAATGCGTTTGCTCACAACATACATTGTTGCAGCACGTGGCGAGGAAAGGTACACATCCTTGATTTTAGTGCCAGTGCACTCACAGACCCCAGTAACAGATGATTGAGGTATCCTGTCATATCGACAGGCATCTCATGAGGAATGAATTCTCAGGCTTCAGAACTTATAGTGCTCTTTGCAGAAAATGTCCCAAAGTTTGTTGCCACATGGACCTTTTCGAAATAATGGCCCAGAAAGGCGAGCCTTCCTTATGTATTTTGTGAAAAAATGCCTAAGACATGGGTATTTCTGCTTCTTCATGGGTGCTGAAATGTTTTTGAGGGAGAAGTTTTGCTGATATAGAACGGTTTTGAAAAAGACAAAAAGAGACTTTGAGGCTGTGGAAAGAAGCAGGAATAACATTTCACAGCTGATGAAGAAGCAGAAAGACTCATGTTTTAGCCCTTTTTTGCACCAGACACATGAGGACACTTCATCTTTTTGGGTCATTTCGATAAGATCCACATGGCAACAGCATTTGGTTAGATTCCTGCAAAGAGCCCATTCTGAAAGCATGAGGATACGCTCCTTGTAAGGCGTACTGCACACTTATTGGAATATCTCAATGGGCAGTGACCGGTATTTATGACTGCATTTTCATTCGAAATCGGAGATCTGTACATTTTCTTGCCCGTGCTGAGATAATTGAAGCTGTGAGCGAGCATAAGATTTGGGGAAGTGCACTTGCACATTGCTTGTGGGCAAGTTTTCGGTCATACTAAGATGTTGCTATGGTTCCTTGCTCACTAAGGTTTGCAGTGAGTACTATGGACAGCAAGAAGGTATCTGCATTGAATTGTTTTTGGCACCCAACCTGAGCTACCTTCTTTTCGGCAGCTCAGGGCATTCATGCACACAGTGTTGTCCAGGTAAGCGCATTGTGTGTTTTTTCCTGGTCCTGTGGATTTTAGTTTCTTTCCTGTAAAGAAAAAATGAATTTGGTCAATGAAATGTAATGGTTTGGTTCTCATTAAATATTTTTGCAAGACCCTACAAAAAAGCCAGTTGGTCAATAGTGAATAGTTTGATTGTGTTTGCTAAGTGAGGTCTTTCTTATGCTTTTCAGATGAATCTGACAGCAATATGCAGAAGTACAATGTATGCAATTTGTCATGAAAATAAAACGTATGTGCCTTTACTCACCCAAACACTCTTCTTTCATTCTAAGCCACATGCTTTGTATGTACGCAATGCACAACATGCATAAAGGAAGAGCTTGTGTGTAATAGTACTTCATTTCTTCTCCACCTGGACTGCTATTGTACATGATTGAACGTGAGTCAAGACACGTTGATCAGTTACACAAATTAGGAATCTGGATGCAGTTGACAGCTTATATTCAACTTAACACTCCACGCCATCATTCTGGCCGCACCGTGCATCAGCAGTGTCAGTATGACTTCAGAGGGCTTGCCAGTATGGTCGTCTGGCTTTAAAGTTTTGTTCAAGCCATTGGCGACAAGCCGCATCACTTGAGTACACGGAAAAAGGTCCAAGAGAGGTTAAACGTAAGAATACGTAAACAAATTTTTTTACGTTGGCTTACGTATGAGTATACAGAGAAGGGTCCGAAAGAGTTAAACGTAGGAATACGTAAACTAATTTCTTTTTACGGTTGATGTACGTACTGAGTCCTTTTTAAGGACTTGCCGTGTTTCTCAAAGTGTCCGTTTATGAATTGCGGAAAGTGCTCGGCAACGCATTGCCTCCAGGTTTCTACGTAAACTTGAGCAAATTTTTTTACAGTGTAGGTCGCGCTCCTTCATGCCTCTATGATGTCCCGAAGCCCTGATGATGAGGTGACATATCGCGCCTACAACCTGCTTGAGTTTCTTGAGGGTGGTAGTGTTTTTGGCATCGTTCTGGATGTGCAGGCCGAATACGCGGAGGGTGTCAACCTCCGGTACCTGGTCACCATTCATTTCAATGGCAATGGCGGAGCTGGGGCAGTTGTGGTTCTTAGGCCGGATGACGAGCAGTTCTGATTTCTTTGGGGAGCAAGACAATCCGATGGTCAGTGCGTAATTTTGGGTGAGGGTGGCTGCTTCGTCTAAGGTGTTCTCTTTGCCACCGTCACTGCCGCGGGGTGGTGCGCAGCGTGACATCGTCGGCATAAAGAGTGTGCTTCAGGCGGGGAATAGTTGTCAATTTTTGGGCGAGGAGGATACGGGAAATGATAAACAAGAAATGCGAAATACGCTGAAGTGTGTAGGAGGGGCAAGGCAGGGGGCCGAAGTGTATCTCAGCCATGCGGTCAGTGAAGATTGCTTGAATGTATGTGTACGTGCGCACGCCCACTAGCATGTTTGGATTTCGACCAGGGCTTTCTACACATATCGTCTTCTCTCAGCTAGTACATCACACTGTCGACTCACAGACTTCCCACATCAAAGCTATCTGGTTTATCTCACTAAGGCATTTGGTAACGCTACACACTCAGCTATCCTAGAAAACCTTACAAGCCTGGGAGTCGGCGCCAGTATTTACAACTACATTCAAGACTTCCTCAGCCATCGCACAGCGGCGCTTAAATTCGGCGACCAGCGCCTCCCAGGGATCACGTTGAGAGCACGAGGTACGCCCCAGGTAGCCGTCCTCTCTCCTGTTTTATTCAACATAGCGCTTCTTAAACTGCCCACTCATATAGCTCAAATTCCCGACATCCATTTCAGCCCCTATGCCAACGACATTACTGTCTGGGCAAACCACAGCAGTGATGCCGAAATAGAAGAACACCTACAGTTTGCCCTAACCACAATCGACTCATATGTACGGGAGCGCGGCCTGACCTGGTCCCCTTCAAAATCAGAGCTCTTTCTCGACTGGCCCAAGCAACACGATTCAGTAAATGCACCCATCTTCCTCACCCTAAGTACCCATCCCAGCCCACTAGTACACAAAATCCGCGTGCTAGGCCCAGTTCTCCACTCCGACGGTGCGCAAGTAGAAGTCATAAAGACACTTCAAACACACGCTTAACAGACCACTCAACTGATTTGCAGCATAGCGCACTGCAGGGCTGGCCTACGCGAGCGAAACACAAATCGCCTCACCCAGGCTTACATCATAAGTCGCACTACATATGCCCTTTCATACCTACCCTTTAAACAGAAAGAAAGAGACCAGGTAAAAGCGCTCCTACGTAGTTGCACGGGAATGGCTCTACGTCTTCTCCCCAGCAGATCTAACGACGGACTCCTCAAACTCGGTGTACACTACACCTTTGAGGAGCTCACAGAAGCTACCTTTAAAGCACAAATATCCTGTCTATCCAACTCAGAGGCTGGTCGCAGTTTCTTGTCCCAGTTAAGCCTTACCCTAATTACAGATCCTACCGAGGGCGTCCGCCTTTCTACTACCCTCCGCTCTAACCTCAACACTGCCCCCTCCCGAAGAATATGCACCCTGAGCGAGAAAGGGACCGCAGAGTACCAAGGGCTCGCGCCTTCCACAAACAGTCTAGCGAGGACCGCGAGGTGCTCTACGTGGACGTAGCAGGATATACGAGAGGCTCCCGTATGGCCCCGGCGGTAGCAGACAATAATGCAAAGCTTCTAACCTCCAGCTCAATCATCACCCATTCTATCACAGAGGCAGAAGAAACAGCCATCGAGCTTGCTCTCATAGCTACATCTGACACAAAAATTATATCCGATTCCCAATCTTCCATTTTAAATTGCGCCAAGGGCTACATACCCACTACCACTGCGTTTTTACTACGCTGCTGGCAACCCCGGCTCCCCATAACCCTCATCTGGACGCCAGTCTCCAACTCCGAGCAGGAGGCGTCGAGCCCCCTCTACGGGACTCGGAGCGCCTTGTCTCCTTCCGTGACATTTTCTCGTAATGCCGAGACAAACCAAGTGAATACGTAATCTCAACTCCATCCCTCACCTCAGCCCAGGCTGCACATTGGCGACAACTACATAGCCGAACTGCTCCATACCCAATACTCCTGCATGCCCTATACCCAGACCAATTCCCATCCTCATGCAAACTTTGCAGCAAACCAGGAGACTTCTTACACACCCTCCTCACATGCCGCACCTTCCCTCATCCCCTAACACCAACCACGGCGGAGTCTTACAGGGATTCTCTTCTGACCCCCTCGTCCGAGAGAAAGAGAGAGACTCTTTAATGAAATACAGAGAATTTAGCCGGCGTTTAAATATCGCTGGCATGCTACTCGGCGTAGGGAGGGGAATTTGAAAGATAAAGACAGAAGGAGAGCAGAGTGAAAAAAGGTAAAAAAAAAACGAAGATAAAATGCGGCCACGAAATGGGTACTAAGAATGCAATGGCGAGTATTGATGTAACCTATGGAATGATGGAGTGCATAGTCCGACAAATCGGCTGACGAAGTTCACTGCATAATGAATGCATGAAGGTAACGTGCAAGTGAATTTAAAGCTTATCGAGATGTCCAATGCCTTCTAAATATGTAAATAGAAAGTTCATTGCAAGTCTCTGTTGCCTGAAGAAGGCTAAAGGACCTAAAACTTTGTGCATTGTTAGGGGCACTGGGCAGAGCTGCTGCATGCAATGGTCATAGTATGCACGCTCATTAGCTTACGCAGAGCACTCAAGGAGGATATGTTCCACAGCTTTTGTCGAGGCACAGTTGTCACAATTCGGACTGTTTATTTGTCCAAAACGGTATCGCAAGCCGTTTGTATATGCAGCATTCAGACGAAGTCGGTGATAAAGTGTTTCCAGGGGCTCTCCTTCGCGTTGAGGGGGCATCTAAGTGCCAAGACGGGGGCTTCGAGTCCATTATTTACGATATTCAATCAAAAGTTTTTAACAATACCACCACCACATTCAATGTTAATAAGGTAGTCATTATCGCCTGATGTTCAGTGCGATCAAAACCTTTAGAGAGATCCAGAACTAAGACTGCCTTGGTGTGACCTGGAAGAAGAATAATTTATACCACCTCGGAATTTTTAACGATGCGAGCAGTCCCATCAAGATCTCCAGATGTTCTAAATTATTGCGGGCCTCGCCTTGGTGACTCAGTGGCTACGGCGCTCGGCTGCTGACCGGAAAGGCGCGGGTTCGATCCCGGCCACGGCGGTCGAATTTCGATGGAGGCGAAATTCTACAGGCCCGTAAACAGTGCGACTTCAGTGCACGTTAAGGAACCCCAGGTGGTCAAAATATCCGGAGCCCTCCACAACACCGTCCCTCATTGCCTGAGTTGCATTGCCAAGTTAAACCCCACTAAAAAACGAAGTTATTCCGGAGACATCGCCGACGGCGCCTATTTCTTCCTTTCTTTTTGTAGCGAAAGCTACATTGGCCACGAACTTGCGACTTCGCTGTGGCGGTGCCCAGAGGAGGCACAAGGACCGAGCATGAGCCGTTGCTTCGCAACCGCGGCAGCTGGATGACGCCACGTGCTCGCCGCGCCATCTGGCATGACGGCACACCGCGCGCCTCGCCGCGGAGCCGCCGCCGCCGTTTAGTATGACGTCACACCACTTGCGTCAGCCTTGCGCTCGCCTCTGCTTTCGCTACGTATATACTGGCATAGCCGAGCTAAGCCACTGCTATGAAGGCGAAAGCCTTTAATGCCTCATACTATAGGCACTATACTCATACTGTCGTTAGCAGCCGTGTCGACAGATATGTCCGCATTTAGTTACGTGCCTTATTTGGGCGTATGCCAATCATTACTTAATCGATACTTAATCAATGACAGTCAAATGATATTGGAAAGAGATTTAAGGCAATCTATGATAATTGCATAATGACTAATTGATTAATAATTATCAGGCAATTAGCCTAATTAACCTTTCTAGTCAGACAACTAAAATAAAACCGAGTAGGAAATTCGTCGAGTTGGGGAATCGAACCAGGGTCGCCGGAGTGCGAGACGAGCACGCTAACCACTTCGCCATGCCAGCTGGATGGCTTGGAATGAACAAAGACGCGTCTAGTGAATTCGGTGTCTTCGTTCACTCCCATCTTCCTCCCTTCCCGTTATTCAGGTGTCCACCTAGATATTCGAGACAGGTACATTTCCTTTCCTCAAAAAAATCTCTGCCTCTCCCGTAACCGAGAGTAGAGTAAGCATGAAATGTTTACGGGCATAACACATTGGTTGTAGATGGTACTAGTCAAAATCTTGAAATGGGTCTAGTGTTCAACACACCACACCACACCACACGTACTGTGCACTGGTCCATGCGAACAATCGTTTCCTGCGAGTGTCTGAGGAATCTCTTCCGCCCTACCACGTCAGCAGTATCCGGTGTCTGTTTCCATTTAATCTTTGTAATCATTGTTTTTATTCCTCGGTTATTTGTACCACTTTGCCTATCTGACACTGGTGGCATCACCACTGTATTACGTCACACAATTGGTGACGAAGTAATGACAAATTACTAATTAGTGACTATTTACTGATTAATAACATAATACTAATTAAGAGCTAAATAATGACGCTTAAGCTTCGCCTTTAGGAGTGGAATGCCACAGCGTTTTGTAGCGCTGCCAGGCAGTCCACGGAACGCCACCGCCCATTCAGCGCGATGCCTTGCCCTTTGAATGCAAGGCTTTTTGAGGAAAGGAAATGGCGCAGTAATTCTCTGTCATCTCGATGTACACCCGAACCGCACCGTAAACGAAGAAAGGAACGCCACCACCCGTTCGGCGCGATGCCTTGCCCTTTGAACGCAACGCTTCTTGAGGAAAGGAAATGGCGCAGTAATTCTCTGTCATCTAGGTGGGCACCCTAACCGCACTGTACAGGAAGGGAGGGACACCACCACCCGTTCGGGGCGAAGCTACCGGCGCTTGCATGCCGGTCCTGTAGGAGGGCTTAGAGAGTCTCGCTAAATCTCGTACGGTGCCCAGATGCTCTCGTTTCAGTGCCCGGATGAGTGAAATTCAGTGCCCGAATGTTGGCTCTCGGTCTCGGCGCGACGTCACAACACTGCCGTCAACGGGAGCTAAAAGCATTTCATTCTTAAAAACAATTTACCGACGAGCAAGGCGTACAATCGAACGGCCGATGGCGTTCTATGGACTCCCTGGCAGCGTTGCAAGAAGCTGTCGCGTTCCACTCTTAGAGGCGAAGTCTAATATCTTATCCACACATCACTGACAGAAGCAGCAACACCGCGCTTAGGGCTTTCGCCTCACTGCACTTTAGGGTCAGCAAAGTGCCGCCCTGAATTTTGTTTTCATTCTCTCCTTTATATCATTCCTTAGAGCGCGGTTCGGGTGTCCACCGAGAGTTACTGCGTCATTTCCTTTCATCATAAACCATTATTTTCCATCACAACGGCCCCTGTTATTTTATTTCACTACCCGTCTTTCACCCTTCCCGCGCAGTTCGGTTAAGGTGTCCTCGAAGATCGAGACAGTTTCTGCTCCATCTCCTCTCCTCAAAAACCACTAAGTTATTTCTAGGCGGCATACAAATATAGACCTCGGTATGCGCACGTTTCACGACTCTGACGACTGGACAATCTCTGCTTTCTAAACTTCTCAAAAGAGCTTACGCGCCGCGTGGAATGGATTTCGGTGAAATGAGCTCTTGCCCAATTCCAGCTAAAGAACAACTGCGAAATGGCGAATGGACAGTTGTTCCCTGAAATGCTTGCGCGTGTTTTCCAAGATGGCATGAATAGATAACTGGTTGGGAGGCGACTGCAAATGCTGCAATGCGGAGGTTGCATCAGTGAACAAGTGGGTTATGTGGTGCTTTTCCCCTGGAATATTCATGCGCGCTTTACGTTATGCATATTTGTTAATCTCAGTCACGAAAGGTTTCATTGCTGCGCAAGTGTAAATGCAAAAGTGGAATGTGAACTCAACACTGCTAACACATGTTTTTTGCAACACTAAGCATGATTCGCAAATTTTTTCTTCTCACAAATAATGGGCCTCCCATCTGCGGCGTCTCTCACACATGCAGCCCGAAAAGTGGTTCCGACCGCCCCATGGCGGCACACCACCCTAAATTGCACCGGGGCCGCTGTCCACCGCCATCACGAGGCCTGGTAGCAGCTTTGCATGGCTAAATGCTGCTACGGATGATACTCTCCGATGTGCACCCGGCTATGTCAGCCCAGCTACTTTTATGCGAAGCATATTACTAGAGGTACACTACAGCCCTTCGCCGTGGTTACGCGCCGTGCACACCACGTGGTACAGTGACGTCACACCACGTGACATACCACGTGACACATGACGTTACGACAGAGGAAGACGGAGGTACACTACAGCCCTTCGCCATGGTTACACGCCGTGCACACCACGTGGTACAGTGACGTCACACCACGTGACATACCACGTGACACATGACGTCACGACAGATCGCCGTCACGCGCTGGGAGAGGGAGAACGATGCCATCGCACAGACACCGGAATGTCCTCGAGCGGCATTCCCGCGCATTTCGAACGCGCGTTCACACTCAGTGTAGGTGAAACGCTCGCTCCACCGGGCAGGCGGACGCGGCTTCCGTAGCAATCCAGGCACCCACCCAACGCGCGTCTCCGGGACAGTCGGCGTTCCGCTGTAGCCATGCCGTTGTCTTCCCCAACGACGAAGGCTTCTAGTGGTTGTATTAAAATGACCAAGTATTCAACCAAGGAAAGCCATGTATTACCAAGCCTAGCCATCAATATGCTTCGCATCTGACCAGGGTTAACCAAGTTAAGCCTTAGCCATTTTTTGTTAAAGCGCAGCTCTTTGGCGCCCGCAAGTAGCTGGCTCTGGGGCATACAATATCCCTCCTCCTCACTTAAAATTTTAAATTATGGCGAGGCACTTTAATCAAAGGAGTTCCGATATCTCCAATTCGGCCATGTCAACTTCCATATCGCAATGGAAATGTAGACGCTTTAAAGACCGCACTAAGTGGGCGAACTTCCACCTCTACCGAGAAGCCTTCGAGTGCCTACAGCCATGGTTGCCCTCCATGAGCCAGGCCTGAGCGCAACAGTCTCAAACTACACGACAAAGCCTACACGGCCAACATAGCGGATCTCGAGCTCGAGCTCGAATATTCCTATGTAAAGGCGACTATCCTACCACTCCGCCGCAGGGACCCGCCATCCCATATACTCACCGTGTACTGCTCTCCCAAACTCAAGCGAGTGACTTTTGCGGACCTCTTTAGCCGCGCGTTGAGTAGCAGGTCACGATCCCCTGCTGCTTGTGGGCGACTTTAACCCTCACAGTCAGCTGTCGCGGTATCGCAAGGACGAGTCGCGCTTACGTAAGCCGGCTCTGCTTGCGTCCAGGTTCGGCCTCACCCTCGGCACAGACCCCGTCCACCAAACACGGCTAGGATACTTTGTGACACGGGATACGTGTCCGGACCTTCACTCGCAACATACCACACGCACACGGGCTCAATACCCAGGAGACCCTCGGTAGCGACCACTGCATCCTTAGCACTACGCTACGCGCATGCCTCCTCATGCGTCCCAGAACACAAGCCCTTATCCTAGATTGGACGAAATTCAGGCAGAATTTTGACTCACTTGATAATACGCCCGTTTCCGAGCAAGGCTACCCAGCATGCTCCCAACACCTTCTCATACCTTTCCTCTCATGAAACACATTCAGCTCTCAGCGGCGGTCACGGACGTGTATAAGCACCTTCTACACCTCTGGGAAGCCCGTCGCAGCATCGTCCGCCGTTGGCGACGCCAGAAACACAATAGAAACCTTAAAGGTCGAATTGCCAAGCTTACTCACAAAGCGGCAGAGTACGCTGCCCAACTCGGCGACACCAACTGAGTGGATAGAGGCAACACGGCCGCACGACAAATGTACAGCCGCAACACGTGGCGTCTCTTTCCACCTCTAATCGACCCAACCCAAACACGAACCAAAATACAAAAATATTTGCAGCGAGTCATACACGCTTTCCCTGGCAACACGACACAACTGGCACAGAAACGTCGGCACCAGTATCTGTGTACAGCCCAAGACCCCCGTGGTTCTGCGTGCTCGTATGGAAGCAGAGAGAACACGGAGCGGGATCAATCTTTCCAGCTCCATGATCAGCGGGCAGCTCTCGCCAAAGTGAAACGGGCACGGCGCCAGGAAGAGATAAGGTCACTGTCAAGCTTTCGACGAACCTGACCAACTTGGTATACCAGTCCCTCCGCGACTACATCAATAAAATTTGGCGCGGGGACACCCCCCTGCCAATTTACTGGAAAACGGCTCTGGTCACTTTTATTCCTAAAGCAGGCAAACAAATTGACACAGGTAACCGCCAAATCTCTCTCATCTCATGTGTGGGCAAACTAATGGAGGCGATGGTGCAGGATCGGTTATCTGCATATCTTGAACACAAACATGTCTTTGCGGTCACCATGTTTGGATTCCGCCTACACAGGTCCGCACAGGATGTCCTCCTGCAACTCAGTCTGGAAGTCCTTCACCCCCTCGAATTCCCCCATAATGGCCGAGTAGTACTCGCCTTGGATCTTAAAGGGGCCTTTGACAATGTAACACACGAGATCATACTCACTATGCTAAGAAAGACCGACTATGGCCTCAACACATTCCCATACATATGCCAATTTCTAATGGATATCAATCGTACATCCGCATCAAAGACAGAGAGCATGGTCCTTACTCAGCGCTCGCGAAGCCCTCCAAGGACAGACGGGAAAACTTTATTTTCACTAATGCTTTTTCTTGCCTTTTCAAGGAATCATCAGAGACGTCTTGGTTCTATCTCCAGGAGCCTTCTCTGTCGAAATCGTCCGCCTCTAATCAATGGTCCGTTGCCCACAGTGAAAGGGCTCCGCTGGCCACTGCCGCCCGTTGAGCTCGCTGTGCCAGACCTTGTTGGTCTTCACAGCGGTCGCTGGACAGCAGAGTCTCCCATTGCTTCACACTCGGGTTTTGTATTTTGGGTACCATGTCTATGTTTTGGCACGCCCATGTGTTTTGGCACGCCCATGGCACGCCCTCCAAGACGCGGTACTTTCCGCGCTGCTCTTCAGTCTGGCTATGATGCACCTGCTGGCCCGGCTGAGTGGTGTCGCCGGCGTGCAGCCCGCCCCGTATGCAGGTGACACCACTCTGTGCGCCACGCAGGGCAGCGCAGGGGACATTGAACCCAGCCTGCAGACAGGGGCGGCGATAGTGGAACGCTACGCCCACCGCTGCGGTCTTCAATGTTCCCCTAAAAAATCTTAATTTGTGCACCTCCGCACCTCACAGAAGTGCGCAGCTAAAATATTTCTTTCTCTTGAGATTGATCCCATACACGAAAGTGATGAGATACGGGTACTCGAACTCTGCATCCACAAACACAGACGGCCATACACTACATTGGCCAAACTCAGTAAGGTGGGGGACCAAGTGGGCAGCATGGTCCGCCGAGTTTCCAACAAACGCGGGGAGTTACGAAGTATGAATGCCATGCGGCTGGCAAACGCCTTCGTATGTAGTCGAATTCTCTTTTCGACTCCTTATCTCCACCTACGGAAACAGGAGAACGCCCTTGGGGTAACCCTTCGGAAAATTATTAAACGTGCCCTTGACCTCCCCATCACTACTTCGAACAGCCGGCTTATGGCCCTTAGGGTGGTGGATACTTTCCGGAAGCTCCGGGAGGCGCTAGACGTCTAAAGACATATACCCTTGGGCACACATAGCGTAAAGACTGCATACACCCTAAGATCTTCAGTAATAAACTGCTGAGAAGGTGGCGGGGATTAAATTCATTCATCTAGTGCCAGCCAACAAAAGCAAGTCTTCTGTGCTCATCGCGGTGGATGCCTCATTATAGATAGCGCTTGTGTGTGATGAAGACGTACATGTTTATCAAGGCACATGAAGAACGTGCAATATGGAAGTTTTATGCACAGATATCAATCCTCTGCCACAAATCTTTTTATGTCTTACTACGTCCGCTTCAAGAAGTTCGCGACGACAGATTTCGCGAAAAGCTTTCACATATAATGCAGGGGAAGCCTACCGATGTACGTTCTATTGGTCCACAGCCGATGAGTGGAGCTTTTAAAGGGTCAGTCTACTGGATTTTATCGACCATATTTTCTTTGCGGCTACCGATAGCTCTTTACTCAAATTACCGTTTAGCCAGCTGTGGTGCCAAGGAGTGCGGTAGAACATTTTAAAATAGAATTTATTAATGTGGGAACACATCTGTATGAGATGGTAGTCTCATCTGGCAACCATCTGAATTTCCGCCGCGCGGCGACAAACATGGCGGCGCCCGTCGAAGCCGGACCTCTCGCTGTGGACTGAATTCTCGTTGTTGCTGCCTTTTTCAGTGCGTTCACTGGCCATAAATGGGGCGCCTGTCTTTCGCTTCGTCTCATCTCGCCTATAAGAAAACATATAAGAGATAAATTTGCTTTATTTCAATAATTAGAGTGATGATTCTGCCGCTCCTAGGCTTAAGTGGAGAGTCGGTTTGTTTACAGCAATGGTTCCCGTCCTGACGACCAGATGGCGCCACTATAGGCTGAGTTTATTTTTGCGTCTCTGCCAGCATACGCTGAACTAAAAGTGGGAATGTGCCTGCGTTTTGCGTACGTGTAACTATAAATATTCATGTGATTTACAGAAAAAGCAAGCGATACGCCTTCTACAGTTTACTAGAACAAAACGTGCGTTTCTCTGACATTGGGGCCTACAAATGGTACGTAGTATATTCACTTATGCTTCTACAAAAAAAGACTACCACTTTCTTGAACAAATTGAACGTTTGGGGTCGCCACCATGCATTTTTACGCGACTTTTAACGCCGAAATAAAATATAAATTCCTGCCTAAACCGGGCGCAGATCCCTCGTTATTGATGTTATAGGGGGCCAACTACCAGAATATGCCATTATTTATACACTCATCTCGGTGAGTAGACTGACCCTTTAAGCAAATTACGTTACTAAGAAAAGATGAATCCAAACAATGGTTCACTTAGCAGCAATCAAAAGTTGTGAAGCGTGAATTTTTTTTATTCGTCACTATCTTTGAGGTTTGTACTGTAGCTTACATAGCGCAAATTTAAGCATTTTGATAAAGTGAGGAGTTTCCGCTTCAGACAATTTCGGTGCCTATAAGTAGCCATCTTCTCAATATCAGAAAACTTTCGAGCCACATCTTAAATTCTAAGTGAAATTTGTGACTGCAATCTGCTTTCGAGCCCCACTAATGATCAACTCCAAAAGGAAAACGGCAGTAGCAAATGCTAAAGACCATGTGAAAGACACAAAGAAATCTTTCAACTCGGCAGTCTGATCCTCTTGAAGATTGGCACGTCCATCGTCCCCGTTGTCAGAAATACTCTCTATGGCCCATATTTGCCATCTCCAGCTGTGAAGCTTCGACTATTGCCCGCTGAAACTCGTGGTATCCGCGCAGAAATGGATAATTCTTGCGGACTGGAGTTACAAACAAACTCGTGCTTAATTGTTCCCCCGACTCCACCAGATCCCGTCCCTATATGAGCAGAACGCACCTGGGCAACTTGAGTAGAAAGCATACATGGTCATCCTGTCGAGCGCATGAAAAGCAGTGTCTTAGATGTGAAACCAACAAACGGCGTTTTTCCTTTCTTTCTTGATAGGCTAAACGCAGCTTTGAGTAAAAACTGCTTATGCGGGTCTCCGCCTCAAGAATGATGTGCGTGAACGTGCCCGCCACGACGCACGGAGTCATCCTTCCGCGCTCCAGCGCCTCCTCAAGTTCTTGGATAGTGTCGATAACGTCAGGAAATGTGTGCAGACCTTGAAATGTCTCTAACCTTGAAACAAGCTCGCTCCGGAAATTATTTGACAGGGGGAGTATCGTCATCAGCCATTCGCCGAAAACCATGCCTCTTGCCGACACTGAATTTGGTGTTCGTGGAATTGGTAACCAACTTGCGTAAAAGGAGCCAAGATGCAGCATCAAAGCATCAGCTACTGTGGTCGCTAGCCCACGAATATCTTTCACGAGCTCAGCGATTGCTGCAACTGCAGAGGCAGGAAGCAATGCCGCAAAAAAGTAGAAGAAGCCAGAGCTTAGACTTCACAAGAATACCGAAGAAAGAGACCGGGTAAGGACGGCTGCTTTTGACGTAGAATGTTTCTTGCCCGGTTACGACTCTAGCCGGTACAGCGAACTTCATCGCAAACCATTCGTTCACTACGGTCATTATTCCGGAAATGTCGTAATAGCTTTTCAACAGATCTTTGTGGTGAATTTTTATGTCGCTGTAGAAAGTTCGAAGCACTGTGACATTGTACAGGCCAAGAGCGTTTAAAAGAAATTCTGTTTTCCAAGAGTTCGAACAGTGGCCGGCGGCTTGAGACTGAACGCATCCGACGCGGACGACACTGTTCCTTAGCTCGCTTAGCTTGTCCGACCTGACAATTTCGATATGCGAACGCTCGGCACAACCCCTTAAGTATTGAGACACGAAAGCATTTACGCTAGGTCGCAGCGTTCCGTACTCGCTTGCGGTATTTTGTACTATTTCGTGATGGGCACGAGAAAAGTTTCTAACCGTGGACTGTGACACGAAACGGTTAAGCGTGGCCCGTACTTCCCTCCCCTCTTCGATCACTAGCCAGTCGACTAAGTCTGTTGACTGCGCCAAAGTCAGATTCTCCTCCATGTACGTTGGGTGATTTAGGCTGCGGCCTAGTAATAGGAGATTTGTCTTAATACTCATGCGCCTGTTTCCCTCGAAATATCTAAGCAAGTATTCACTCAGCAGTTTCCATAATGTTACAGGCCATGGTAATTTTCTAAGCAACTTGCGGTCTTCGTCGTCCCAGCATCTTTTGCAAGTTACCAACGCTGTGCGGTCATGTCTCGATATGTGGTACTCAATAGCACGTACGATATAGAAACTTTTTTCTGCATGTCCTAAGTTTCCTTCTATTAAATGTTGCCTTTGTAACAAAGCTTGAAAGAAAAAATAAACGAACAAGATTGCCGATTTTTTCTCCATTATCTCAGTACAGCCGCGAAAGTTTGGCTAGTGCTTTCCAGCAAAGCAACCTAGCTTCCTTATGAAGTGGGTTCATCTATAAGCAGAAAAACTAGTCAGAAGTAAGGAGAGTAAACACAGTTCAAGCAAAATAACGCTACTCTATATTTTTGAATGCGCCTAAAATTCAACTCTGCGACGCGTATTTTCTAAATGCTATTGTCTCTTGCTTATTGCAGCGATGCGCTTATGTTTTCCCTTCTAGACGGGTCAACACATAAGTTACACATGGCTTATGGTCGTTGAATTGCAAATTGCGGATCTAAACTGGCGTCCTAATGGAAGCTAAGATCATAACGCTCAAAAATAAATTGCGTTTTAGTCCCACGTAATAGATACAACAGTTCAATGCAATGAGCCCTTTGATCTTCATTCCTAATGGTTCTTCTTAATAATTATCTGGAAACCTTCACAGGCATCAGGGCTATTGTCTTGCCTTTCGAGTTGTGGAAAAAGTCCTCTTGAATGGAGAGTTCATGACAAGCCACGTGCGTAGAGTGAGTTGTCGAAGCTCCCACTTTCTTCATGCAGAGAAAATATCCCCGTAATCGTTTCAAGGAGTGGGTACCATTCTTGCAGAAACTTTGTTTGACCAGAAGATAGGTATTTTGACCAGGTTGAATGATCTGAACCATGAATTAGCCCAAATGCGTCCACTCCGCTTAGGAAGTGCGATACGAAATGACATCAGCAAGGTATTTTTCGCCCTCGCTCTGCGCAGCTCGTGCTGAGTCTCATTACAAATCCCAATATCTCGTAATGTGACTAATGTTTCGAGCTCTCGCCCATCTGTACCAAGAACACGATTGCAAGTTTCCTATGTAACGTACAAAACACAAAATATTTATAGATGCGATAGCATCATTTGCTTGCTCCACAGCAGGCAAGGGAAACCTTGTTTTAGAAAATCAATAAACGGGAGACTTCCTGAGTGACCCTCGCTAAGATGCAGATAGGCCTTCAAGAAGTTGCCTGTGGGGCGCTCCACAATGAATTGAAAACAGACTGAAGTAAAGAAAGTCTGGCTCCAGCATGCAGAAAATCAGTTCGCCTTCAAATATACCACTCCAATTCAACGAAAATTTCCTTTTCTTCGTCCTTTGCGTCGCCAACTGAGTTGTATAACACCTGAAAAACTGAGCTCCTACCGCGCCTTGTTTGTTACTCCACACTAAACAGAAACTAGAGTGCACTGCTGGACTAGTTGGTTCACAATGCGCAAAAGCTGAACCAGCGAAACAGACGCAGGACAAGAACAAGGAGGCAGCGGTGTTGTGTGTGTGCCGCCTTGTTTTTGCCCCGGGTCTGTTTCGCTGGCACCACCTTTGCGCACTAAATAAAAAAAAAACTGTTTTATTCCATGCATTACAGCCTCGTGACAATATTCAAATACAAAAAGTCAAATTAAGCTATTAGCTCTATTTCCAAATTGCATTCCTCTGCCATATCGAAGAATATAGGCACATCAGTTAACAGTACACTGCTTCTCTAACGAAGGCCACCGCCTTGTGCCTGTTGGGACCTGTCTCTTACGGACTGATCCAAGCACACCTCCTGTCCCTTGTAGAGCTTAATAAGTACTTTTACCACAACCATCGCCTGAGTCTAATCGAAAGCCTGCCTTCCCCTCATTAATTATTTCATAGTTGCGTCTTTTGTCTGTATTAGATGAGGCAGGGTGAGAAAATAACTTGATCTATTCCTTTTAAGAAAGAAGGTGCCGCAAATCAAACCTCATTTCTTTTCCTCGGGAACGCGTATCAGCTGCTGAAAAAGCAGGCGTTGATCCAAAATTTGAGCATCTATCAACACATCATATATATATAGTTGTTAGGTTAAACGCACATTAAAACACGCCATTCTCTTGCCAGCCGTAATGGGCTAGACATGATGTAAGATTCAGTGAAAAATCGAAGCTTTGGAATAATCTCCGCCTTGCCACTGACGACTTCATCTGCATTGAAAACAAAAAAAAACAAAGATACCTTTATAATTCAGAGGTTTGCAGGAAATCGTATTTCCACTTGACAAGAAATTTATTTTCTTATAATTCATTTTTGAACTAAAGTGTTCACATTGTTTCAGCAGCAATCTAAATGTCGCTACAGATGTGTATCAGAACACGCTTGGTTGATCCCTTCAATCTGGACTGATAAAATAAAATTTTCATAACTTTATCGTAGCAGAGGTAGCAAAAGCTAGCACACGTAGCAAAAGCTGACCGTTGAGGCGAGCAGAATTTCTCAACGCGGCAGCTGTGGTCGGGGAGCCTTGTGTGCCGAACATATTTAAAAACTTGTGTCTTTTGAACCACATTCTTCGAGAAAAAAAATGTGATAGCATTTGGAATTTGGCCCACCCCAGAATATTCAATAAGACCCCCCCTCCCGCATTTGGAACTAAGCCCACCCCATAAAAGGGAATAATTTAGATTAGTGGGTGGATTAGTAAGAACTGGGGGGTGCATTGAGATAGATTAATAGACAACAGTTGAATGATTAAGGTGAAGGGGTGGGGCAGTTCAGTATTATTTCTTACAATAATCCAATGGAACGTAACTGGGCGAGCTAGTCGAGAGATTTTCAAAATTAGCTCTGCTGACGACGTGAGCACCCTCCCCAACAATAGAAGAATTCCGACACGCGTAAACCCGATTGTTCTTCGAAGACGACAATCTACATACTACATTGTTATTAAGCAGCGTACGCCTACAGAAAAATTAGGGCTTCTAGTCAAAACTCTTACGAATGTTGTCGGCTATTAGCATAGCAAATTACGGCGGTATCGTTTGTTCTCAAAGTACAGTTACTCGTAAATAGTTTTTTTCTGTGTGAGTGCATTCACACGCATACGCAAATATATCCTTTCTGTAAAAAAACATGTAAATAAATACCTTGAAGGAAAAGAAGCCTTCGTGGCGGAGCATTCTACTTCCGGCCACCGAGCGTGACGGACGTGTGTATCATGGGCTCCCAAGGAGCGGATTCAGCGGCCCAGCCGGGCCGCGGTATCAGGAGTACGATCAAACCGAACGAGGACTACGAGCTGATTTTGCCGCATTTGCCAACAGGTTCGAGCGTTTTGCATACTGTGTTTTTGCATGGCGACGTCCAAGCCAGGCCATACCGTGTTGAAAACTTTCGTGACGCTCTTGAAAGTCTGTCATTGCTGCCGGAAGTGGTTGCCCTCGGGGCATATCAGATGAATCATGTTTGGGCCGTGACATTCTGCAATGAAGAAGGAAAAAACAAAATACTACAGGCGGGGGCGTTCAACGTCAAGGACCACCGCTTTGTGGTCATTGACCCACGCACCCAGGGCGTCAGGCTGAAGCTGTTCTGGCTGCTACACGGCGTGCAAGACGACGACGTGAAGGCAGCTCTGGCGGCTTTTGGAAAAGTGACCGACATAACTCGGGACAAGTGGAGAGTCAGAGGCTGCGTCGACAAGTCGTCTACTACACGCTCAGTGACATTGAAGCTGAAGGTGGGCGTCACCATCGAGGACTTACCGCACCAGTTGCGTGTTGGAGAGGACGTCGCACACGTCCACGTTCCTGGCAGAGCTCCGCTCTGCCTCCGGTGCCGCGGCACCGGACACATACGTCGGGAGTGCCGTGTGCCACGTTGCGGGCTCTGTCGTCGCTTCGGCTACGACGACGCCCAGTGCGTGCGAACATATGCTACCGTAGCTGGTCCTGGTCGTAGGGATACTACAGAGGAGCATATTATGGACGAAGTCGACGCGGTAGAGGCGACCCGTGAGAGTCGGGAAGAAGCAGTACCGAAAAGCATAGCCTCAGAAAAAGTAGTGCTTCCCACGGAGCATGAGGCTGCCAACTCAGCAGAACCATCTGTGCCAGACACGAGAACTGAGGCGGACGCGGGAAAAGCAGATGATGCTGCGGTAGGTGCACCTGAGACGGTGTTGGAACCGACCGACGAGAAGGACATTGACACGGAGATGCCCGCGGCGTCAACTTTGCCAGCGAAGAGGACGCACGACGAAGCTGATGACAAGGCGACGAACTACGACGGGACGGACCATAAGGAGCCTCTTCCCAAAGCGCCTCCTGTTCGACGTGCGGCCTACAAGCCCAAGCCGAACGTCCCTCCTGATCGTAGGACTTCGTCGGCTGCCCCTCCGCCTTAGCGGAGGTGCCTTGCTGGGTCTCCGTGTTGGTAACCCGGTCTTCGATCGGGTTCAGTGCTGACACCGCCGTACTTTGCAAGCTGGAAGGATTTTTGATGAGGTGAGCTGCAAACCGATGTCACTTCGAGAGCGGCGAATCCCTACCATTTAGATGGCGTCTCAACTAACATCTAGCTTGCGTACTGCCACACTGAACGTGAAGTCTTTCTGCGCGAAGAAGGCAAAATCAGCTTAAACGTCTCTTGTTCGAAAACGAAATCGATCTGTTGGCTGTTCAAGAGACAAAAATTGAAAGCGAAGAGTCGACAGATGCGATGGCAGAAATTTACCGTGCACAGTTCAGTGTTTGCGTGTGCCATGCAGAAGGAAAGTCGGGAGGGTGTCTGATTTTAACTCGAAACGGCAAAGTCGCCGTGGAAACTGTATTTTCCTGTGAAAGTGGCCGGACTGTAGCAAGGGATTTTTACTTTTCTGGTGTAGAGTGGAGAGCTGTGTGTTTATATGCACCTAATGGAATTCCCGAACGTGATGCCTTTTTTCGCCGCGTTCAACCTTTCCTGCTGACAGAAAAGCGTGTACTATTGCTTGGAGATTTTAACTGTGTGTGTAGACCTGAAGATAGAACAACGAACAAAACCCTGCAGGACACGAGTGCCGAGCTGCTGTCTGAGATGATTAATGAGGCAGAATTGGAAGACATTGGCATTATAATGCAAGGTTCAGAACAAGCACAGTACACGCATTTCCAAGGCGTTAGTCACGCAAGGCTGGAAAGAATTTATGTTTCTTCTGAGGTTGTGCCCTTGTGTTCCCAGTACCAGACTGTGCACGTCAGCTTCAGCGATCATTCTTTAGTCGTGATCACACTTGGGGAGAGGAAAAGGACTGTCAAGTTTAGTTGGGAATTAAGGAAATTTAATGACTCATTGTTGGAGGATGACGAGTTTAGCAAGAAACTAAAAGACTCAGTCAAAAGCTTGTTAGAAAAAGAGACAAACTTTATACAAACATGGGAACAATTTAAATGCGACGTGAAAGTGGCCGCTATAGAAAGAGCATGTGTTTTAAAGCGTAAAGAAAAACAGCAAGAAAAGTAACTTCGTACCGAGCTTGATTTCATGCTCAGCATGGAAGGCGTCAAGCCGGGGTTGTACAGACAAGAAATAAGAGACCAAAACTAAGCTTGAACTAATAGATGAAACGAAATATCGAGGTGCTGTGATAAGGGCGCGCAGCGAAAGATTTTGGCTTGGGGAGACGCCCACAAAAAGGGCGCTCAGCGACGAAAAACAGTATGCAGTTTCGAGAGAGATAAAGGAAATTTGTTATCGCAATGACGTAACTTCCGAATCTGAGGTGATTGAAAGGGCGTTTCTGGAATATTACCAAAACTTGTTCAGCCTTAAAACGCCTGATGTTGAACATTACAAAACTGCAGTCCTGTCGCTAATGCCAAGAGTCGAGGAGGACCTGGCGCAGGTACTTGAGGAGCCCATAACGGCAGCAGAAATCGAAGCTGCAATACAGCAGCTGAGCTTAAACAAGTCGCCTGGGCCGGACGGCCACGGTGCCGCACTTTACAAGGCTTTGAAAACAGAAATGGCAATAGCATTGCAGCGCGTAAAAAGCGAGTGTTACGAAAGAAAGTTAACTCCACCGTCTTTTCGAACTTCCCACGTGGTGTTGATCCCAAAATCGGACGACCCGAGTAGGTTGCAGTCAGTTGAGTGTTACCGCCCAATAAGCTTAACTAACGTAGACTACAAAATTTATATGAAAGTGCTAGCCGGACGACTCCAAACAGTAATTAAAACCCTTGTTGGCCCACACCAGACCTGCGGCATAAAAGACAGATCAATTTTTACTAACATACACGTAGCTAGGAGTGTCCTTGAATGCTGTGATGCAACGGAGGGTCGTGTCGCCATGATGCAACTGGACCTGCGTAAGGCGTTTGATAAAGTTGTGCATGAAACTTTGTTCGTGCTTTTGGAACATGTGAATGTGGGATGTATCATCACTGATGGCGTGAAAATGGTTTATGATGGCTGTACATCAAGGTTCATAATTAATAACCGCCTGAGTAATAGTATTCCTGTCTTGTCGTCAGTGAGGCAGGGTTGCCCTCTTTCTCCACTGCTTTTTGCACTTTACCTGGAGCCCTTTTGTTTAAAGCTGTTAACTACGCAAAACATTCGAGGTTACGCCTTTTGTCATACTGAAGTGAAGGTATTGGCATATGCAGATGATATAGCAGTGTTCTGCAGAGACCAGGAAAGCGTGCAAGAAGTGGTGAGAGAAGCCGAAAATTTTTGTGATACAAGTGGCTGTGCGATAAGCTGGCAGAAATGTTTTGGTTTTTGGCATGGAAAGTGGCAGGCCACGCCAGAAGTATTCTGTCGAATGAAGTGGGTAGACACACCAGGAAAGTACCTCGGCGTGCCTTTAACCAACTACCGAGAAAGCAAAGATTATTGGGCCCATGAAACCGAACAAGTCAAAGCTCAGACAGGCAAATGGGGCGGTCACAACTTTTCCATGTTTGCAAGAGCTACGGTGGGCAACATGTTTTTAATAGAGACGATTTTTTACGTTCTGCAAGCGTTAACTTTGCCAAGGACTTCAGTGCAAAGGTTGCACAGAGTGTTTGCAACATTTATTTGGGCGTCAACTTGGGAACGTACCAGCCGATGCAATCTGTTCCACAAGGTGCGGAACGGGGGGCTAGGGTTATCAAATTTATTTCTGAGACAGATAGTCACTAGATTCTTTTTCTTGCGTCAAGATAATGATTTTCTGCGAACTGTTATACAAGTGCAATTGTCAGAATCACTGCCTGATTATGTTGTGTCATCTATGTCTGCAGGGCGGAGTGGGTTAAGTGCTTTTTTGCAAGAAGTTGTTGCAGCAGTCCGTATTCTTCGGTCAAAATTTTCCGATGAATATCTAACCATTGTAACAAGGAAAAAGATGTACAAGGACCTGCTTGATGTGTTTCTGCCAGTGCCTGTTTATCGCAGTGCATATCTTCTGGGTCCCGAAAGGGATGTGCTAAAAAGAGTCAAAAGAATGCCGGTGAAGCCTTCAGTGCGTTCTTTCTTTTTTCAATTGCATACTGGAACCCTCCCAGTGAAGCCATTTTTGCAAAGCAAAGGCCTTTTTGTACCTTGGTCAGTAGAGTGTCTTATTTGCAAGAAAGTGGAAACTATAGAACATATCTTTCTCGACTGTCATGACGCTGTTTTTCTTTGGTATGTGTTGAAGCGCACACTGAAAAAAGATTTCCCCCTGACTCCTTTTGGAATACGCTTCCTACCATGTGTAGAGCCAGGTGAAGTGCCTTGCGACCTGCTAATGTTGCTCTGCATGCACAGCCTATGGCGTACGCGAATGGATGTCAGGCATGAACATGTTGTTGTGAATCCGGCTCATCAGTATTTCATTGAGAGCATCATGTATACTCAGGAAGTTTTCGGACAGCAAGCTCCTCAGCCTGAGTGGCTGCCTGTCCTCGACCAACTAAAATCATTTAACCCATTTTATCATCGTGCACTAGCTAGAAATTGACCTGTGCTTTTATTGGCATGTCATTGTATGTTTGTTTTGTTTGCCCGGCCAAGTCGGTAATAAAGAAAAAAAAAAGCCTTCGTGGCGGAGGGGTAGAGTCTCCGCTTCAAATGCTAAAGGCCCTAGTTCGATTCCTAGCCTCGGCACAGTTTTTTTTATGCAGTGACGCCGAAACGCTGAAACGATTGCTATGCAAACGGCGCTCCATCTCTTTGACCTCGCTGCGGCTAAAGGTCAACCGTAGCCACCACCGGGAGCTACGCGACAGCTCGAAGCCTGGCGGAATATTGCTTACGCAATAAAAGCATTTCTTCAGGAAGTTCCAAAAGCACTGCGCATTGCAATATATCCAAATGTAGCTTATCGATTATACTCCTGAAGGAAAAAAACGCCATAGTCGAGTGAAGAACATTTTTTTTTCGAAATATATTGGCTGAATACGGTGGTAACAAAAACACATTACAAGAAAAAAAGTGAGTTGATTTGGTAAATTAGGCCAAATGAGAACATGTGCGATAGCAAGACGTCAATTTTTGGTTGGCGCAAAGAACTAGTAGGTGCTACCAAACTACCACCTAATTACCACCCCAACTTCAGTTAAGATACAATGCAAGCATCATTCCAAGCACTTTCCTCTCCTAACCGCGGCTGCTCATTGCGTCTAGCCCGTTGCCCAACAAGGTCAATGCGCTGATTAGCGTCCCAGGCTCTTGCCTGGTTACTACCGGCTACACCTTGGCAAGTAAGCCACCCGGTGGGCAGGTGAGCAGTGGCGCAGTGCACAAGGCAGGTGCTGTGGCACGAGTTACCATCGGTGGGACTTGCCGTAGTCCCCATATTATGGCATTCCGCCTAGTCAGTTTCATGCGTTTGCAAAAGTCAACGACGCCCTCGTTATAACTTGTGAGCCCAGCGTAGACAGTGCTCAGCACGAAGTTTGCTAATGGCAGGACGACAGAATACTTCAGCAGAGGTGGTCTTGGACGGAGGCCAGCTGGAGATGTCCGACTCGTGGTTCCGGCACGAGAGATTGGCAACATCAGTTAAGTAGAATATTAAGTTGTTAAGCTTCAGAGCATCACTTCACTTGGTGTGCCGTTAAAAAATAGTGAGTTAAGGAATAAATGTTTGAAATGGATTGGAACAGTTTTATTGCGTGAAATCCAAAGTGATCGATTAAAAACGCGTGATTGATTTGCAAAGAAAATAAGTGGGCTTGGCGGCACGGATACCATGGGCCACACTCACCTGCGAATCTTTCCCGTCTTGTTTGTGCAGTTCTTCGGCCTGTGGGGCATTGACCTTCAGGCGCTTCCCGGAAAGCCATCGCAGCTCCCATCGCCCTTCGTTGCGACCAGCAGCCATGCTGATGTTCTTGCTCTGACACGCCTCCCTTGTGCAGAATTGCTGCACTCTTCGGATCAACACTACTGCCACAAAACCAGCGCATCTGCTGACTGCGCATCACTTTGCGCGCAAGTGCAAGTTGCAAGTGCACCCGTTTGTCCTGGATGAACCACCCCGGCTACACCCACGTGGAACCTTCCTCGTGATCAGGTATCACCCTTTCCACACACCTACATAAGGCAACCCCCCCCCCCCCCCTGCAATGTATCCTTCAGTGGGCTTGGCGGCACGGACAAGGTAAATGTACTATGGTAGCGTAGGCTGCATAGAAGCCCATACGTTCAAACATGGCGGCTTATGGAGCGCAGCCAGCGCCGTCTTCGAAATGCGTGGACAAATAAAAAGTGACGTCACAGTTAAAACAAAAACTCGACGTCGAAATCACGTGTTTTAGTGACGTCATATTCGTGACGTCAGCGTCACGTGCTGCTTGGCGGGAAAAATAAACTGCTGAACGCCGCGACGCTTCAGCGCGACACCCGACACGAGAACGAAGAAAAAAGACACGACGAGTGCCGACCAGCAAAGATATTTTTAGGCAGTCAGTTCTCGTTGTGCCTGTTTCCTTCGTCCTCGCCTCAGGTGTCGCGCTGAATGTCAGGGTTGTAATGTGGCAACATGCGCAGTTATTTATGTCACTGCCACATTAGTTTTAGGTGTAATGACTCCTTGCTTGGGTGCTGTTTCTGAGCACCCAAGTTTGGAAGCAATGGGCAGTGGTAGAATTGTGTTGAGTTTTGCTCACACAGAAAAGGACAGTGATGCAATCTTTTTAATAAAAGTGATGATTTAAAGAGCTGAAAGTCACAGTACCCAAGAATCTGATTAGTGACACAAAAACACAGTGCTGATGTAATCCGTGAGGAAGGTTTAAAATATAAAAATAAGTTAGTTTGCCTGGTGTGTATAAATGCCATAAATGCACTGCAAGCAGCACTGCACTTTCCCAGCAAAATTAGGGCTTCCTTTAAAACATGCAAATGACAGACATCTTAAATACAATCAAACGCAATGCACATCAATGAAACCAAATCGAGGAGCACTCATACACAATGCGGAATCAAGAATAAGTTGAGAATATTCAATACACCGCACACCTCTTTTTTGCGTAAAGGGGCCCCATGGTCACAGATGATGCCCTTTTGGGGCAAAAGCGACAGAACCGCACCCAACCGAACGAAACTAAACAGAAGCGCTGGCAAAAGGGAAAAGCGGAAGCTGTACACGAACCATGCACACCAGGAACTCGAGCAACAAGCAACGATGAAAAAGTAGGGCTAGCAGAATCGAGTTTCAAACAAAAGCAAGCACAATGGTCAAAAGATATGACAAGGGTACGACATCAGAGCAGCGTCAACCTTGGCATCGTCCCGCTGCCATTGCCGCTGCTCTTAGCGAACGCTGTCATAAAAATTTTTACAAAGCAAGCTCTATACTTTCTAACAAAATGCACACAACTAAAACATTTTAAACAGGAATCACTGCAATTGTTTTTGAATGCTCTTGAAACACAAAATAAGTCCTAATTATTTTCCTCTTCTAGTCGTGGCTGTCCACTCATTTCATTTTGGCGCTTTAGTTCCACTAATTTGATGTCGCTAACACTTGGTTCTGGACCGCATTCGAGCTCCGGCTTCGCGACCTATTTCAATTGACCTTGGCACGGATACGATGGGCCACACTCTCCTGCGAATTTTTCCCGTCTTGTTTGTGCAGGTGAGCAATTGTCATTCCAAATATGCAAAACGCTCTGGTAACCGCTTTTTATTTGTGCTGCCAAGCGCACACTGCGCATGCGATACTGTCTGTGAGAGAGAGATAAAGAGAGGGGGAAAGGCAGGGATATCGAGTCCAATCCTGGACCCACTGAGCCATCTACGTCAGATCTGCTCAATGCGATCCAAGCCGTCCAGTCCGGGCAGTTAACTGTCTTGGAAGAATTAAAATTAATCAAATCATCTCTGGCTGACCACGAAAACTCACTGAGCCAAGTTAACAACCGTTTTTCTAAGATCGAAGCGGATTGTGCTTCCTTAATTCCCTTCCATAGAATCAGAAGTAGAAAATATCAAATCCACTACAGCCGAATGCAAGGCTGAGAGTGCAACATTGACTGCTCGCCTGGACGACGCTGAAAACCGAGCACGAAGAAATAACGTAGAGTTTTATGGTGTGGAAGATTCCAGTAGTGAATCAAGGTAGGATAGCGAAAAAATAATCATCGAGCACTGGAGCCAGGACCTTGTGTATCTATCGAGCCTCGTGACATCGAGCGCGCCCATCGCCTCGGGGCTTATTCTTCAGAGAAAAACGACCTACTATAGTTAAATTGGCTCACTTCAAAGACAAACAGCATGTGCTATTATTAAGCAGCAAATTTAAAAATACTGGCTGCAGCGTCTCTGAAGATTATTCCCCCAACACTCGTCTTGCGCGTAAGCACCTCTATGAATATGGTAAACGTAATAAGCTCACTTTTAAAATGCGGTATGACAGACTGATATCCGGTAATAATACATATGTATTTGACCCTACCACTAACAACGCAATTGAGGACAAGCCCTAGCAATTACCTCGAACCAATCGCACAGTAAAGCCGTCTGATCGCTCCCAGTTATCTTTCTTGTTCCCAAACATCCTTAGTGTAATCCCAAAACGCGACTCATTATGTAGCATGGTTGAATCATGCTCCGCTAATATAGTTTTATGGACCGGAACTTGGCTTACCTCTGCAGTTAATGACACGGAGATATTGCCCTCCCTTCCCAATTTTGATATATTTCGAACGGACCGTAGTGACCTGACGGCTGGAGGAGTTCTTATTGCTACTGATCGCTTATTACGTTGCTCTCGTGTGAACATTCTAACCCCGTTTGAAATGATATGGCTTAGTTGTGATGCATCATATCCACATGTTGTAGTTAGTATATGTTATCGTCCTCCAAACTGCGTTTCTTCATTTAATTATTCATTTCACGACGCCTTGAGCAGAATAACAACCCTCTTTTCCAACACTCCAATTTTATTGTTTGGCGATTTCAATTTCCCATATATCATAGTGTGACGAAGACGAAGCTGGCAGTGGCGCGGGACGGAGAGCCCGCGCTAGGCCAGCGGCCATTAAAATCTTCTCATAGCCATCGTTCACCACGCCTCATTCTTCGGCTGGCCGCCGCGTTACATTTGGTGGAGGTGCGGGGTAAGAGGACGTTGCGATTCAGAATCACAGCGGTGATAGGGCAGGCGACGTAGTCTCCATCAGGGACGGGAGGAGAAGGCGACATAGGGTTGTAGACAGCAGCTTGTGGCGGGAGACGAGCAAACTCGGTGGATTGAAGGCGAGGTGAGCTGGTGGAGTCGTCATTGCACAGGGGCAGATCCAATCGGAGAAGGCCTGAGGAACAGTCAATAAGAGCTGAATGGGCGGTTAAAAAGTCAAGACCAAGGATTAAGTCCTGAGGGCACCTGGTCAGGACGGTGAACAGAACGGGTATATGACGTCCGGCAATGCTGACTCTCGCAGTGCACATTCCAATCACGGCAGCGGGGCTGCCATCGGCGACGCGAACCGTGGACATGGCGGCAGGCGTTAAAACTTTCTTCAGACGGCGGCGCAAAGAAGAGCTCAGGACAGACACTTGGGCGCCAGTATCAAGGAGGGCAAGGACCGGGACACCATCCACGAGAACATTCAAGAGATTACGTTGGGCAGCGGGGGTCAAGAGAGGATTTTCAGGCCGGGTCAATGATACAGCGTCACCTCCGGGGGCTGCATCGGCTAGTTTTCCGAGAAGTGGCGGGAGGTCGAAGGAGAAGGGCTGCGGCGTGTGGTAGGAGAGCGGGAGCGGCGGCCTAATGGGGAAGGTGAGTGGCTGAACCCACGAGCGTGCGGAGCGGGCTCGTCACGGAGCGGATCGGGACGTGGTGTGAAGCGGCGCGGGCCGTAGTCGTTGCGGCGGTCGAAGAAGGAGTAGGGGCGAGGTGGCGGGGACCAACGGCTGCCGCAGTGACGGGAGATGTGTCCGACGCGAGAGCAAGTAAAACAGATCGGCCTGTCATCAGAGGTACGCCATTCGGCAGGATTGCGATATCGGTACCGAGGCGAGAAGCTGCCACGGTAAGTGGCAGCTGCGATCACTGGAGGGTCCGGGCTGGCATTAGCGTTGTCCACGACGCGAGAAGGGACGGCCATGTTCGCAACCTCCTGTCGAACGACGGCTTGGATGAGGGCCAAGGTGTTGTCCGGCAGTGGAAAGGAAGAAACAGCGGGCGTCATCGCCTCCAGTTCGCGGCGCACGATACGGGTTAAGTTAGCCGGGTCGGAAGGCTGCCGCAATGTTGGCAGATCTTCACAGGAGGAGCTAGCAGCAGTGTTCGGCAGCCGGTCAAAACGGTGAGAAATGCGTCGGTGTTTGTCTTGCTTGAAACTCCGGCACACCTCAAGAACAGAGGCGACCGTGGAACAGTCTTTGCATAGAAGCAGGTTAAAGGCATCGTCGGCAATGCCTTTCAGTATGTGGCCAACTCGATCTGCCTCCGACATGTCTTTATCCACTTTACGGCACAAGGCGAGGACGTCTTGTATGTACGCTATGTATGGCTCGGAGGAAGTTTGGGCGCGTGACGCGAGGGCCTTCTTGGCAGCGAGTTGGCGGCCGATGGGTTTTCCGAAGAGGTCGCGGAGCTTCTGTTTACAGATGTTCCATGAGGTCAAGTCCTCTTCGTGGGTTTCGAACCACACTCTTGCGGTGCCGGTCAGATAAAATATGACATTAGCGAGCATCAGCGTTGGATCCCACCTGTTGTGCGTGCTGACGCGTTCGTAAAGGGCCAGCCAGTCGTCCACATCAACGTCGTCGGTACCGCAGAACGTGCCCGGTTCGCGGGGGTGGGCGACGACGACCGCTGGCGGTGTTGACGGAGAGTGAGATGGCTCGGACTCGGTAGACATGGTGGCGAGACGGCGGCCACGGCGGAGAGCCAGCTTGAGGTCGGGGATCGAATTTAGCAACCTCCACCAAATGATCCAGCCGTCAGCTCCTGGCACCCTCCGGCCCGGATGCTTCGTGGACCGGGACTCATTCTCTCATCTTTCTCATCGTGGCGGCCAGCACTGCACCATCTTCTACATACTGTTGCACCCCCCACTCAAGACCATCGCCATTCCGCCGTCTGTTCGTCCCCGATCGGGACGATCGCTCGGAGGCCCCGGGTAGTGTGACGAAGACGAAGCTGGCAGTGGCGCGTGACGGAGCGCCCGCGCTAGGCCAGCGGCCATTAAAATCTTCTCATAGCCATCATTCACCACGCCTCATTCTTCGGCTGGCCGCCGCGTTACAATATGGTCTGATCTTGCTTCCACACTTTCGAAATCTAACCCTGGCAGCGATTTTGTGCACACCTGTCTTACTTTCGGGCTAGATCAGTTAGTGGACCGTCCCACTCGAGTGACTGACCATTCTGCTAACATCCTGGACCTTGTGCTGACGTCGCAACCTGATAGCTTCTCACCCATGACTTATCTAGACGGTCTTAGCGATCACTTGTCTATTCATGCTACATTTTCTTGCCAGTTACAAAATAACAAAAGGATAAAGAAAACGTTTGCTCTTTATGGCAAAGGTGATTACATAGGTTTCAACCGCGACCGCACTGCTTTTTCTGAAAAATTTAAATCTGATTTTTCGCTCCGCTCTCTTGAAGCTAACTGGTTACTTTTCAAGTCTGAATTGCAAGACCTAATCAGCATATATATGCCGGCTATCACCATAACAGAACGCCCTAATTCTCCATGGTATAACAACACACTCAAAAGACTAGGCAACCGAAAGAAGCGACTATTTCGTGCAGCTAAAGGTATAGGCACGGCCCAGGTTTGGAACATGTATCACACTGTCGCTACTATTTATGACACCGAGGTAGCTCGAACTAAGAATAACTTCTTCTCTACCACCTTACCTAACATGCTGCACGATAATCCCATGCGCTTCTGGAAAACAATAAGCCCCTCTACTTCTAATGTAATTTCATTCACTGATAATTCTGGAGCTTCCATTCCCGAATCAGACGTTCCAAATAACCTAAACCATACTTTTTGCTCCCTATTCTCAGAAGAACCTCTTGATAACCCCCCTGAAACCCCATACCTTCCCCATGCGCCTATGGAAAACATCATCTTCGACCCTTGCGGTGTTGCTAAAATCATAGACACACTAAAGAATTCTTCATCCGCAGGTGTGGACGGCATAAACGCTAAAGTTCTCAAAAACACCAAAGAACATTGTAGTATCATCTTATCTTTAATTTTTCAGCAGTCGCTTTCTTCGTGCTCATTACCACGCAACTGGAAATCGGCAAGGTCATTCCAGTCTTCAAGAAAGGTAGGCGATCTTCACCACTTAACTATAGGCCAATTTCATTAACCAGTGTTTGTTGTAAAATCATGGAGCACATAATATATTCGCATACTACCCATTTCTTATCATCGAATAACTTCTTTCACCCTAACCAACAATGCTTCCGTAAAGGCCTCTCCTGTGACACCTAACTTGTTCTCTTTCTTCATGATATACATGCATGCCTCGATCGTAACATTCTTACGGATTCCATATTCCTAGTTTTTGAAAAAGCTTTTGATAAAGTCCCCCATATGAGCCTAAAACATAAGCTCTCACGCCTAAATCTGCATCTTTCGGTTCTGGATTGGATTCGAGCTTTCTTAACTGACCGCCATCAATTCGTCCACGCTTATTCACATTCGTCACCCCTCTCTTCTGTCTTCTCTGGCGTTCCCCAGGGCACCGTATTAGGACGACTTCTATTTCTAATCTACATAAATGATTTACCGTCTAATATCAGGTCTAATGTTCGATTATTTGCTGATGATTGTGTTCTTTACCGCCCAATTATTGATCACACTGACATCACCATCCTTCAGGAAGATCTTGTTCGTATCGACGATTGGTGCCGCACTTGGCTTATGTCACTAAATTGTACTAAAACGTCCCTTCTTTCTTTCCATCGCCGTCGCAACCACCAGGATAATATCTACATTATTAGCAGTATTCCTATCATATCAATTGACCCCTACATGTACCTTGGCATCCGCTTAAGTAAAGATTTATCCTGGTCCCGTCACATCCATCATGTTAGTAATTCAGCAAATCAAGTTCTCGAGTACTTACGGCGTAACTTATCAATAGCTCCCCGTTCGATAAAACTTCTTGCTTACTTAACTTTTATATGTCCTAAACTTGAGTTTGCATGTGCAGCGAATGATCTTTTCAATGCTAACCTTATCACTATGCTCGAATCTGTCCTGAACCGTGCTGTCGGATTTATTTGTTCTTACTACTCTTATCACACTAGTGTTTGTGCATTAAAATCCCAGCTCATTCTTCCCACGCTAGTCTGCCATCGCAAAATCGCCCGTCTTTCCTTGTATCACAGATTTTTTCACACCTTTAACCACGATGCCCCCCGTATCACACGCGCTCATCGGATGTCCCGAAACTCCCACCCAAACGCTGTCTACCCCGAGAAATCTCGTACTGTAATATATCAGCAGTCTTTCTTCCTTAGAACAGCCAACGACTGGAATGGCCTTCCATCCGAGGTGGCGACCATAATCAATCCATTCCATTTCAAATCCGTCATCGAAGATCATCAGTGTCCAAAATAATAGAATTTTGTCAGCTCACCCCTCACGTAATGTGCTTGTGGACCTTTAAGGAATAATAAATAAATAATGAAATAAATAAGTAAGTAAATAAATAAAAGAGAATCAACGAGAGGCAAACAGGGACAAAGAGAATAAAAGAGAAACAACCAGAGGAAAAGAGGAGCAAAGGGGCAAAGAGAATAAAAGAGAATCAATGAGAGGCAAACAGCGGCAAAGAGAATAAAACAGAATCAATGAGAGGCAAAGACGGGCTAAGAGAATAAAAGACAACCACCTGGAGGCAAAGAGGGGTAAAGAGAATAAAGGGAATCAACGAGAGGCAAAGAGGGGCAAAGAGAATAAAAGAGAATCAACCAGAGGCAAAGAGCGGCAAAGAGAATAAAACAGAATCAACGAGAGGCAAAGACGGGCAAAGAGAATAAAACACAACCAACTGGAGGCAAAGAGGGGTAAAGAGAATAAAGGGAATCAACGAGAGGCATGGAAGGGCAAAGAGAATAAAAGAAAATCAACGAGAGGCAAAGAGGCGCAAAGAGAGGCAAAGAAAAGTGACGAATGCCGAGGAAGCGTCAATGCTCACGCACTCCTCCAATGCGGGTAGCCGCAGTGATCTCTAATTTTTTTCTGCAGATTAGAAAATGGCAAGAATAGTTCATTGCGACAAGTCTGGGAATGGAGATCACCGCTGCAACTTTAGGTCCATTTAACTATCAAGTATCTCATGCAAATTATTGGATAGCATGAAACAAACGGCAACCTCCACCAAGATAAACGAGTCACTTCAACGTTTCAGCACAGCTTTCCCAAAAAATTACCCACAGTCGCTCAGCTAGACGCGTTAGTACATGACGTTTCACTAAGCTTCGGCCACCAAAAACAAATCAATCCCATTTTATTGGACTGCTCTAAAGCATCGGACGGTGTACGACTTAAACACCCCGTTGTACGCTAGAATCTGCACTAGGCTAAGGATCAATCATAAATTGCATCGAAAGCTACTTAACTAATTTTTAACAGTTTGTAGAACTTCAGGCTGAAAAGTGCAGCTCAACTGGAGACACGTCCGGTGCACCTCAGGGAAGCGTACAACCTCCTATTTTGTTCATAATCTTCATCAATGCTTTACTTGCTAGCGTTCCTGTTTACATGAAGGTTTTTGCCGACATTTGTACAATTTATCGCAAAATTAATTCGCTGGATGATTAAGCAACGCTTAGCGATGCATTAAAATCGGTATTTGAATTATGCGGTAACGGGAAATGAGTCTTAATATCGAAAAATCAGCCCTCTTACGAATGCCCAGGAAGCAGAGAGTGCATTGTTTTTCATACTCACTAAACAATATCCCGCTCTCAGCAGTTACACCGCATAATTACCTTGGTTTCTATATCATCTGATTCTAAATGGGAATCTCACGGGAGCTTCATTACGTCATTAGCAATAAACGGTCATTCTTTTCTAAAAGACTCGCGCCTCCAAGAAGCAGCATCAGACATTAAATTACTTTCCTACTATACATTTGTCAGACCTGTACTTGAAAATGTAAATGTAGCTTAGTTTCCGTTTACAGAACAACTGTTAAGGGAACTAATGGGAGTTCAGAAATTAGCTGTAAGATGTACCCATAATCAATAAGAACAAACTGTTTGACCCATAAATTGAATACACAGCTCTGGAACGCGCGTGTTAAAAGCACTAGAGATTACTTTATCAACAAATTCATAACATGATGAACACAGCTAAACGCATATTTCAAAATCAGGAAGAATAGTAACACGGCGAAATCATATACAATTACTTGAAGGTTATCGACTCAACACAGACTGTTTTAGAGATTCATTTTTCCGTGAGTCATTAGAGAATGGAACACCGTAACAATAAGCGAAAAACCCTCCTCGTTAGAAAACGTTTACTCATGAAGCCCACCTAGTAGCTCAATTTGAATAGCAAGCACCATTTCAACTGCTTCAGTGCTCTGTATTAACTAACCAAAACTGCGCATTTTCATTTATAATAAATCATGTGTTGTTTTTTTATGTTTCATTTTACTCCATGTTAATCGTAACCAGTTGTTAGAAGTTATTAGAACCAGTTATTAGAGCAGTAACCAGTTATTAGAACCGGACTGCCTCTGTGTACATACTGTTTGCAAGGCTGAATACTAGGTACCTTTTTCTGTTCGTGTATTGTGCCTTTCCTGCGATGATCTCGACTGGAATTGTCCGCCACAGTGACTCAGTAGTTATAGTGCTCGGCTGCTGTCCCGAAAGACGCGGGTTCGATCCCGGCCGCGGCGGTCGAATTTCGATGGAGGCGAAATTCTAGAGGCCCGTGTACTGTGCGATGTCACTGCACGTCAAAGAACCCCAGATGGTCGAAATTACCGGAACCTTTAACTACGGCATCTCACATAGCTGTATTCGCTTTTTCAACGTTTTCTTTTTTTGAAATGGACGGAAAGGCAGGGAGGTTCAGCAGGCGATGCACAGTAGGCTACCCTGCACTTGGGGAGGGTAACAAAGAGGAAAAAGGAGAGCAGCAATGAAATGAGTTTTTCAAGTGTCTGTAACCTAACTAAACCAAACCCTATTGAGATTGGCAATGGGTTTTTTAGTTGATATATGGAATAAATTAAGGATGTATATAACAAATTTTATATGTTATTAATGAACTTTCTTGACCTTCTGGAAACAATTCTGAACATAAGTATTTACGCGGAAAGAGTTCAGCAAAGAAAATAAAAATTTTCTGACACACTAGCGGCGCGCGAATTGTGCTGAATATAATGCATGGACTTGAGTACGACTGCCTTTACTTTATTGCTATAAGAGTGCCCTGAAATAGCAGGAAAATAAAAATATAAGTATTTTAATTAAACACATGGACGATAGTAACGTTCAATTCTGTTTTTTTTTTGCCCGCTTTGAAAATAAATTACTTGCTTGCACAGATAGTTTGCAAATAAACACTGATTTTGACTCGTTGTATAACTCAACAGCGTACACACATTACGTTCGCTTCTCATTGTTTCTGGTACGAGAAACGGTAAACACCGATCTAAATAGTCGGTAAATGTCAACTAACTTTTGCCTAAACTTCCCTGAGAAAATAGTAATGTCGACACAACTTGCGCTGCGTCTGCGGTTCTTATGTGATAAAATAGTTTTTTTTTTCACTAGAAATCTACTAGACGAGATGAGTGCATTTCTAGCGCGTTACGCCAAGTCAGGCAGAATTATTCTACCCGCAGTGTTTGGGATGTTAGGGGGACAGCCTGCCTGGGCAATGAACGACTCCATAAATGCTGAGTGCTGCAGTTTCAGAGTACGGCTTTCTCACGTAAATTTGGTGGCTCTGACAGTCAGTTTCCCGTGGTGATTACTTATCTCGATTTCTGCGCTGACGACACACAGCCAATTGTTTTTTCCTGAACGACAACTGCAGGCCATTCGCATCGGGCTGTTAACTACAGTTTAGAGCATGTATACACAATGATAGTAGAACATTAAAACACATCTTCAGGTCGTCCGTTCTTCACACTAACCTATTGGAACTATAATGTCACTGGTAATGATGCATTCACCCTTCAAATCTATTCATGCAGTAGCCCCGCCGCGGTGGCTTAGTGGTTACGGCGCTCGGCTGCTGACCCGAAAGACGCGGGTTCGATCCCGGCTGTGGCTGCTGAATTTCGATGAAGGCGAAATTCTAGAGGCCCGTGTACTGTGCGATGTCAGTGCACGCTGAAGAACCCCAGGTGGTCGAAATTTACGGAGCCCTTCACTACGGCGTCCCTGGCAGCCTGAGTCGCTTCGGGACGATAAACCCCAATAAACCAAACCAAACCTATTCATGCAGTAGTTCAGCACGCGCGCACACACACACATACACATGCTCTCTCTCCCTCTCACACACACACACACACACACGCCCTCGCGCGTGCGAGAAACAAACCGGATCCGAAAGCCGGACTGCAGACTTTCTTACCCTTTATTGTTGGTGATTGCAAGAAAATGCAATACACAAAAATGACGAGAACCGTCGTCCCGCCTCTCTTTTTCCTCGAGCCGAGTCGTACTTCTTCCACTCGACGTTTGCGTCACTCGTTGATGATGATTGGTGCGTCTAGACTTGAGCAAGCCTAGTCTCTGTTCTGTTTCCTGCCCGTCGCCAGGCGCTTTCTTGCCAGTCGCCACTGCAGAGCGCTGTCCTAAGTTCACATTGTACTTTTGCGTGCGTGAATGTGTGGATGTCACTACGTTCGTTCTTGCAAGATGCCAACGCAGACAGCGGGTCTATTCGTATTTTTTTACGAACGTCTCACTGTTTCTCTATTGAGAAAAATGACCCTGTGGTTTGTTGCTGCTCGACAGTGCTAGTAATATTTCACCGCAGACCATTTGGCGTTTCCAAAACGAAACATATCGCAAAATTGTTCGAAGTGCTTTTTAAGAGGGGCGATGTCACGTGCCTCGGCGGCAGTGAACATCTACTCCTGGCCTGCACACGCAGTATAAGGAAAGCAAAACTGTGTACGTAAGTAAATTTTTTATGGTCGGCTGACGGACATCACTTCGTTTATAGCTTCATTTGTACATTTGCGCTAATTCGAAAAACCTGAAAAAAAATTTGTTTTTCTAGAGGCTGGCTTGGGCTGAGGTGGCGAAAAAAAATTGAAAGGGGTACTTAAGCTCCGCCTTAAAGGTATGACGCCTTAACTAATGCTTTAAAGACCGTATATGCAGAATCGGCCATTTTCTACTTAACAATCATGGATCCCTGGGAGCCTTCCTACTAATCCTGGAGCAGTGGTGCTACGGTTAAGAGATGCGCCATTGCCCATGTGCTGCCTCCGGTGGGACTTGTGCGACCAGGTTGATCTTCCCGGCAATCTCTTGCAACTCATTAATTCAACTGCTACGTAGAGTTTCTTACTATTACCTAGAGGGAACGCTGGCGCCCCGTCTATGGAAGTTTGCATGGAGACTCCTCGAGGCCACTTCAGCCACCATGGGCGCTCAAAGCATCATGGGGCGGTGAGCTACCGACTGCAGACCTACAACTTTTGGCCAAAAAAATAATAGAAAAATAAAGCTCTTCGATAACTACAAATGTCTTAACATTCAATATCTTGTCTAATAATTGCAACAAACGAGCAGAAAAGCATTTAAGTGCAGCTTGCCCAAAATAAGAGATGGCTAGCTTTCCTATTGGCCAAGTAATTAACACTACAAAAACTAATATTTCGTAATTTACAGGCGCACTATTAAAATAAATATGTTTTAAAAAAATGTTGTTGCTTAGGTACTTTAAGAGGTTTCTTAAAGGCATTTTGAAAAAAGAAACCTTTTATTGGCGTCGTGTGCTGTTGCGCTTTCGCTACTATGGCTTTTGCACACTGCCTTCGCGCGGAAGTCGTCTGCGCACACACGAACAGCGTTTTTGGAATGAATCATCGCAGTAGTGCCACTCCGTGTTCCCAAAAAAATACGACTGTCCCGCAACAAGTAGCTCACCGCCCCATGATGCTTTGAGCGTCCATGGTGGCTGAAGTGCAGCGCTGCCAGCTTTCCCTCTAGGTAATACTGAGAAACTCTATGAACTGCTACCGGCCACAGTGTGCAGTTTAGTACAATCAATTGGGCAGGTTGTGATGACGTCGCAATGTTACGTGAACTACGGGCCCGCCTACCTCTTAGGTTGCGTCTCTCTGGGAATTTCTCTCTGGAACAGACGAAAAGAATAATACGCTGATAGAATGTCCACAATGAAAAGCAGGTGTTGTGTAATTTCTTCTAGTAGTGTCTTCAACACGCAATTTCTTGCAGCAAACTTACTTTATTATACTCGCTGCCCTGAATCATGCACGGGTAAAAAACGGCGGATCACAGTGCACTGTCCTCTAGATAGATACGAGACCCGTCTCCTTTCAAAGCGCGCCCGTGAAGCATCAGTGCCTGAATTTATTGGAGATATAACGCGTAACTTATAAAGAATTATTCATTAAGAGAAGCCGTTTTTGTTAATGTCATATATCAGAATGTAACTCTAATATCATATCGAATGGCACGCTGTTTAAAAGACATAGAATTAGCCGTAGTGGTTTGACCGCTTCGTGCATCTTCCACATAGCGCTCCCTGCGCTAGATGCTCAGCGATCAGTTATATATAGACGGAAATGAAAGTTAGCGGAAATCTTTTATGAAGGCAGAAAAGCTCCACGTCTTCTGTATTTTATGGCCACGTGGCAGAGCAAAACATGGGGATGTCTACGGACATACTGACCTGGAAGTATTTGTTCGGCTGAAAAGGAAATAAGAGATCACGTGCTTTGAAAGAAGAAAGTTCAGGAGATATATGAGACCGCTTTACGATTTTCTTCGTATTACAAGTCCGTTCTGCTGCCGCAGTCACTTTTCTCTTCTGTTCTCACATTATGCTGTATATTAAAGTATTTGCACAACGCGGAGTTAGACGAAATAGTTAATGCAACCTCCTCTTCCTCCCTTCCTCGTTATAACGCATGCCCATGCCCGCTATGCGAACATGCACTGCAAGCAGGGATGCCTATTTTTCTTTGTTTCTCTAGATCTTATATCGAATGCAATGCATGTCATCACTACTCATATATGGATGTAAATAAGAGGACACCAAGACATGCTGTACAAGATAGAGTGTACCCAGAGTGCATTCAAACCGTAGCCTCCTGGCTGGCGTGGACATTGCGATGCTTGCACACCAGAAAGCGATGGCGGCTGTTAACGCCAGCAAACAGTAGATGTACCGGAGATAGTGGTACGGAAGATGAAATTGTTCTGCATTTGCCGATGCGTCTACAGACTCAAGGAGGAATTCTCATCAATTTGCCACAAATTGGTAGCAGTTAGCGCTGCAAGTGGGCGAGAGGTTGCTACGGCATTCTGGGTACGCTGTTTTTAGGCGTGATAAATTTGATGGCGAACTGACATCAGGCTGCAAGACAGCGGGGCCAACCACTCATTTATACTCGGCAGAAAATTCAGAGGATGTCAAAACTCTGCGTGAAACGATCCCTCGAATAAAAGGTATCTGACCCTTCCCAGACTTTTCAGGGAAAGTGGCCGGTATTAATTAGAGTAAGGAATATATAAAAGCTGCTCAATGTCATGGCACTATTTCTTGCAACGATACTCTGCTTCAATAGCAGTTCCTAGAACTGAGAAGCTGCGCTAAACGTAAAATTATTAAGAGGCTCTAGTTTGGAGCAAAAAAAGCAAAGTAGCACGTTCGTGATCTCTCTAGGCTTTCTGTCTTAGTAGAACCTCCTTCACTGTGAGCTCCGGCTCCCCGTCTGAGCTTAAGTGTTTATACAGTGCTTTAGCTAACTTGGTTTGCATGATATGAATGCCAGGGAACACGATTCCCGGCGAAAGCCTGGAAGAGATGCCTTTATTCCTACAATACTAATTTATGTAGTCGTGATTATCAGTAGTTCTTGCGCCATTTTGCTCATTTTTCAGGAATTGATGCACAGGGCCAGTTTCGCCTTCATACTGGTCAACGACCTGCATCAGAAAATCGCGCATTCAGCGCAGTTTATAAACAGGCGTCAAGCAACTCGTGGCCATGAAGTGCTATACCAGCGGACAGTTCAATGAACCTGACCGGAGCGGAAGAGCATGAAATGAAAATCGGTTACGCACACCAGAAAGTTGGAGCTCTCTTTTTTTAAAAATACTTTAATTATGAAACGACTGAAATTTGCGTCCTCCCATGAGTTTTCGGAACCCCGTCCTATATCGGTGCAGAACTGAATGGTTATTAGAATGCAGTTGTAGCGAGAGTAAATTCTTTTATTTTATTTAGTGGACACCTTGAATCCTGTAACGATACACGTTCTTCAAGCCACATTTGAAGTTTTACAGTTATTTATGCCCTCACAGCGGCACCAAAAGAATAAACGACCTCTAGAAACGGCATGATTACATCTGATTTACGTTGTTTTTATACATTCGTTCCCAGGTATCTTAATTTTAATATTAATCAATATAGCTTGAGTAATGTGCAGCTGCGAAAGTTTAGTTTATAAGTTTTATACAGCTCAAGCGTACGACAGGTTTTTAGCAAACGTCCTGACAGCGTTAGGAGGCGAAGCGAAAACACTGTGGTGAAGCGACTGACTCACGCGTGGATGGTTGCTATATTAGGTGACACAATTTTTTCTGCAACTTATAGAATTCTTATTGTGCGATAAACAGAGACTGAAAACTTCTCCCCGCGATTTTAAACTTTAAAAAAATCACAGAAAAGAAATTTTTGCTTGTGTGTAAAATGGCTGAAGCATAACACAGCCTCACCCATAATATCGGATGCCGAGCAAGGGCCGAACATTGCGCTGAGGCAGGCGAAATTCTGTCAACTAAAGCAAAACTTCTCAAAATTGGAGCAACAAAAGCAAACGATGAATTATCAAAATGTAATATAGTCTGCGGAGTGATAAAGAAGTATCACATAGGCTTATTGTATTGACAAAATATCATTCACGTTCTCCGATTCTGGCATTAATTATGAAGTGAGGAGAAAGTGGCAAGGCTTTGCTGCATTTGTGGCACTATTTTTTGACAGATAAGTAATGACAGTATGCTAGCAGTTAATTCTTTAGGAAGACCTCTTCTATTCACCAGCAACGCTTTGACTTTATGGGGAAAGTAATAGTGTAGGCAAGTGTCAGCTCCCTGGGATTACGCTGTCCTTGATCAAATGAAAAAGGAGGAAAGTGAGAACGTTCAACACCTGCGAAATAAAATCTTATCATGTTTTCTGCACCATTATAGGCTAACATTGTTAACCAGCGGATTAATATAGATTCAGGCCAGTTTATTTTTCCACATTCACGAAGAGATGTTCCAACTTTCAACAAAATATGAGAAGTAAGCAGTCAGCTTATTTCATCTCGCTTCAAATAAATCTTTGAGGTGCGAAAGAGCGCTGAATAAAGGATAATAAAAAAAACGGGTTACTCTCGATGCGTAAGAGCACATTTCACAAAGGCTGTCGACGTGCTTGCAAGAAATTAGCTTGTTTATCTTGTTCATTTCCAGAGTGAGCAGTTGTCAGTCTTTATATACGTCAGACTTTGCAGTGCAACTCTGTTAGCTTTCGCGTGTAACGCTTTACGTCCAGCAGATCTCAGTAGAAGCAACAGGCCCTATTGAGACATGTTTGGTTAAAAATTTGCGTACAAAGTACTTCACTACAGATATGTCGTTGCCATTGCAAGCTGCGTTAGAGAACTTCTTCCCTTTTAATGCATCGGCAAGATCTCGTTGCAGCCTCTAAATTCTACCACTCAGCTTGACAGGAAGATATTTAGCATGCTTCCAGAGCTTTTGTAACAGACTGACCCCTTGCTAAACTGGACCACAAAACAAAAAACTGTTCTCGGAAAGATTCATATTCCATAGATCACCCCTGGTAAGACATACATACCGTTGCAATCAGAATCAGTCTTTGCTGGCATGTGAAAATGATGTGTGCAGCATATATCATACAGAAGGATTCCCGAAGTCAGTGACGGTGCTGGCAACTCTGATGAAACATGTGGAGCCTCCACGGTTTGAAATGAATCGATAAAAATAAGCACATATTACGCACGCATAAAAGGAAAATAAAAATAAAAACAGAACATATGTATTATTGTACAGAACCAGCCATACTAATGCAGTAATTAAATCTTAAAGAAGTGTGTCTAAGATAGGATTATATACATAATAGAAAATAGAAAAAAAAACAACAAAAAAATCAGTCTGGGAATTCATCACTAAGAATTATACGTATACAACGTGTCTTGAAGTTACAGAGTTAACATTTTTTAGCACATCTAGCGCCGTTAGAACTCAAGGCTAGACCCGAGTGCTAGCCCACCATGTAAGATAAGACAAAGGCGCAGTCATTGGGAAGACACATCGTAGCAGGTTTGATCTGCGACAATTCGCTGCCATCACCTTCAAGGTGCTTCTAAGTCGTGTAAGTGCCCAAAACAACACGATATGATTTCTAACGGAAACAGACCCGCAAAAAAAATTTGGCGAGGAGATACCTGCGAGTTGTTGCCCATGACCGTCTACCAAAATATACGCACAAGAGCCTTGATTTTTCGCGTCACTTGTCGACCGTTAGGCTAGCACAGATGCTGCATGTTTTCTACTGAAAATATGTGAATAGATTGCTCAGACCAGTTTTCGAGGATTTCTTGTGAAGTCCTTCATCATATCGTACCATGAAGCATCTAATCTGTTCGCCACGGTCAGATTACTAAACAAAAAAATAATGCATGGTTTGAACGACAACGCAAAACCTAATTTGCCGTTTAGAAGGCCATGGTTGCTGATGGGTAATTCTATGACAATCAGGATTTAGAATGCGGTACGTTCCAGCTTGCTGGAACGTAAAGCACCCCCCACTCATGTAGCTTTCATTCTTCGAGAGCAGAAACACCAATCACCATAACTTAGGCGCAAGTTCTGAAATGCTTTGTAATAGTCATGTCTGCTTCCTTTTCCTCGCCTCTTGTGTCGAGAAGAATTTAAAGAATATGAAAAAATATCAGACTAGTGACCTGGTCGTGGCCTTGCCAGCAAAAAAGCAAAAAATGTCAGATTGTTTCCACACTATGACTATCGGATATTTATATTCATTTTCTCGAAAAATAACGCCATGTAGCGCATTGGGCAGCATGCAAACGCGCTATTGGTTTAGAAAGGTTAACAACACGCGTGTTGAACGTACCAGCAAGACAGAGCACAGGCGAAATAAGTCATCAAATATTTGAAATTTACTCCACTCACAGCATAGCAAGCAAAGCTTATGAAAATAATTTATGCACTGGCTGCGCAACTGAATTTACGTAACCTAATGAGGCCGCCAATGATTGACATCGAGGGCCGATCTGTCCTTGTTGCAAGGTTGTCCGAAGAATACGCGAAATAATTATTAAATAAGAACCTTGTACTGCCAGGTCTTGGTGCTGTTCATGCGGACATGCCCTAAAAACAATATTCTATAATAAAGTAGAATATCGGTTCTAAATTAAGGACGGAAATTACCTATCTAAAATAAAAACAGAAATGTTCTCATGTTCGTAACAATGCAGCGACTGAAACGACTCAACATGCGCACTTGTAACTGTTTAACATTTTGTACTGTCAGTTTCTAATCCTAGGGTAGCACTAGAATTGTAATGATTGTAACGAATAGGTTCAAATACAACTTGCTTTAATTTAAAGACATAAGCATGCACACCCAGTGCGGTGAAAAAACAGTTTAATCATTATCATTTATGTGCACGACTAACAACAACGTTTATCTCTGGTGTTTTGACCACTTGGTTGTAGAACTTAGGAACGTAAAGAAATCCCGCGCACTATTCATATTTTTATTACAACAAACGTGAAACCTTAGTTTTAAATATTAGATATATGCAAAGTATCATTTTCAAAAGTTCCCTGTGAAATTAGTAATGTGCACGCCACCTTTACTTGCCTGTGGCGATTCATAAACTGATAAAATGAAAACAATTTTTTGATGGCAATGTTTGCGACAAGAATAGTGAATTTCTCGAGCTTTATGGTAAGTCTGAGAGCATTATTCTACCCGCTTGTTTGTGCCGTGGAAATGAAAGACTCCAAAGGCTTCTTCAGAGTGTTGCAATTTCAGAGGAGTGCTTTCGCGCGTAAATTGAATGCCTGTGACAGCCACTTCCCCGTCCTCCTTTGTTACCCCCAGTTTTCTCCTTTGTTAACGTCAGTTTCTGCACTCACCAGACACAGCCTTTCGCATTTCCCAAAGCGGCTAATGCGGGTCCTCTAAATTTGCCTGCCAAACGGAGAGTAGGTTAGAGGAATGAAAGACTTGCCCAAAGATAAACATATCTATCTCTCTTATGCTCTTTGCATTTTTATGAGATACACTTAAGTGCTCGGAATTTAACGTCGTATGGTAATGATGCATTCGACCCCTAAATGCATGCAGGCAGTGATTCTGAAGCATTGGTTATAGCTGGGTGTCACCCCCGGCTGCTTTCTGGTTCCCCTGACTGAAGCATTAACAGAGGAAGAAACAAGCTTAGGATAGGAAAAGCCAGACTTTTCATACCTCTTCACTTGCGTTGATAGCAGGAAAGTGCAATCTACAACAATGACGAGAACGTTCCTCCCGCTTTGCTTTGTTTGTCCAACCGGGTCGTGTTTCTGCCGCTTGACGTTCACACCACGCGCTCATGATGATTGGTGCGTCTATACTTTAGCAAGCTTCAAGTCTGTTTCTTATGATTACCCGTGACCAGGGGTTCCCTTGACGGCGCATCTTTCTTCGCAACGCCACTTTCATTTTACATTGTGCTTTTATTTGCGCGGAAGTGTGGATGTCACGGCATTCGTGCTGCGCGGATACTAACGCAGACACCGGGTATATTCCAATTCTCTGAAGCACCTCGCGCTGCATTCGGACAGAAAGAAACAACTCATCGGCGTTTTATTGCTTGACTGTGTCCCTGAGATTTCCCTGTAATACTGTTTTTGGATCCCGAACAGTACAATTCTTGAAGGGTACTCGACTGCTATTTGAATAAAGTATTTTCACATGTCTTGGTGAGAGCACCGGCTACAGGCCTGCATGGCCGGAAATAAAAAAAAAACATTCTCTGGACGCGATAAAAATGTATTGTGTCAGCTGAGAGACATCGGTTTATTTTTGAGCTTCATTAGTGTCATTGCCATATGTAGGAAAAACTTGTAATAAAACATCTCTTCGAAGGCTGGCTCATCTTGAAATGGTTTAAATAAAATCAGGGCCAAAATAATGCATGTAGAAAAGTTAACAGTTGCCCTAACTAATCTTCAGTTTTCGCATAATTTTTTTTTGTGTCATGCTTTTGCTCGTTATCCGAAGAATCGTTCTCTCCTGGTTTTTGTGGACAGGTTTCAGCCTAAAAGTTTTGTCGATTATTCTTTATTTTAGCATACCCATATCCAAAGTACAGAATGGTCTCTCTCACCAGCGCTATTTTCTTTCTTGCGTCCCGATTAATTAACGGAGACAGCTGAGATTTCCCTGTGATATGTCCGGAATACGAGCGTTAAACGTTTTCTGCCACAGTTGATGGCCTCACGGCACAAAACGGAATCATGATAGCGTTATATGAGTAAAAAAGGTTGGCTGAGCTGCTGAAGTCTAGGAGGACCGATGATGCAGTTCCAGCGTCTAAGCAATATTAGATCTGTGTATAATAAACGTACAAACAACGGCCATTTCCTCCCCTTTCAACGAAAAAAAAACAAGTTCTAAAAGCAAATTTAGATATCGCAGAAAATGTTGCACAGATTATAACTTGTAAAGCTAACATAATGGCTTAACACCTCACGTACATCCTTCGATGCGTACTTGAGCCGCTAGTGGTCTACGTAAGCTACACTGTGTGCATAGCCACGCAAACTCTAAAAAAGTAGTCCAATCACACAGCGGCCAGTGGCGCCGCTTTGTCCGCTAGCACGATATTGTTTCACAGGCATAAAGGCCAGACCACCCAGTATGTTGGGGAAGCTGACACCACATAGGAAAATGAGAAATGTGCCCGCCAGCAATGAGGAGAGTTAAGGGTTAAATAGCTTGCTTATTCGTGTGTAAACTGGTTCCCTCATTTGGTTTTGTTTGCACGCTTCGCATTTCTTCATATCATGTCTTTTTTTATTTTTCTGTACATATAGCATTCGATTTTGAACATAAGTGGTTTCTCACAGGTGTTCCTTATTGTTCGCTTGTCGATTCTTCTGCGGGCTACAGCCTACTTTCATTTGGCTGCTAGGCTTGTGCCGGATTCTCGAAGTATTCTTAATGCATTATTTAGTTTGGACGATCACTCATTTTTGCTTTGTGAAGTTAATGGACAAAATTTAGGAAGGACGCGTCGCAAAGTACTTATTATGCCAAAGATTCGCCGAAACTTGAGCGATTTAGGCCAGAAAGGTCGCCAACTGCTGTACCGCCTTAGTTTTTTCTTTCCTCCTGAAGCTGGGGAACGCTGCTGCGCATTGTAGCTGCACATTCGGCACAACGCGTCTTGCAGGTGGTAGATTTCAGTGTGACAATTCCAAGTGTGAAAAACTGCACAAAATACATTTAACGCGATGGTTATATTAGCAGCCCGGCGTCCTTGTCACTGCAGTAGGAAATAAGTCATATTTAAACGAAGGATTGCATTGCCGATGGAATATACCGTGATATACGCAATATCACACGTAAGGTGCCCATCATTTGCCAATTCTGCAAGGAGAAACGAGTGCAACGAAGGTCTTTTGTGCCGAGGGGGTGCAGCAGGGAGCACAAAATAAGAATAAAATAGAGAGAAAGCAAATGTCCTCTGGCCATTACGGATATTTGCATTAACTGTGGACGCACTAAGCAGTACCAGGGAGACCTTTGAGAAAAGTACACTCTGCTATTAAACCACATACTGCTTTAGCAAAACTCGAACCAGGTACAGGTCATCTCTAAAGGTTTTGTGAGTCGCGTGTAAGATTTTTACTCAAAAATTTGTGCTTACTCAATAACATCACCTTTGGTGTGTTTGACTTTCCCACCTTCTGGAGTGAAGGTTCTTGAACGTTCTCGTACTGTGTGAACAATCGACCAAACAGGACAAACTAGTTTCCCGACAGTTTCAACAGCAAATGAAGGAACCTCCCTTGCCATGAAAGGCGGCTAAAAGCACCGTTTTCATATACTATCACTTCCTCGGTAGGCATCTGTCGGGCTCTTATGCACTTTTTTGGTTTGCTGCGCGAAAGTATAACCGCTGTTTCTTTTTTTCTTTTACTGTTGCAGAAAGTCAGAATATCTCTGCTACCATTTTACATGAAACATTCCTGAATGTACTGCGTGGTCTCGAAGTGCGAGAAGAACTGTGCAGCAAGAAATGGAGAATTCTTCAGGAGGAGGTGCGCCCACCACTGCCAAATATTACCTTTTCTGCTGTTTCGTTCTTTATACGCCAGAGTGCTAACGAGTCGCCAAAATCTTTTAATGAATGGCGACTTAGAATGCTCATTATCTGCGAGCCAAATAAAACGTTAAGATTTAAATGCATCATTGGCCGCATCCAGAGTACGTTCCTTGAAGTTGCGGTTAAAAAAATGTTTCTGGTGTTTCAGCACTGCTAAACACGAAATATTTTAAGAGAACAGTTTTTTGCAGGTGGACACCACAGCCACGTACTTGAAAACGAGTTTGAGGTGTCCACTGACGCCGAGAACCAGTTACGCGCCTTTTCAACGAGACCACAATGTCCTCCATGCCAACGACAATGAACCCCTAGAACGCTGGCGGCCTGTTACTCCAGTGCCGCGTTACTGCCAAAACGTTGTCAACGAAAACTCAAGCAGCGCACATCTATCTGTCACTACCGCCACGCAGTTCAAAGAGCGACGGAGCTTTCCATAGACCGTGGGAGCCAGTTATGTACCGCCGGCCAAATCTTTAGCTGGCGTGCGCGACGGCCACTTTTTCTGCGCTCGTGAGCTTTGAGACGAAGCAAACTTGGGGAAAGCTCAATATTAAGCAGGGGCTTAGTTAACCTCTGCTTAAGTTTGATATCTTAGCGAGTTTGGGACGTCATAAGCTGCAGGAGCGCAGAAAACGCAGCCGCCGCGCACGCCAGCTAAGGATTTGGCCGGCTGTACCTTCCTTTCGTTTTGTGTCTTCGCGTACAGATGGAAGCTCTTTAAGACGACGGTGTGCAATGTACAGCGTGAGATTGTGGAAGTTAAACACAAGGTGTGGTGGACTTCGGTGATAGCATAGTGCTCTCGGGCAGTGGCCAGTGAAGCTGATATATTCGCGCCGCCGTGGGCTCGAAACCCAGTCGCGGCAATATTTGTGTTACTTCTGCAGGTATCGGCAAGCCTTTAGCAGACATCGACTTTTTCAGGATTGCTAGTGAAGTAGTGCTTCCGCACTAAAACAACGCGGACAGCGGTCTGAACAGGATAGTGACCAACAAGAAATACTCACACTAATCGTAATTTTTCTGGTGTTGATATTTATATTTTAGTCCGCTGGTCGTGTTTCTTCATCCCATCCTCAAGGAGACTTTTCTTTTGAATATTGGTTTCTAGTTGTCGCGTACGGCGGCTGCAATCGGCTGCCATCAATGTTTTTTTTTTGTCGCAATAAGGTTGAAAGCCTGCACAAACATTCCAGGAAATAATTCATGCATAAAAATGATGGTATTACTTGCACAAACCTGAGGTTTCTTTTCGTATAAAAAGTAAAATACGCTTACGGAATGGGAACAGTCTGAAACGCTGGCTTATGGAATGTCTTCTAGTAATGCATTAAGCATTAAAATCCTTGTGCGAAACTAAGTGTACCGTAAATAGTCGTCTAGAATACGCCCTGGTTTCATCAAATTTTCTCAAGTGCGAGATATACGCGTATCAAGCCTATAGCTACACACTACTCTGCCAGTTAATGAAGAAGCTGGCGACAGATACCAATATTTTATTTCCCCACCGCCCCTTTCGCTCTAATCGCCGCCGATCGAGCTCAGCGCATCGGCACTCTCACCTCGGTCGGACGAGCTCGCCTCAATGATGAAGGACAGGTGACGTCGTCAATATGCTGGGGAAGGCCGTTCCAACCTTTAGCTTCACGTGGGAAGAAGGAGCCTGCAAAGGTAACAGTGGTAAGGGGCACGCTTAAGTGATGAGTAAAAGAACTTGTAGCACAGTGATAGCGTGGCTATGCGACGACGAACGGAAAGAGGCGATAGTGCTGATTTAGTTTTTTAGGGCTCAAACACTGACCTCATAGGAGTAACAAGAATGAATGAACTTTGTAGCGCGGTTTCGAACGGCTTCTAGATCGTTTACGAGGTTAATATGATGCGGGTCCCATATGGCGGATGCATATTCACCCTCGACTGGCTTTAATGTCCGCAGGTCGATTGTTTATGTGCTGAGCGATAGCGATTGCTTTGAAGCGTATCGTTTCCGTAGACACAGCGAAGCCGTTGCTCCTCGTATTGCGAGCGTACTCGAGGAGGCCCTCTTCAACTTGCACTCTTTTCCACGGAAGGCTTCCCAGCTTCTGGTAGTCTCGGCGAGGTCTTGCATTTGCATACGTCAGCAATGAACATACTTTTCGTCCACGTCAAACTTGCGCCCGGTCTCCCGTTTACCGTGTTCTTCAGTCTATTTGCCACTTGAAGTTCGAAACCCGCAGTGTAAGACCGTCTGCGCTTGCCCGTTACTTTTCGTTCGCGTTCAAAAGTACGCAGCCTTCCACACAATAGCGTACGAAAAACAACAGATTCCACGAGCACTCCACACTCTGCCGAACTAAGCGCCAAGTAACACAGGCAAATTGCTCTCGGCAATGCACTACAAAAACCGGAAACAGAAAGCCACTGAAACATCCTGTTGCGCAGCCATGATGATAATGGATGCGGTGTGAGAAAATCTAATTTGCGCTATCTTGTAGCACTTTGTAGGATATGACACGTTTCTTGAGCGTTTTAGTTTTTTTTTGTGGCTGAAAATTGGGGCGCGAAATATAACGAGGAGACTTATACATGAGCATATACGGTATCGAATCCGGTGCCCTGATTTATGCAAGGATGGCAAAAGGGCTGCTTGCAGTGAACTATGTGGGAGAGACATGTGGAAGAGGTCTCGTCTCATAACATGCGCACAAAGAATGAATGATTGCATATGCCAAACTAACGTGTAACTCATAGAGAAGTATTCTAGAGATGAATCCGTTTCTGGTTAATGCAATATATCTGGAAATCAAGTCACGAACCACGCCATGCCGCACGTTACGCTGCATACACAGGGTAGAATTAACCGAAATTGTTTGACCGCTCCGTATACCATTCCCATAACGCTCCCTCCATTACAAGCTGAGCGGTCATTTACATATAGATGAAAGTGCAAGCTCAACGAAACCTTCTAAATATTAGTAGATACGCTACGTGCGCTTATATTGCCTGGCCACGAGGTAGATCAAAGCCCTGTGATGACTGATGACATACAGACCAGATAGCATTTCTTAGGAAGAAATGCAAACCAAACATAAGGTGCTTTCAAGGAAGACATATGAGATTTCTTTCTGAGATTAGATCTTGTTAATAAGGCCTGTCAGCCACCACAGTTGTTTTTATCTTTCAGTCTCGGATAAATTACACCGCTTCCGGAGTCTTTATGCGGTGCATAGTAGTAGTAGAAGACGTTTATTCGGCCAAAATTTACAGGCCGAGCATGTCGACCGCCTGGGCGACCACAAGTCGCTGTTCTTCCTCCCCTTCAGCGGCAAGCCAGTCGAGCCAGGTGGAGATGGATAAAGAAGGTGAGGGGTAGAAACCCGACTGCTGAGCAGCCGGGCAATAGAAGAGGCAATTGGCAAGGTCCGCATAGATACAGGGGCAGTTGGGACAGGAAGGGTTCGATCGATAGCGATAGAGAAAGAGGCGACACGGGGTGATGATTGCATTCATTTGAACGTGCCGAAGAAGGCGAGCCTCCGGCACTGTGAGTGATGGATGAGGGGGAGGGTAAAGGCGTTTGTCAGGGCGGAGCTCGAGGTAGACCTCTTTTATGGTGCGGCGAAGGGTGAGCCTCCCACCGGTGCATTATACTATCTGAACGTTGCAGAACAGGTGGAAATTAAGAATGCGATTTCCTCTCCATACTGCACTTAATGTACTGTATCTCCATACCCATTGTGCCTTCTGTCGATGTATGTAGAGCGTGTTTATTTTTCTTAGTTTTCTGGCGCGTTTAGAGTATGGAAGGTATGCTTGGTCATTACTCAGATATGAATGCATATACCTGGTCAACCAAATATGCTCTGAGAGTTAAACTGTGCCGAGATTGGCCGCTAGGGGGCCGTGTAGCACAGACGCACCCCACATCGGCTCCGCACAAAGACAGCGGAATTCTCCAATCGCCAGCATCATCAGCCAAACTTTCACCACCCACGGATCTGCGAATGTGAGCGCTGCACGCCATCAATTTTTGGCCCGCCTACGCCATTTTTCGGGCACCCACGGCCCTTTCTTCTCTGTGACCTCTCCGCCTGAGCGAGGCCTCGCTCCGCTGGGAGCTAGGCCTACTCCGACGGACGCTTCCGCCACCAACGCCATCATGGAGGTGCAGGTGCAGGGCGAGGTTCTTAACCCCAACGACTACGACCCAAGGGACTGGACGCACATTCTTAGTGTGCCTGCCCGCTCCAAGGACGTCCTTTCAACAACCCAACGCCAGGAGGGCGCAGCCTCTGCTACCGGTACCCCCAAGTCTCCTTGCCTTGAAACATCAGCGCACCTGCAAGCAACGCGCACAGCTGCGCAGCGTTCGCGGCAGCAGCCACCGCTTCCTGCTGCAGATTACAAGATCGTTTTTAGATCACGAGGCGGGCTGCAGCTGGACCTGCTTCCACCCCGACAACTACGAGAGGCCATCCTCCAAGCGGCGTCCCAGCTTAAGGAGCCAGCGCGTACCCAAATCAGGGTACACCCGGTCAACAACACCTGCACCGTAAGCACGCCCCTAAAGGATGACGCGCTCGCTCTGGTTCGGGTGAACACCATCACACACCAAGGCAAGGAATTCGCCGTAGCACCTTACATAGCCCCGCCGGACGGAGCAGTACGCGGAGTCATCTCCAATGCTTATTGGAATGAGACCCCGTCAGAGCTCCTGCAAGACCTGCTTACCGGCAACCCAGACGCTCTCATCGTGGACGCCCGCCGAATGGGCTCCACGCGTTCCATCTTAATAACTTTTCGGGTTGGACCTGTCCCACGCGCAGTTCTTTATGGAGGAGCGCTCCACAGATGCACACCGTACCGGGGGCATATAGACGCCTGCACGAACTGCCGCGTCCCAGGTCACCGGGCGGATGTGTGCGTCCATCCAAGGTTTCATAAGTGCCCCCGCTGCGGGCAGTCCCACTCAAAGGAAGATGTGCCCTCATGCACCCCCAGCTGCATTCTCTGGGGCGGCCCTCATATGACCGGCACCGGGAACTGCAAAGGACGGGGCCGCAAACTAGCGTCCCCGAAGAACGCTCTCCCTCCTCCGGATAGATCGCGGCTTTCCCGCTGCGATCAACCCGGCACAGCCAGCAGACGCAGCTCGACGACTTCCCGGTCGCCTTCTACAAGCCAGCAGAATGGCAGCAAGAACGCCACGCGTCTCACCTGGGCAGACCGCGTTTCTGGCAAGGCTACCCGTCATCCCCCACCACCCCAGTCCACCCAGGCAGATCCGAGAGACCAGGAGCTCAAGGCCTTGCGTGAAGAGGTAAGCCGCCTTTCCTCCCTCCTAAGCACCCCCGCCCCCTCCATGCCCCCTAAACCCGCACCCGCTGTCATTAACTCGACCCCATCATCCACAGACACATCGAGCACCCCTCCCGCAAAGAAACAACGCACCACAAACGCCACACCCCCTCCCGTACCCTCAGAAATAGACGCTAAATTAGCAGCACTCGAAGCCAAATTTGACCACAAACTAAAAGAACTAGACGCACGCCTCGAGGCCAGATTCAATCACCTTGCCGCCACCCTCACCGAAAAACTTGAGCAGCGCATGGACGCTATGCTTACCATGATGATGGAGCTCTTGGAACATAATCTTAACCATCGCTTCACCCAACTTCAAACCCCCTCCACTCCCCCCATCCTTCCTCCGCAAGCACAAACCACCTATCCTGAGCCACACATACCAATTGACACCCGTCTTACTTCCATCCTCAATCCCCCTACCATCCAATATGGCGGGGGGGAACACTAATTATCTACCCATTTTAACTTGGAACTGCCGCGGCTTCCGGGCAAAGCGCGCGCCTCTGCAACTTTTCCTTCCCACCATCACACCCACGCCCCACATACTACTTCTACAGGAGACTGCACACCGGGCAACCCTCCCCTCCTACACATCTACACACTCGGATGCCACTAACACACCCAGGGCCTCCACACTCATCCACCGCAGCCTCACCTACAAAACTCATCACATCACGTCTGAGACGCCCTGCGTGATCACAGAACTTATACATCACACACATTCACTTCCTTCTATATTTATAGCAAACATATACCACCCCCCGTCCCTGCCGATGGCCCCGCTAGAATCACTTCTGCGAAAGCTACACCATCTAGCAGGGAAACATCCCCTACTCATCGGTGGGGACTTCAACAGTCAGCATACTGACTGGGGATACACAATCACGACACATCGAGGTCGCAGGCTCTGGCTGCTCTTGCAGAACCTCCAACTCACTGTGCACAACACGTTTCACACGCCTACAAGGATCGGCAACAGTGTCAGCATGGACACCAGTCCGGACCTGACGCTGAGCAGCTGTATCCGCGGCGTTACCTGGAACAGAACACAACATACACTGGGCAGTGATCATTACATTATACAAATCAATGTCCCGTACAAAGCACCCCGTCACGCATATACAACACACAAACTCATTAACTGGGATGCCTTTCGCGCTGCACGCACCGCCCTCCCAGACACTCCCATCACAGACATCGATGCATGGGTGCAATCACTCAAGCATGACGTTCACCACAACACGCGATACATTGAAACTACAACCGAAACACCTACCCTTGACACACGCCTAGCCCACCTCTGGGAGGCTTATCACAGCATCCTAGAACGCTGGAAAGGCAACAAATACAACAGAACGCTTAAGAAGCGGCTGGCCGCGCTGCAGACACAAATCCAACAGTACTCTGAGGAGCTCTGCCGATCCGACTGGGGACAGATATGTGACGGCGTCGCCGGAAACCTGTCCAGCAAACGCGCATGGCAACTCCTCCGACACCTCATTGACCCCACGCGCACAAAATCAGCAACACAGCACCACGTGACACGCCTCACACATGAACACATTGACGATCCCGACACCCTTCTAGACACACTTCAAACCATGTACACATCTCCAGGCGGCCCCATACCTCTACCGCACTACACAGGACAAGCAAATCCAACACTCGACACCGACATCACGGAGACGGAAGTCAGAGCGGCCCTCCTGACTCTCCGCGCCAACTCCGCACCTGGTGCAGACCAAATCACAAACTCCATGCTCCGTAATCTGGATGATCAATCAATCACCCACATTACGAAATACTTTAACCAGTGCTGGAGGGAGGGTAACCTCCCGCAGTCCCGGCGCCACGCGAAGGTAATATTCATACCTAAACCCAACAAACCACTTACACTTCAAAACCTTCGCCCTATTTCGCTAACCTCATGCCTTGGGAAGCTCCTAGAGCATGTTGTGTTAGCGAGACTCACAAGTCACATGGCGGACAACAATCTCTACCCGCATAGCATGGTAGGATTTCGCCCCCATCTATCCGCACAGGACGCTATGCTGCAACTCTCACACGACATTTTCGACCCGCTTCTTCCGGGTCACACCAAGGCAGTCTTAGCTTTGGATCTCTCCAAAGCTTTTGATCGCATTGAACATCAGGCGATCATGACTGCTCTATCCCCCTTGAATGTGGGTGTGCGCACGTATGCCTACATTCAAGCATTCCTCACTGACCGCACAGCTGAGATACACTTCGGCCCTCTGTCTTCCCCCTCCTACACTCTTCAGAGTATCGGCACCCCTCAAGGGTCCGTCCTTTCCCCCTTTCTCTTTAGCATTACCCTCATCCCCCTCGCCCGAAAATTGGCCACTATTCCCCACCTGAAGCACACTCTTTATGCCGACGATATCACCCTGTGGACCACTCACGGCAGTGACGGAGACGTAGAGAACACCTTACAGGAAGCAGCCACCCTCACCCAAAATTACGCACGGACCATCGGACTGTCTTGCTCCCCAGAGAAGTCCGAACTCTTCCTCATCCGGCCTAAGAACCACCGCTGCCCCCGCTCCCCCATTGCCATTGAACGGAATGGTGACCCGGTACCTGAGGTTGGAACCGTCCGTCTATTGGGCCTGCACATCCAGAACGATGGCAAAAACACCACCACCCTCAAGAAACTCAAGCAGGTTGTAGGCGCGATATCGCACCTCATCCGCAGGGTTTCGGGACATCATAGAGGCATGAAGGAGCGCGACCTATGTCGCCTCATTCATGCCTTTGTCCTCAGCCGTGTGCTCTACACTACCCCATACTTACACCTATCCAAACATGACATAAACGCTTTGGATGCTTTGATTCGCAAGGCATTCAAGGTAGCACTTCACCTTCCCCTCAACACACCCACAGACAGATTACTAGGCCTGGTCCTCCACAATACGATCGGGGAACTGGTGGAGGCCCACCGACAGGCCCGATACATCAGGCTCACACAAACCTCCGCAGGTCGGTATATCCTGGACACTCTCGGAATCAAAATACCGCCCAACGACCCAACCCTCCTCGCCATCCCACGATCCCTTCACCGAGAGTTCCTCATCAGGCCGCTCCCGAGAAATATGCACCCGTCCCACAATGAGCAGCGCCGCAGAGCCCATGCGAAGGCACTCCATCGAGCGTACGGCCCCCAGCCGGACGTCGTGTGGGTGGACGCTGCCTGCACGGGTGATGAAGCGACAGCAGCTGTGGTGGACTCCTCTTTATCCGCCCTCCTCACACTACCTCTCCCTCCAGACACGTCCCCAGAGGCTGCAGAGGAAGCCGCCATTGCCCTTGCTATAACCCGCACGGAAGCCCGGTACATTTTAAGCGATTCTAAAACTGCGATTCCAAATTTTGCTCGAGGCCGAGTCCATGTCCCTGCTTTTGGCATACTGGACTCGCCCGATGCCCCGCCGCCCCGCCAAGTGGAGCTGATATGGGTGCCCGCGCACTCCGGGAATCCCGGAAACGAGGCCGCCAACCTTTTAGCCCGAGGTTCTTTAAACCGGGCTCAGGTGGCCTCGGATCGGGGATCCACGAAGGATCGCATGCACTCATTCAGTGAGCTGACCCAGGCATACAGAGCCTCTCGCCAGCTCTACCCCCCGCCCCACCCCTCCCTAGATAACAGACACGCAACACTCTGGCGCAGATTACAAACACATAATCTCCCCTCGCCCCTTACCCTAACCCACTATCATCCCTCCTTCCCCACTCCTGCTTGCGCCCTATGCCCAGAACCCTTCGCTTCTTCCCTCGACATCCTTTCCCTCTGCCCGGCGGACCCTCCCCCGCGGGACCTAGAGAACCTGAAGACCTGGGAGGACTGGGAGACCCTGCTGCGCTCGGAGGACCCGGCCGTGCAGACCATCGCCACCGGCCGTGCTGCCAGTGTTATGGACCTTCGGAACATAAACACTTGAGTTCAGTGGGGTCGTGCGGGGACCCTGGGGCGTGCCCCGAATTCCTCTGTAAATAAAGTTTTCTCTCTCTCTCTCTCTTAAACTCTGCCCTGCGTGCACTCATATAGCGCATGCAGGTGTCGGACGCGGTCACTAAGATGCCTGAGCACCACAAATGCATGTGTTACGTAGAAACATGGTGGCAAACAGAATTCGCTGCAGGGAAACATAAGTTCCATTTAATTTATGATGCTGCTATTCAATGAAAGGCCTTAAATAAAATATTGATAAATAAAATTGATAAATTGATAAATAAAATTGATAAGTATTGATAAATAAAATACAGGCGCAGTTCGGTAATCACCTACTATGCATGTTGCGTTCGCGTTTTAAAGTTTCTTTTTTAACGTTTCGTATAAAGGCTGTTATAAAATGTGTGAATACAGATTTCTTCCCATATTAAATAATTTATTAGAGTGAGGCGTTATATAGTGCAGGTGTAATTCTTTACCATTACTTTTTATTTTCATAACCGAGATCAATGAAGTTTGATGGAAAGTAGACCGGCAAGCCTTGAAGCAAAAGGCATAAGAAATATCCGAAAAACAAGACTGTAAGTTGTAAGCAAACCATGTTTACCACAGCAGAATGGCTTACGTTCCAATTTGTGTTTTAGTCGAATGTTTTCCGGCCAGCTTAAAGCGCTAAAAAAATGAGTTACTGGGCATATCTAATATTCCAAACAAGATGTTGCAGCTAAATAACGATAAAATTTCAGGAAATATTTTAATAGTGAACATGATATAAATATCACTCGCAGTCTTCTCAAAATTTGAACTCTTCTTAGTTGCGAAGCAACGGGATTCTCTTAAAAATATTTCGAATTTCTGCACATCTCATTGACGAAGGTGGCGGCGCTAATTTCCTGTGGCTATAGCACCCGTGGGACAATGTAAACTGTTCCATAACTATAGCAGGAAGTAAGCAGTTGAAGTTCCTATATTATTCCTTAGCACGCTTGATTAACACACTGCTCAGAGGTAGAGCACCGGACGCGTAATTCGGAGGTCGTGGGTTCGGATCCCACCGGCGGCATGTGGTTGTTTTTTCTTCTGCTTTTCTAATCAATTAGCTTTAAGCGATAACATATTCAGTAATATTATAAATTGATCAATACCACATAATAAATAAATTAAAAGATCCCCTGTGCCCCTTGGTTTCTGTGGCTGTTGGCTTCTCTCATATTTATAACGAGCCCCTCATTCCCCTTTCCTTGTCTGCTTAATTGCTTATCGAGGGCCTCGGTTCTGGCAGCCTTGATGCCTTAGGAAGCACAATTGGGTTCTCACACAGCTTCCACCGTCGCCGTTCGATGACGTGCTACGTCGCATCAGCGGTAACTCAGGACGTGCTACGTCCGCCGCTTAAGAGCGTGGGTGGCGCTGGTGAACACTCCCAAGGTTCGGTTATTTGTAAACATAAATACCCCCGCAGGCAGAAGGTTTGACAGCCGTCGCCGTAGCTCAGAGGTAGAGCACCGGACGCGTAATTCGGAGGTCGTGGGTTCGGATCCCACCGGCGGCATGTGGTTGTTTTTTCTTCTCCTTTTCTAATCAATTAGCTTTAAGCGATAACATATTCAGTAATATTATAAATTGATCAATACCACATAATAAATAAATTAAAAGATCCCCTGTGCCCCTTGGTTTCTGTGGCTGTTGGCTTCTCTCACACTGCTAGTCAAGATAACTGTCATAGTACCTTATTCAGAGTCTCCACTTTGGGTTTAATCTTCGGTTGTCGCATCGCATGCTCTCAGACGATCATGCATGAGCGCGGAGGTCGATAGCTGGCGATAACTAGGGCTTCTGACATACGCTAATTAGAGCCACATTATCTGAAGAATATATCTGCTTTCAAGATAGGAGTGGCAGAATGGGGACGACTTTAATGCAGAAACAGTTCAACACTGCCACTCGGCCAGAAAGGCGGCGTGCGTTTCTGAGAGCGGAAGGTTCCTACCTGCAGCCGGAAAGGGAGCGGCAAAGGTAATCTGTAAGCGGCGGTGATGCCGAGGGGTGAGAGCGAAAGGGAGACAGCGGCGAGTGCAGGTTAGGTGCGCGCCAGTACACGCTTGCACAATCGCAGGGGTACGTATTGGCGCAATTGCATACACCACACAGTCTGCTCATGCATAAGGGAGTCAACGTTTCGGACGTCAATGCAGACCCAGAGGCTGCTCAGCTTGTTCGCAACTGCAAGGAGCAGTGACAATGGATACACAGGAAACGGCAGCATTAAGCGAGATAGATTGCAGCTCCATGTTCGGCCGATGTAGCAGCCCATGAAGCTAGGCGAGCTCGACTAGCCGAGCAAGCACAACTTTGCTATTAGCGACGAATCGCATGGGACACGACGTACGAGCAACAACAAGAAAAAAAAGGCAGAACTAAACAGGCATCATGGCAAGCTTCTTATGCAGGTCTGTCACACTTAATTGCATGTCTCTGTTTTTTCTTCTACTGGCCATCGCATGCTCCTTCCTCCCAGAGACTGCGTAGTCCACAATATCCGCCACAATAATGCCTGTTCATGAAGAGAGTGTTCATGCAGCAGCCTGGATCCCTGTACTTTACATTAATGTCTTCTTTTCGGGCCATTAATGTCTTTCAGGGCACACTGCTGTTGGGTTTGGGATGCCCCCCCCCCCTGCCTTGTGGATTAAGGCAGCTCGTGGCTCCCCTGCTGCCTAAGTGGATTAGGCAGCGACCTTCCAGGACCGTGGGACCATGGTCGCAGCGTCGAAGGTCAAAGATCGCCGAAGGCCGAAGATGCGGCGACGATGGCGGCGTTCCGTGGCCGAGTCGACCCTCGGGTCAACGAACAGAGTGGTGGTGTGCTTAGTGAAAGACAGCAGTGTTTAATTACTGAGCCTCTACCCTCTCCCATCAACCGAGCTGCGGCAGAGCACCACGGCCCAGCGCCGCCCCTGCCGTGGGCGGTATCAACAGTGGCCGCAACTGTCCGTCTGATTGGACGTCATTCTTCGAACTATTTCCCCAGACAGGGATCTGGGGAATCTGTGCGCTATTTAACGGGGTGTTGTTTTGAGGACTCCAGTGTGCTCTCCCGCTAGCGAAGCAGTCCTCATCCACTGAGAGTCCCTCTCAGTTGCTCTTCTGTAAATCATGTAAATAGCCTGTATAAAGTTTTCTTCGTTTTCATCTTAACCTCTTCGCCGACTTCCTCATCCCTTCTCCGGCCCCATCACGCTACCCCGATCCCAATAACTGGTTGTCAGCGGTGAGATAGAAGAAGATAGATGCCCAAGTCAAGTCACCGGCTCCAACGGACCCCGGAAGCTACGTGATAGACGGCATCAGCTACGCTTCCGAAGACCGAGAGATCGACGCGTCAGGTCACCGGCTCCAACGGACCCCGGCAGCTACGGGACTGACGGCGTCAGCTGTATCTCGGCAGGGTGAGTGCCCGATGTTGCCATTCGTTTCGCCAGACCGCACTAGCACAGGCAGATGTTAGTAGTGGGTTTTGTGTTTTGTGGGAAATGAAGATTTTGGCAGTTTTGTGTTTTGTTCGCTTCAAGCTGAGGCTTTTGTTTTAGAGGGGATCAGCGGCACGAGGTGCGTTCCGCGATGGAGAAGTTCCAGGTAGAGGACCTCCTTGAAATTTTGGAAGAACTGGGCATATCAGTAGGCCCCTCTAAAACGAGAGAGGCGATTTTGGATGTGATGCGGGCGGAGGAGGTGACAGTCGAGGAGGCAGACGAGACGTGGGAGACGATTGTTGAACGAAAAGCGGAGCAAGAAACGCGGAGGCTTCTCCAGGAGAAAGAGAAGCGAGAGGCGCAAGAAAAGCGCAAACTCTGCGAGGAGAATGAGAAGATACAACTGCTTCAGCAGCAGGAACGGCGAAGGCTCCGAGAGGAGCAAGAAAGAGAATGGCAGGAGCAGTGCCGTAAGCGACGCGCTGAGCTCGACGAACTGCGTAAACGAGAGCAGCAGGAGCTAGTGCGTAAGACTCAGTTTCTTAAATGGAAAAGGGCCCGAGATCGTCTGAGGAGTTACCGCAGAGGCGAGAGCTTCAGAGCTTTCCTCGATAATTTTGAGCGGATCTGTACGGAAGAGGAGCTCGATCAGGGCGAATGGTCGATGATGTTGGTGGCCGTTCTCCCTGGTGACGTCGGCGCCGTGTTAGCGCGGCTGTCCGATGAGGATGCCGACGACTACGCTAAAGCAAAAAGTGCCCTCTTTCGCTTCTTCGGCATTCGTTTAGAGGCCGACTCAGATTGTAGTGATGGCAGCGGGCAGCGCTCCCATCAGTGCGTCAGCGACCAGCCAACGAACCCCGCTTGGTCAGCTGCGCACAAAATAGTTGCTCAGAAGAGCAGTGACAGGGCAGCTGCAAGTGTAGAAAGAACTGCCAGTTCAGCAGAAACTCCGGCAGAATCTTTCGATTTAAAGGCAGAGGCTCCGTGCCAGAAAGTCGGCAGTGAGGTTTTGAGTCCGCTCAATGACGAAACTAGAGAGGGACCTCCGCTGGTGCAGCCGGCGAGTAGCAGTCAGGAATTTGGGGCGATAACCTGCTGCACAGAGCGTGACTGTGAGTCACCTGACAGCAACTTTGAAGCGCCAAGTAAGAGCGCAGCGTTAGATATCAAGAGCGATGCCAATCAGATTGTCGCTGGAGTCCGGAATGTTGATGACGCCGCCCCAAAACGCCAAATTCAGGACAGCGAGCTGTTGTGCTCAGAGGAAACAGCAGAGGTCACGGGAGCGAGCGGTTGTGCAGGTGAGCCGTCGCCTGGCACTGTGAGCGAGGCGCAAGTGGATTCGCTCCGCGGCAAGAAAAATCGCGAACACTTCGGGCCTTCGGGAATTGATGGGCCGACTGAGGCAAGGGCCGGCAGCGTAACTTATGACGGCACCGCGATTACTCGAGACGCGCGCAACGGATCCAGACCCACTAGGACAGTTCCCAAGAAGCGGCGGCGCGCAAAGAAAAGCAATATGAACGGTTGCGCGGAAATGAAAACGGCACGGGTCATAAAGCCCGCGGGTCTGAGGACCGCCCAACCCCGTAACTTTGCAAAATTGCAATCGCGGCGCTCAAGGGTTCATGGGCACCGCATCAAAGCCAAGCTAACTAAGCATGCCTATGTAGGGCGTAAGCCACCGGCTCCAATGTGGGACCGCAGCAGGGATTATGAGGCATGCGACGCGGGCGGCGTGCTAGGGAGAAGGATGCACTGTCGCCGCACAAAAGAGCGCCACAGAGGACCCGCGGGTCGGAGGGGGACGCAGCATGCAGAGAACCAAAAGAGGGGGAAGCGCCGCTCTAGCACAGGCGGAACTAATCAGCCCCGCAGGTTTTTGGAAACCTTAACTGGTAGCCCGGCCGTCCGACCGCGACCGCGCAGGGCGCGGCTGAAGAAAAGGAAGTAATGGATTCCTTGAATCACATGACGGTTTCCAGGTGCATTCCAGCACTAAGCACTTTTGTATTTACTGTTTGCTTTTATTCATTTAATCAACTGTAGAAAGAAAAATGAAAGCAAACCAAGTTTTAGTGAATTGCCTGAGTGAATTTTGAACTTTTCGTTAACTTTCATTGTAGTCATGTACATGTAACCTTGACAATGTTTAGTTTTTAAGTAATGTTTGTAATGCGCAGTTCACTGTAGCGCGAATGATTTCCTTTGTGAGCTGTAATCTCACCCGCGTTATTATCTATGTTTTGTTATTTGACGGCATCACTTCGTTGAGATTTGATGCGAATTGCCGTGCAGCAGGCATTTGTATATAAGTTTAGCTGCGCTGCGAATTGTGAGAGTGCCCGCTGAGGCACGAAGGTACAGCGAAGTAATTCATGGGCGAATGTGGCGTAGTCCCTCGCGTAGGTGCTGCGAGATTACTTCGAGCTGTAATTTTGTTGGGTCGGTTTCGTGGTTTGGCACGTGAACTTAAACTGCTCCGATTATTGTGTTATAGTGTCCGCTGACACTCAAGCACGAGCGAGGCCACTTTTGGCCATCATAGCTTAGGTAGCTCGTGTAAGCTTCCAGAGATGCTACCGTTTAAGCCGAATTGAGTTTTGCACAACGTATTACTTCGACAGTGTTTGTTGTGCGATTTTGCAAGTAGCGTTACATGCAGTATTTGTTACACGCTAGTGTCCGCTGACGCAGAGGCGCGAGCGAAGCCTCTCTTGGACATTGTAGCGTACATAGCTCGTGTGAGCTCTTAGAGGTACTACTTTGTGTAGCCGTATGAAGTTGCGCAGTACGTTTCTTCTGCGAGGTTTGTTGTGCAAGTTTCGCACATTTACGACGTGTCTGCTGCGATGCAGAACACAACGAAGACGACATGGGCAGCTTTAGCAGCTGCGAATAGGAATTAGCTTGGGGCAAAATTAAAGCCTCTGTCTCACCTCTCGGTTGATTCCTCCCTGCCCGGGTGACATCGAGAGTCGTCTCAATTTGTCCGACCGATTCTAGACCAATTCTAAATTTCCCTCCGTTTTTTTGAAGTGTCGTGCATTATGACAACACTTTGAAGAGGTCCCAACACCTGAACCGTGCATCGGCTTACGCACTTCGTGTTCGTTCAGGAAAATTTTGTTTCTTTAAGATTTTAGAGGGAAGTTTGAGTAATCAGTTTTCTTTGGTTTTGGTCTGGCGGGGCGAGTGGGCAACAGACGGCACTTGCTTTTGCTGTGTGTGGCTTGGCGTTTGTGGTTCCGTTTGACTCGCCTTCCAGAGAAATTCCGAGAGCCGGACATCGACAGCCGATGAGGAGAGGCCTGGAGAAAACGAGAGCCCCCTCTTGCACGTCCTGTCAGCCGAGCTGCGTAGGAGCGGCTCATCTTCCGGACGCATTGTCTGGTGGCGGGGGTGCTGTTGGGTTTGGGATGCCCCCCCCCCCTGCCTTGTGGATTAAGGCAGCTCGTGGCTCCCCTGCTGCCTAAGTGGATTAGGCAGCGACCTTCCAGGACCGTGGGACCATGGTCGCAGCGTCGAAGGTCAAAGATCGCCGAAGGCCGAAGATGCGGCGACGATGGCGGCGTTCCGTGGCCGAGTCGACCCTCGGGTCAACGAACAGAGTGGTGGTGTGCTTAGTGAAAGACAGCAGTGTTTAATTACTGAGCCTCTACCCTCTCCCATCAACCGAGCTGCGGCAGAGCACCACGGCCCAGCGCCGCCCCTGCCGTGGGCGGTATCAACAGTGGCCGCAACTGTCCGTCTGATTGGACGTCATTCTTCGAACTATTTCCCCAGACAGGGATCTGGGGAATCTGTGCGCTATTTAACGGGGTGTTGTTTTGAGGACTCCAGTGTGCTCTCCCGCTAGCGAAGCAGTCCTCATCCACTGAGAGTCCCTCTCAGTTGCTCTTCTGTAAATCATGTAAATAGCCTGTATAAAGTTTTCTTCGTTTTCATCTTAACCTCTTCGCCGACTTCCTCATCCCTTCTCCGGCCCCATCACGCTACCCCGATCCCAACACTGCGTGTGCCTGCAGCAAAGGCATATAAGCGTGTTCGGCTTCTACCCCCGTGGTTATAGTAAGCGCAGTACTACAAAATTGGTCTTGCAGCCACACTCTTGAAATGATTGAACAGTTAATCGCTAACACGCTGACAGACTGGTGAACGAACGAACTACGCTGGGATATGTTGCCTTTAAAATCAGGAAGACATTGGTTGAAAGAAGAAAATACTGCCTCTAAATCACTCTCGGATATTCGGTGCGTATTAAATATTTGTACCCTGTTTGATGTTGACGTATAGAAAGTGTAATTTACCAGAGCTTCAATTTGACCTAGATGCTGCATAGTACTTGGGAAGCAAACAATAGCGCCGATAAAGACAAACACAACAGAAGAACGATACAGGACAAGCGTTAACTTCATCTAACTTCAATCGCTTCGAAGCCATGAAGAAAACTAAAGCATGCGCTCACGTAGAACACCGTTGGTTTCCACTATTGTTTCCAGTTGTAAGAGATGTGTACAAAGGAAGAAATATCGATAAAATAGCCTTTCTATCAATTAAAAAATTTCCAACTTAAGCACAACTGCTGTTTGCGATGTTCCCTAGCTTTAAGGTTACTTTTTGCTAAAAGCATGTGAAGGCACGGTCTAAGGAGCAATACTGGCGCTGCGTTTAATGTTGTGAACTAGAGAGGAATATTCCCCAATTAATTAATAAACACCAGACCTAAGAAATAACGGCCCCAAAACATATGTATGTTTTGAAATACGACGTGAAATTTGTGACGCCGTTTTTGAGTCAAGCGCTTGTGTAGGTACTATTTAGCTTCCGAAACACGAAACATATTTTGATGCGCTTAAAACATTTGCCTGAGTGCACAGAAGTTCCGGGTATGAAGAATGTTTTATTTTTTCTAAGGTCAAAGAAAAACTACACTTCCTTGTCTTCAGCTGACATTTTCGTAAAAGTGCTCTACCGCCACTTAAGACTAGCGTTATCCCGCTTCTATTTCTATTTTTGTATCAGCACAGCAAACCCATGCACTTTTGATTTCCTTCCTTTTGATAGTGCCATATCGGGAAGGAAGTGATAAGACTTTGACGATGGTTATTGCATACAAGCATTGGTTCTGAACATACCTGAAAATAAGTTCTATTTTGTCCCTAAAATATCTTTATTGGAGTCTCGCATTGTGCTGTCCAATATCTGGAACTCTTTTTTGTTTTCGGGTGTCAGGAGAATAATGCAGAGATCGGTACGTTTTCTTCTATACTAGCTGACTTCAAGTGACGATACAAGACCCCATGGTGTCTAACTGGTTATGATACTCGGGCGCTGAAGCGAAAGAGGCGGGTTCTATCTTGGCCACGGCAGTCGCATTTCGATAAAGGCGAAATGCCAGAGGCGCGCATTATGTGCGACGTAAGTGCACGTCAAAGAATCCATGGAAGTCGAAATTTCCGCATCCCTGCGCTTCGGCATCCCTTATAGCTTCAGTTGACTGTGCCTAGTTCATCCCCATAAACCTCATCTCCAGCGTCTTCGAGAGAGTACCTACAGTTTTTCGAGCGAACTATGGGACGCCATCGCGTTCAGGTGCAAGTGTTGCTCGGTTGGCTAGCAAGCTGTGCAGATATACGTAGGAATTCGCAAAGTGACCTTGAAAATGTGTCCTTTGATCGCAAACCGAACTACACTTTCAACAAGACGAAAAAAAATTGGCTGTGCCTTAGCTAAGGTTAAGCCTGAATATCTCGATCCGCGGAGATGCCCTGCACGCGCGGGATTGCAAACTGAGGAGTGAGGCAGAAACGAGGCCTTCGAGAAAATGGAACTATGACCACCGACGCACCATAAAGAAACAAGCGGAGTAAACTTCCACCAGAGCGGGTGGTGGGACGCATCACACTGCGGCAGCAGTCTCGCGAAAGCAAACAGTTCTCAGGTATTAACACGAGAGCCTTTAATGCGCATCGTTATAGACAGGTGGTGGTGAAAACATTTATTAAGAATGAACAGGAGGTGCTTGGATCAGCCCGTATCTTGTATTCGGATGTAAGATAGACGATCCAGGATGTCTGCAGAAGCTTGTCGCAGAGGTGTCACGCTTTTGACGGGAGTCCACCGAGATATGGGAGACTGTTACTGAGTACTTTACTTTCCTCAAATACAATTTTCGTTTTCTTCATCACGGCCACTCTTTCTCTTTCTTCTTTCACTCCCACTTCCTTCCTTTCTCTACGGTGTGGTCCGGGTGTCCACCGAGGTGACAAAGAATTACTTAGCCATTTCCTTTCCTCAAAAAGCGCTGCGTTCAAAGGGCAAAGCATCGCGCCGAACGGGTGGTGGCGTCCTGTATACTACGTGGACGCCTCCTGCCCTCACCACGGGGGATGGTACACGGCCGCGGTAGTTCACAACAGCAACACATTTAACGGCCTAAAGTTCAGAGCCCGCAGTGCAACACAAGCAGAAGAGGTCGCGATTGCTCTCGCGGCCTCACATTCTAATTCAAAATACATAATCATCGACTCGCGAGGGGCCTGTCGGAACGTCGAACAAGGCTGCACTCCCTTCCTAGCCTATCGAATATACCAAAATTGCATACGGGATACGGACCCCGCACACCGTTACCTCATATGGGCCCCTGCTCATCAGGGGTTGGCAGGAAACGAGGCAGCAGACGCAGCCGCCCGCGCGCTCTCTCACCGGGCTGTTTTCTCCTCCCCATCCGATCAGGAGCCCGATTTTAATCCGGTCTATACATTCAAAGATATTACAACATATTATCAAAATTGTCATCGCCTTTACCCTAGCCCATGTAAAGGCCTGAAGAAGGCGGATGAGCGGCTCCTTCTCCGCCTTCTCACCAATACATTGCTGTGCTCGGCAGCGCTAAAACATTTTGACCCCTTCTTTAGCGGCAGCTGCCCACACTGTAGTGCAGTGTCTTCTGACACTTATCACATGGTGTGGGCCTGCCCCTCCAACCCCGCTATTCCCCCCATCCCCAACCCAACCCAGGAGGACTGGGAGGCGACCCTGCTCGGCTGCCACGACTTACAGGCCCAACAAGCCTTAGTCGGGCGCGCCCGGGCGGCGGCAACCGCCACTGGGGTCCCATACTAGGGACCTCCACCTAGTGTTTGTAAGGATCGGTCCCTTACGGGCTGATCCAAACATACCTCCTGTTCATTCGTAATAAATGTTTTCACCACCACCACCACCCGTGGACTCCCGGCAGAGAGAGAGAGAAAACTTTGTTTCAAAAGGAATTCGGGGCACGCCCCAGGGTCCCCGCACGACCCCACTGCGCTCAAGTGTTTATGTTCCTAAGGTCCATAACACTGGCAGCACGGCCGGTGGCGATGGTCTGCACGGCCGGGTCCTCCGAGCGCAGCAGGGTCTCCCAGTCCTCCCAGGTCTTGAGGCTCTCTAGGTCCCGCGGGGGAGGGTCCGCCGGTCAGAGGGAAAGGATGTGGAGGGAAGGAGCGAAGGGTTCTGGGCATAGGGCACATGCGGGAGTGGGAAAGGATGAATGATAGTGGGCTAGGGTAAGGGGCGAGGGGAGAGAGTGTGTCTGTAGTCTGTGCCAGAGTGTTGCATGTTTGTTATCTAGGGAGGGGTGGGGCGGTGGGTAGAGCTGGCGTGAGGCTCTGTATGCCTGGGTCAGCTCGCTGAATGAGTGCATGCGCTCCTTCGTGAATCCCCGATCCGAGGCCACCTCAGCCCGGTTTAAAGAACCTCGGGCTAAAAGGTTGGCAGCCTCGTTTCCGGGATTCTCGGAGTGCGCAGGCACCCATATCAGCTAAACATAGCGCTGCAGCACGCTGTCGCGTTCCACTACTAAATGCGAAGCTTAAGCGTCATTATTAGCAGTTACTGAGTACTAAGTCATTAATCAGTAATTAACCATAAATTAGGAATTTGTCATAACTTAGTAATTAGTCTTTAATTATGTGTGACCTCATCAGTTGTGCCGTCACCAGTGCCAAAGAGGCAGTCAAAGTGGTGAGGAAAACGCTTTCGCCTCTACGCACTTTAGACAGTAAAAGTGCCCCTGAATTTTTTTTTTTATTTCCGTGGCGCTAATTTGGGGCTATGTTGTATGCGACCGAAACAATTTATTCTGGTAACCTCCCCACCTCCCGCAAAAAACAAGAAAATATAAAATCAAGAGCGAAGTTTTCTAGAAAGCGGTTTAGGGCACCTTTAGGATTGCATGTTAATGAGTATGTGCTGAATTTGCCCTTCCACCACGCGAAGACGCTTGCTCAGCTCGGGTACAAATGGCTCTTTTGTGTATGCCGTGCGGTCTTTCATTTTATGTTGTATCTTACGATTGCATGCTAATGAATATAAGCTGAATCAGCCTCTCGCACCAGGCAAGCATGCCAGTTCAGTTTTGCGCACAAGTCTTTTGTGTAGGTCTTGTGGACTTTAAGTGATATCTTGTGATGGCATGCTAATGAGCATGGGCCGAAGTAGAAAGGTTCCAGTTACGGAAGTATTAATTAAGCGAGTAGCAAAGTAGATGTTGGCGCTTTATGTCCTTTTTCCTTGACGCGGCATATTGGCGCTGGCACGCGGCGACCGCGGGAAAAGCGCTGAGATCCGACGTACACCGGTGCCCTCAAAGATGGCCCGCGAATGCAATAAAGCAAAGAAGGACAGCATAACTGGAACGAGCTTATAACTGACCAATTTTACCCTGAAAACGGCTTAGGGAATATGCCTAAATGCTCAGCCACATGAATAGAAGAAATTCAAGTCAAACTGATTGGCCCAAGAAGGAAGGAAATTTTGACACTATTGAAAACATTCATAACAAATAAGGACAGCAGGCGACAAAGTAGAATGAATTTAAGCTGTAATCAGAGAAGAGATCAGACGAACGTGAAGTTGTTCAGACCCCTTAGGATGGCAGCTGTTATATACAGGCTGGCAATGCAGGCGGTGGAATTAAAAATCCAGTCTTGGATAGATTGTAATACTATATTGAGAGAACGTGAGAAAGGGTTCAGAAGCGCTAGGCGCTTAGATCGTACCCTGTTCGTGTTTATCCGATGCGAAAAAATAGCTAGGGAGTGGTAACACACCTCATTATTTAGCCTTTCTGGACATAAGCGGTGCACATGACAGCTTAATAGGGCAGTGCGCAAGACAATGTTAACAGGGCACTCCTGTGGAAGCTACTGTTAATATATTATTCATCTTAGGAAGCAAATGTGCCGAAAAAATAAACTATAAACCTCATGGGATGGAATAATCAGCCCGGTAGCTGTCCAGGTACGTAAATGATTAAAACAGGGCTGACCTTAGTGATCACCACCTTTCATGCTTTACATGCACTGCCCAAGAAATGGGCTTGGGCAGGGCATGTAATGCGAAGGCAAGATAACTGATGCTCCTCAAGGGTATAGGAGAGGATTCCAATAGAAGGTAAGCATATCAGGGGGCAGGAGAAAGTTAGGTGGGTGGATGAGATTAAGAAGTGTGAGGGGAACGGTCAGTTGGAGAGAAATGGGAGAGGTCGTTGCCCTGCTGTGGGCGTAGTCAGGCTGGTCGTGGTGATGACGGAGAGAAGGCTACGAGAAATTAATCTAGCTTACAATCGGCCGTGCTGAATAGAGGAAAAGCTCGTAGAACAGTATCTCCCAAGTTTAATGTACGCGCACGATATGGTACTGGTAGCTTGTAGCCAGGAAGATTTGCAGATTTTGGTTAATTCTTGTGGATATTAAGTACATCCGATAAACTTCACTTTTAGCTCCTTTAAGTCAGGTTTCAAGATTTTGAACGATTCCGCAGAGTAGGTAATTACAATAAAATGCTATGATACACCTCCTCTGGCCGAAGAAAAACATCTCAGGGAATGGGTAAATGAAGAACAGATACATTGAAGAGAGACTTTTAGGGCGAAATGAAGAAGAAATGGCCCCGAAGATGAAGATTAGTGCATTCTGAGGGTAAAACAAGTATGAAGTGCCGAGATGTGTTCGGAAAGGAATAATAGTGCCAGGGCATACTTTTGGGAATGCTGCTTTCTGCCTTGAGCTAGAAGCTCAGTCATCGGAAGAAAGAAGTCAGAGAGCTGTTGGAAGATAAGCACTGGGTGCTCACGGCAAAACCGCAAACTAGACAGTCCAGAGGGCGTTGGACATCGTTCGAAGCACGGGAAGACCAAAGTAAAATGGTATAAGAAGGACGCCAGAAGACATTGGATCATAAGAGGTAGGCAGATGAGGTGCTTCAACACTTATACAGAAAGTTTAGTCAAGGTGGAGAAAAGGAATACTTAAGTGACCATTATCTGTGCCGCAAAAAATAACAAAGGAAAAGGTTTTAAGCGGCAGGTGTACACCGCAGAAGGTGCAAACTGGAATATTTCAGTGAAAGCAGAGCATCCTGTAGAACTATCTATAAATCGCATGAAGCTGATCAAGAATTAATCATTCTACGACAAATCAACAGGCATGCCCTAATCTTTGAAGCTAAATCAAGGCATCTTAAAACGCGAAGCGTTTAAAGTTTTGATCGGACGGCCAATGAATTTAAGCTATAAGCCTGTTGAAGTTCAGAATGATTCGATTTGACCCTTACTGGGAGTAAGATGTTATAGGCATGAGAAAGTATAGACAGGTGAAAGATAAAGCTTGTTTTGTTTTTTGCTTAGTCCTCATAAAAAAGCTAAGGGCGCATTCTTACGGCATTAAGCAAAAAGTCCTAGCCGTAACTTCCTTGCAAACACACATGTAGTCCGAGCTTAAAATTAATAAACCCGCCTTTAGCCCGTTTTCAGTGACTATATATGATCACCAGCCGCTCAGGGTGAAGAGAAGACGTTGATTTTCCGCCAGTACCCACTTATGTTAGACTAAGAAATCTTGCATCAAAAGCCCTCAACCGAACACATAAAAAAGCATGCAACAAATTGTGTAACAGGACCTAGGAGGCCGGTAATTAGCAGAGACGTCTTTTACGCTTAACTTTGCTTTGTTTTCAATTTTATTATCCCACACAGCATCCTCCAGACATGAATAACTACGACGCTGACAGCGCGCAGGAGAATTGAGGTTTGGGCTTAAGGTTGTTGCAAGCTACGAGGAGAACGTGCACTTATACAGATGGTTCTTAATATTAAGAGCATTGGCACACGCTGAAAGGAGACAGGAAGAAGAATGAATGAATGAATGAATGAATGAATGAATGAATGAATGAATGAATGAATGAATGAATGAATGAATGAATGAATGAATGAATGAATGAAAAACTTTATTGTACTACAAGTGTTCTTTCTCGAAGCGTAGGTGGAGCCCTCAGTCTAGGGCCCCAGCGGCCTTTGCAGTCTTGCGAGCCCTGTCGATCAGCTTGAGCTGCTCTTCAGTCTTCGAGCTGGACAGCGCAGCCTCCCACTGCTCCGGCGTTGGTGTGTTGTTTACCGGCGCTGCCTGCATTTTCTGACAGGCCCATGTAACGTGGTAAAGCGTTGGGTGTAGGAAGAAGAATGAGCAGGGGAACGAAACACAGCACTGAAAAGAAACGTATTTTAGAAGAGTTTTTTTTTTGGGGGGGGGGGGGGGGGAGGGGGGCTAGTGGGCACTGCAGATTTAAGCTCATGCTTTGAAAACACAGCGCACCGCAGCAATGTATATCTGTTAATTCACGTAAACATTCTCTGCTGCGTGCTCTTGCGGCTTTTCGTTCTTATATGCAAGGTTCGTTGTTATTCCAAGTGTCCTTTGCAGAAGTCCCGTAACAAAGGCAAAAAGGCTACACCTTCAACAGAAGGTGTCGCTCAGGCATACTACCTCCAGAAGCATTGGGCCTTTCCTCAATTGCCATTCTTTTTTTAGGACTTCTTATGGCCATCAAGTGGGACGTCGGTGGTGCCCCTTCTCACCTCGTCTATGGCACATTGGAGTGTTCATCGTGTCGTTTTGTGCGCGTGCCTCCAAAGAACGTCAATCTTATTTCTCCTGGGGTACTTTACGTTGAACAATTCACGTCTCCAGCCTCGTATCTCCACCCTTTCGACCACAACTGCTTAGTGCATGCCGGGCTTTTTCCACCGCGTTTTAAGAGACAGCGCCTACGTTTTTTTCGACATGAACTGTGCCTGCAGTTCACACAGGCACCCTATACAGGCCCCCATTTCGTCGTTGCACGCGGAGAAAAAGCTTTCGCACTGCGCGTTAACAGTCGCGACACCATCGTCTCCATCGATCGCCTCAAGCCTGCCAACATCGACGGCTCCGGGATCCCTTCTCAAGCTCCCCTCTAAAATCTCCTTCCGGCCTTTCCAAACACGCCGCCTGCCCACCCCCTTCAACTCGCCGGAAGTGCGCTCTCTCGGACGACTCCGTTTCCTGAGGGGGAGGTGCTGTGGCGGGGGATGAACGCCGCAAGCCAAGGAAGGAAAGCACGCGCAGCGGCTCGAATGAATCAGTTTGCGTGCAGCTATTCTAGAAGCATCTCCTACTAAATCCTATATTCTCGATTGTGCAGCACAACCAGCATTCATAGAGATACGTATATTGAGCAACCTCACTACGTTTCTAGGCGCACGGGTCGCGGTCTTAAAATTCGGGAGTATCATCTGAGAACAGCAACTTAGGAAATCTCGTTGTTTCTGAAATCAATTCGACGATGTAATCGGCTGACAGAAGCACAAATGTGTTTTATTGAAGGTGCATTTTTTTTCCTATTCTGTAACCGCTCCTGTATAATACCCTCGGGCGCTGAAGAGTAATGTCAGATTAATCTAGAGGAAAAGGAGGCATGTCTAGAGTAACCTTAAGCTAGAATTTTTTCTCGGGTTTTAGAAATGCGACCCTCGCATTTATATGAAAGACTGCGCCATTTAAAGCGCCAGCGGTACAGAGTACGTTCAGAGGAAAAGCAGTGTGCTTTGTCACACTAATTCACAATTGGTTGAGAGGGTTGTGATGAAACAGATAGATGCGCGAAATGAGAATGATGAAAACTAGAGTTCAGTTGCGACTTGGAGGCCGTAACATGACCGGCAAAGAAAAAAAAATGGACACCTCAGCATAGGTGGCCAGGACGAAAATATAGGAAAAGGTCAGCGGACGGCAAACTGTTAGTAGCGATATTGATCGCTGCTTACGGCCCCGAAGACTGGATGAAGGTTCTTGATTATGAAAGACCGTGATGTGTGGGAGAGCGTGGCAAATGACGATAAATCAGGGCGGGTGTGATTACTGCGTTCAGTGTCGCTATAAACAGAGGAAGAAACTTATGTCATTAGGCGGCGATGTGGATATAACTCTGCAAGGTGCTAGCCACTACTTCTATGACAGTGTTAGCAGTGTTGCGTTCACTGACGCCGAAAGATCACGCTCTTACGAAATATCTGTGTGGTATGTGGTATTAGCTATTTGCGCTTTTACGGAGATCGCACTCCTCGGAACGATTCTTGACATATATGCCATTAGCTATTTGTTAATGGCTTTGTTTCAAGCAGTAAGTGTGGCAGATGCGTGAAAAATAATGGAACAAAGCGGCTTCCATCAGTGGCTCGTGTAGGTGGAAGAGAGCTTCTTTTCTTTTGAAGAAATTTTCTGAACTTTCGTGCATGGCAAATTTACGGTTTACTGTTACTGTTTCAGTCGCCCTTCATGTTTCATTCTGAATTCTGTCGGATAGAAAAAATTATTAGGTCTAAGCTTACCGGCCAAGCGCATTTAACGAGTAAAAGGAGAATGCTATTAGCTGTCTAGAGGTGTGGAGTGGTAAGCCCGTTCTGTCGTTACACCAGTGACTGCCCATTTGAGCGTCTCAAAGGCCTTTCCTTCGCATCTATCCGCTTATTTGCATATTCTGCCCTCTTCCGCTTGGGGTCCTCGGTTCGATCGCCTTCCCAGCACACTTTACTGAATCCAGGGCCCTCTTTCGCGAAGCAACTAGCCTAGTTCTCAGTGTTGTCTTATTCATGCGAAAGCATTTCAAGCCTATGTCGGCGGGGTCGTCTCACCAACATGTGTCCGCTAAACGTGTCCGCAGCAAAACCGCTAGCATTAAAGGAATGGTTGTGGTCAATACAGGATAGCGCGAGGATGATGCGCAAAAAAATTGTCGTTAAGGTGACTAGGTAATTAAAACAGCCAATAATTAGAGTCAAAATATCGAAATTAAATATCGAAATAGCGCGGACGGCAAGCAATAGTAGGAAATTGTAGAAAATAAGTGAAAAAATAAAAGTTCGAAAAGATTGAAATGTGTTTGGTGAATGAAATCCAAAGCAATCGATTAAGAACACTTTATTAACTTGGAGTAATTAGCTGATTAATTAGAAGAAAAAGGAATGGAGGGTTGAGTGGTTTGGACGAGTATATAGTATGTGGACGGTAAAGCAATTTAGGCATCGTATTTGAACAACGGAATGGGTAATCAAATATCGACCGATAAGATTGAAACCGATAATTAATCATTTGAATGATGTTCCATAAATTTGCATGTAATTAATCATCTGTTCGTTAATTACTCAATTGATCGATGATTGATCACTTCCTCGATAATTAATCAATTGAACAATAATGAATGAAGTGACCGGTTATTAATCTATTCACATATAATTACTCAATAAAAAGATCCGAGAAGAGAGGCGACATGGGCCGAGGAGGCATCAATGCTTTCACATTCTCCCAATGCGAAATATTTAACTGCGCAAAAAGGTTAGGACACAAGGGAAACACATTCACGACTCTTAGAAGCGCAGGCTGACAACTTTATTTTTCAGGAATACGCAAGCCGTATTTAAACGCTCTCTGTGACAAGCCGGTACATTGCGCAAGATAATTTCGAGATTATGCCATCTTCGAATTCAACACAAAACCATGAAAAACACAATTGAAGATATCCCTGGGCTGGCCCTCCCTAACAAACAAGTGAAAAAATGAAAAAATGCTCAGCAATGCATACAAGGTTAGTAAAAGTGATACCAAACATGAAACAACTCACGACGAGATGAAGAATCGATTTTTCTAATATCAACAACGCACAAAACTTTCTACAGCACTTGATGCTTGCGTCAGTCTAAAATACCGCGGAAAACAAGAATTTACCAGGTCAAAACCGAGAAGAACGCACCACCTTTGCGACCCTTACAAGAAGTCGAAGTCAAAACAAATTAAACAGTGAACAACACTACGTCAAAATCTAAAAAACTACAGCGAGCCTTTGTGCATCATCTCAGAAGGCTTCCTGTAGGCGGAAGGCTGTGGTTTTTTAGATTTTGACGAAGCCTTTTGAGAAGACGCATAAGTGTTCGCTGTGGTTTTTAGATTATGACGTAGTGTTGTTCACTGTTTAATTTGTTTTGACGCCGCCTTCTTGTAAGGGTCGCAGAGGTGGTGCGTTCTTCTCGGTTTTGACCTGGTAATTTGTTGTTTTTCGCGGTATTTTTAAATTGACGCAAGCATCAAGTGCTGTAGAAAGTTTCGTGCATTGTTGATATTAGAAAAATCGAGTCTTCAACTCATCGTGAGTTGTTTCATGTTTGGTATCACTTTTACTAACCTTGTATGCATTGCTGAGCATTTTTTTCATTTTTTCACTTGTTTGTTAGGGAGGGCCGGCCCAGTGATAGCTTCAATTGTTTTTTCATGGTTTTGTGTTGAATTCGACGATGGCATAATCTCGAAATTATCTTGTGCAATGTACCGGCTTGTCACAGAGAGCATTTAAATACGGCTTGCGTATTCCTGAAAAATAAAGTTGTCAGTCTGCGCTTCTAAGTGTCGTGAATGTGTCTCCTTTGTGTCCTAACCTTTTCGCGCAGTTAAATCTTTATTTCAGAAATGAACCAACTAGCCCGGAAAATCCTTTTGTCCCAATGCAAGTCGCCGCTGTGATCTTTAATTTTAATTTGCTTCTTTTTGAGGAACTGAAATGAAACAGTAACTGGCGTCTTGCGTCACTGAACAACTCAATCGCGATTTGAGGTACCCGCTCGTGGTGTCCATCTGACGCCTTATACAGCTGTAATTGTGCCTCATAAATTGCTTCCTGTAAATGGCTTCTACAAATCTCTTAGAGTTTTCGCTGTGGAAATCGCTTGAATTGTCTTACTTGCGCACTGGCGCCAGCCGCTACGGCACAGCAAACGTAGGCAAACATTACGCCAATAAATTGAGCACAATTTTCTTCATGAACTATTTGTTGGCAAAACAATCAAACAAAACCTAAGATGCATTGAATAGAAAGCCGGAAATTAGTAGCGTAGCTTAGTACAAACTCTCTCTCTAGGTGGTCTCTACTCTAAGTCAGAGAAGAAGGGAACCCTCATTGGACTACAACGTGCTGACGATATCACGATGGAGTGAAATGAGGGATCTCTAGAGGAAAATCTCTGCCTCTCCCGTAAACGAGAGTAGAGTAAGCATGAAATGTTTACGGGCCTAATGTCATCTCGGTGGACACCCGAACCGCACCGTACAGGAACGGAGGAACGCCACCACCCGTTCAGCGCGATGCCTTGCCATTTGAACGCAAGGTTTTTTGAGGAAAGGAAATGGCGCAGTAATTCTCTGCCATCTCGGTGGACACCCTAACCGTACCGTAAAGGAAGGGAGGAACGCCACCACCCGTTCGGCGCGATGCCTTGCCCTTTGAACGCTGCGCTTCTTCCCCGGGCCCCTGTGCGCCTGCGCCGCTTTGCTTCGATACGCGAAGCCCCTAAGAGATCACGTATGACAACGAAGTGTAACGTGGCATTTATGTGCTTTTTGCGCGAGTTATTAGAAATCGGAAATTATAATTCCGTGCATTATCAAATTTGAGAAGGCACTGGCAGCAGTTATTTTTTGTCTCGTTTGGAGACCAACCGGCGCTTGCATGCCGGTCGCGTAGGAGGGCTTACAGAGTCTCGTTAAATCTCGTTGTCTCGTACGGTGCCCGGATGTTCTCGTTTCAGAGCCCGGATGACTGGAATTCAGTGCCCGGATGACTGGAATTCAGTGCCCGGATGAGTGGATTTCAGTGCCCGGATGACTGGATTTCAGTGCCCGGATGAGTGGATTTCAGTGCCCGGATGATGGCTCTCGGTCTCGGCGTGACGTCACCACACTGCCGACAACGGGGGCTAAAAATCTCTGCCTCTCCCGTAAACGAGAGTAGAGTAAGCATGAAATGTTTACGGGCCTAATGTCATCTCGGTGGACACCCGAACCGCACCGTACAGGAAGGGAGGAACGCCACCACCCGTTCAGCGCGATGCCTTGCCATTTGAACGCAAGGTTTTTTGAGGAAAGGAAATGGCGCAGTAATTCTCTGCCATCTCGGTGGACACCCGAACCGCACCGTCGGAAGGGAGGAACGCCACCACCCGTTCGGCGCGATGCCTTGCCCTTTTAACGCAGCGCTTCTCCCCCGGATCACGTATGACAACGAAGTGTAACGTGGCATTTATGTGCTTTGTGCACGCGTTATTAGAAATCGGAAATTATAATTCCGTGCATTATCAAACCCACAGCTCCACTGATATCTTGATAAACATTGAGAAGGCACTGGCAGCAGTTATTTTTTGTCTCGTTTGGAGACCAACCGGCGCTTGCATGCCGGTCGCGTAAGAGGGCTTAGAGAGTCTCGTTAAATCTCGTTAAGTCTCGTACGGTGCCCGGATGTTCTCGTTTCAGAGCCCGGATGACTGGAATTCAGTGCCCGGATGAGTGGATTTCAGTGCCCGGATGAGTGGATTTCAGTGCCCGGATACTTAAGTGGATTTCAGTGCCCGGATGAGTGGATTTCAGTGCCCGGATGAGTGGATTTCAGTGCCCGAATGATGGCTCTCGGTATCGGCGTGACGTCACCACACTGCCGACAACGGGGGCTAAAAAAAATCTCTGCCTCTCCCGTAACCCAGTGTAGAGTAAGCATGAAATGTTTACGGGCCTAATGTCATCTCGGTGGACACCCGAACTGCACCGTACAGGAAGGGAGGAACGCCAACACCCGTTCAGCGCGATGCCTTGTCATTTGAACGCAAGGTTTTTTGAGGAAAGGAAATGGGGCAGTAATTCTCTGCCATCTCGGTGGACACCCGAACCGCACCGTAAAGGAAGGGAGGAACGCCACCACCCGTTCGGCACGATGCCTTGCCCTTTGAACGCAGCGCTTCTCCCCCGGATCACGTACGACAACGAAGTGCAATATGCAATTTATGTGGTTTTTGCACGCGTTATTAGAAATCGGAAATTATAATTCCGTGCGTTATCAAACCCACAGCTCCACTGATATCTTGATAAACATTGAGAAGGCACTGGCAGCAGTTATTTTTTGTCTCGTTTGGAGACCAACCAGCGCTTGCATGCCGGTCGCGTAGGAGGGCTTACGGAGTCTCGTTAAATCTCGCTAAGTCTCGTACGGTGCCCGGATGTTCTCGTTTCAGAGCCCGGATGACTGAAATTCAGTGCCCGGATGACTCGATTTCAGTGCCCGGATGACTCGATTTCAGTGCCCGGATGACTCGATTTCAGTGCCCGGATGACTCCATTTCAGTGCCCGGATGACTCGATTTCAGTGCCCGGATGACTCGATTTCAGTGCCCGGATGACTCGATTTCAGTGCCCGGATGAGTGGATTTCAGTGCCCGGATGAGTGGATTTCAGTGCCCGGATGATGGCTCTCGGTCTCGGCGTGACGTCACCACACTGCCGACAACGGGGGCTAAAAGCATTTCATGCTTAAAAACAATCGATCAACTCCAAGACGCCGCGCTCTCCATTAGCCTGCACGTCATGGAATGCGGTTTCTCCTGCTCACCAAAAAAGTCCGAAGCTATACGGATTCGCTCGCGTAGATACGAAAAAAAGAACCTAGATATCAACATTAATCTTGACACAAAGGAGATTCCTGAAGAGGATTCTGGGCATATTGCCACGTATCATTGTAGTGTCCGTTCGTTCGAGCAAGGCCGCAGGAAAGGGGTGTTATCATTTTTGTTCGTGACGCGAGAAGCGACCGGACTAATCTCGATTGTTCACAACCATGAACAGCTGCATCTACGTGTTTCCAGATTACTGTAGATGATGTCGACCCGTTATCTGGAAGTTTCCTTGCCGGCTTTAAATTGAGCGATGCCGCGAGCAGCGGATGTTCGTAGTTCGACGACTGACGAGCACGTTTGTTGCTTACGCCGCCGCCGAGTGATTCAGTTCTTTTGCGGGCGCAAGTCAGCCCAAACAAAGAGCTTCGTTTGCAAGTCTTGCTGGTGTCTTCCTGACCGCTGGACTGCCGTCAATACAACGTGACAAAAATTACGAGGAACTTTACCGGCTAAAGTGCTGAAAGGCAAAAGCCTGAGTGCTGCATTCTGCTACACGATTGTTCACTTCACATTTTGTTGGTGCATTAATTAACTCCCAATTAATGACGTTTAAGCTTCGCCTTTAGGAGTGCAACGCGACATCGTGTTGTAGCGCTGCCACGGAGTCCATTGAACGCCACCACCCGTTCGGCGCGATGCCTTGCCCTTTGAACGCAACGCTTTTTAAGGAAAGTAAATGGCGCAGTAATTCTCTGCCGTCTCGGTGGACACCTGAGCCGCACTGTACAGGAAGGGAGGAAGTGGAGTGAAAGAAGAAAGAGGGGCCGTAATGAAGAAAATGAAAATTGTATTTGAGGAAAGGAAATTACGCATTAACTGTCTCGCATATATCAGTAGCACTAGTCGAAAATTGTATTTGACGAAAGAAAGTTGCGCAGTAACTATCTCACATATTTCGGTGGACACCCGTCAAAATTCGCGCGTGGTGACATCACGACAATTTGGACCAATCTGAAACGCGGACAAATACGCCTTGCTCGTCAGTAAATTGTTTTTTGAGGAAAGGAAATATATCTGTCTCGCATATTTCGGTGCACACCTGAACCTCGCCGTAACGGGAAGGGAAGAAACCGTATTCACTAGACGCACCTTTGTTCATTCCAAACCATCGAGCTGGCATAGCGTGGGAGAAAGAAGAAGACGTTGTTCGAAGCGGACGCGTTCCTCGATGTTCTCCGCACAAAAGGTTCAATCAGCCTCTGGCCGAGGTACTGCTCAGGCTTTTGCTGGCAGTAATGACTACCGTATTGTTCTGCCCCGGCTCCCAACCGGTAAGCTTGTGACCGACTCCGTTTTCCTGCATGCAGATCTTGCCGGACGCCCGTACAGGGCACAGGATTTCAGAGACTCGCCGCGAAACGTCATAGACCTCAAAGAAATTAGCTCCATCGGACAATTCCAGATGTCTCACGTCTGGATGGTGACTTGCAAATCTGCGCAATGAAAAGAAAAGCTCGTGTCGTGCGGCGATCTCTTGGTGAAGAGCCGCCGCTGCGTTGTTGTTGACCCGGAACCGAAGGAGGTGAAGCTGAAGCTTTTGTGGCTTCCCGAACGCTTGGAAGATTGCTTCATCCGTGAGGCCCTTCAGGCGTACGGGAAGGTGACATCTATCTCGGCGGAAAATTGGAAAGTTTCAGACATGGAGCAGATGAGAACTCTAAGCCGTGATGTCGTCCTGTCTCTTGCTGATGGAGTCGGGGTTAGTGACGTTCCGCATCAGTTGACTGTGTGCGGCGTTCAGGCCTTGTTCTAATTCCGGGCAGACCACCTCTGTGTTTACGTTGCAACCGTGTTGGCCACATTCGTCGGCACTGTCGTACGCCGCGGTGTGACGACTGCCGGCGTTTCGGCCACACAACGGAGGAGTGCGTCGTGACTTACGCTGACAAGCTGCGGCATCGTGTGCGGCCCCCTGACGACGCTCTACAGGAGCACATCATGGACGCTACAGAAGTACTTGACGCGACTGGGGATTTGCCAGCCGCCGTTGTAGCTGAGCCTTCGAGTGTCAGTTCACCGGTTGTTCCCCAAAGTGCTGCCACAGAGTGTAAAGAGCCGGCGGATGACCATGTGGCGCCGCCTCGGTGTGAGGCGCCGGATTCTGCTGCTGGTGGAGAACCAGTGGCCGTCCTTGAGGCCACCACGGATACCACAGCGGACACTTCGCTTCCTGCTGTCAATGCTGGCCAGCAGCTTCCGGATAAGGGCCTTCTTCCAGCGGCCACTGAACCTGGTTCCACAGACGAGCCGCTTCAGAAGCGCCATGCGTCCTGCGCTTCCGAAACGAGTGGCGATGAGGACCCGGTGCGCAGCACTCATCGCCGTCGGCGTCGCACGTCGAGGCACAAGAAGCAGTGCCGACGTTCGCGGTCCAGGAGGCCTGGCGGTGGCTCTCAGGCGGCATCGCCGTCTACCGACAAGAACAGGGAACTGTAGGCATAATTAGTTACTGTCATCATGGCTGATTCCGAAGAGTTAGTATTCGCAACACTGAATGTACGCGGCCTTAGGTCTCGCCAGAGGCAGGTGCAACTCCGCCGACTTTTCTGCAGCAGGCACCTTGATGTTATCGCCGTCCAGGAGACGAAAATTGAAAGTGAGGAGGATACTGAGGTGGCTTTGCAGCCCTTTTTATCAGAATATAATGTTCTCGTAACGCATGCTGTGGGCTTGTCGGCGGGTTGCTGGTTGTTTCTGCGCAAGACACTCCCCTGTTCGGGCTTGACCTATAATGTCGATAATGAGGGCCGGTTGATATGCTGCGATTTCCTTCTCTATGGAAAGCCATGGCGACTAATGAATGTCTATGCATTTAATACTGTGCCACAGCGCATTACTCTTTTTGAATGCATTGCCAGCTTACTGGACTGTGACCGGCACGTTGTGCTAATGGGTGACTTTAATTGTGTGTGCGACCCAGCTGATCGTGCCGGTCCTGATACACCCAGGGATAGGAGCGGTGAATTTTTGTCTGTTGTTACGGAAGATGCAGGGCTCCTTGATACCGGAAGTTCATGTCCTGGTTTTCGCTTATTCACACGCATTCAGGGCCATTCTCACGCTCGCCTAGATCGAATTTATGCATCTTTTTCCCTTGTCTCCAGAGGATTGGTCTGTGAGACTGTACCAGTTTCGTTCTCTGATCAATGCATGGTGGTTGCTCGCCTCGGAGGCAGTGTTTGGTCAAAATTTAGGCCGAAATGGGCGCTTTGGAAGCTGAACTCTTCAGTAATTAATGATGAAGAGTTTGTCATTCGTGTCCGCTCGCAACTGGAATCCTGTCTCTCGAGCAAGATGCCGTTGTTCGCCGCTTGGGAAATGTTTAAGCAAGACGTGATTGCTACAGCTATAGAAATTGGTTCCGTGCGGTCCTTTCACAGGAAACATCAGGAGCAGACACTCAGGAAAAATTTCTACAATCTGTATGAAATGGAATGCGAAGCTCCTGGTTTATATACGGATGAATTAGCCAGTATCAAAAGTGAGTTACAACGATTTGATGCAGAACGTTACCGGGGTGCCCGTGTTCGATCTCGTACCAAGCGTGATCTGCAATGTGAGCACCCGACACGACAGGCTTTGCTTGATGAGCGCCGTCATGCGACTGCAAAATTTATTTCGGGGATGATGTCCAATGGCACACTAGTGTCCAGTACAAATCAGGTGATGACCGTATTTGTAGATTATTACACAGACTTGTTTAGTGCTTCACCTGATGTGCATAATTCGGAAATTTTGGCGTATTTCAGCACCTTAGTGAGCCCTTTATCGGAAGATGATTGTTCTGTTATTAGCGGCTCTTTCACGCAGGAAGAGGTAGAACATGCAATTGATCAGTTACCTGTCTCAAAAACGCCTGGTCCTGACGGCATTTCAAGCGAATTTTACAAGGCTTTTAAATCTATTCTCACTCCTGTCCTGCTGCGGGTCTTCACAGTGGGGCTCGATATTGGAGCCCTTCCTCAGTCTTTTACAAAAAGCCACACAGTCCTAATTCCGAAAACAACTGATGAAGGAAAACTGCGCTCGGTAGAAGGTTATCGGCCCATTACATTGGCAAATGTGGATTACAAAATTTCTTGAATAGCAGTCCCAAGTCTTGTCAAATCGCCTGCAATTTGCAATGTCGGTACTCATTGGATCTCACCAGACTTGCGGTTTGAGAGGCCGCTCCATTCAAAGTAATGTTCACATTGCGCGGACAATACTTGAATATTCCTCCAGTTGTCATGAGCAGCTTGCTCTCCTTCAGATTGACCTTGCGAAAGCATTTGACCGCGTTCGCCATTCATTTCTGTTTTCACTTCTAGAGCGAGCAAACGTGGGTTCTACTGTACTTAAAGGGGTGCAACTTTGCTACAGCAACTGTTCAACACGATTGATCATTAATGGCCAGCTCTCGAACCCTGTGCCAATCCGCTCTTCTGTGAAGCAAGGCTGTCCGATGTCTCCTCTGCTTTTTGCTCTTTACCTGGAACCGCTTTGTTTGAGTGTTTTGCGTAACAGTAATATCCATGGGTTCCCTATTTTGGGTAATGAAGTCAAATTGCTGGCATATGCTGACGACCTTGCATTTTTCTGCATTGACAAGCCCAGCATTGATGATGTGTTGTCCACAATAGATCAATTCGGCATCGTTTCTGGTGCTCAAATGAATCGCTCCAAAAGTTCTGGCCTATGGTTTGGTTCATGGGGCACAACTCCACCTTTGTACGCTGGCATAGAATGGTCTTGTGTGCCTCCTAAATATCTTGGCGTTCCCCTTCATGCCTACAAATCCAGTGCCCATTACTGGAGAGAGCGAGTTCCGGCTGTTGAGCGTTATGCTCAGACGTTTGTACCGCATCGCCTCTCAATTTTTGGTCGAGCCCAGGCTTGCAACACCTTTCTGGCAACAAGGATTTATTACGTACTCCAGGTCCTTCACTGCGCCAGACATTACATACAGCGTTTCCATCGTATATTTGCGACGTTTATTTGGTCCTCCAAATTTGAGCCCATGCGGCGTGATAACCTTTTCAGGCCTGTTTGTGCAGGAGGCCTGGGCCTAGAGCACCTGTATGTGAGACAGTTGGTTGCCCGTTTCTTCTTTTTTCGTGCTTGTTCCCTTCCGATTATTAGAGCATTCTTGCAGGTTAACTTCATGACTCTACTTCCGAACTTAGTAGTTTCTTCCAATTTTACTGAACGACCCCGTTTACTAGGCTTTATGCAGGAAGTTTATGCCTCCGTGCGTTTTTTGACAGTTCGGTTTTCAAATGAGTACTTATATTCTGTTTCGCGTAAAAATCTGTACAGGGATTTGATATCCATGCTCTTCCCGCCCCCACTGTATCGTTCCGTCTACGTTGGGCTCATGGATCATGATGTTTTAAAGCGAGTGCGTAAAATGCCAATTTCTCCTTGCACCAAAACATTTTTCTATAAATTACACACTGAAACTCTACCTGTCAAGACGTGGCTCGATAGGAAAAACATTTTTGTGTCTTCTGTCAACTGTCGCTTGTGCAATGTGCCTGAAACAATTGAACATTGTTTTATAGACTGCAAAGACGCGATTTTGTTTTGGGATGTGTTGCAAAGGACGCTACAGAAAGATTTTCTCCTAAATTCCTACAGTGTGCGCTACCTTGTTGTTTCCCAACCTGACTCGAATCCTTATGATATGATTCTTCTGATTGGACTTCATAGTCTCTGGAAAACGCGCATGCAAGATCGCAACGTTGAACCTGTTGTTTCTCCCAGAATTCACTTTAGCCGAATGTTGCTGCAGGTAACGGACATTTACAAAAACTTGGACTTTGTACCGGATTGGTTTCCTCTCCTGATGCGCTGTATATCCTTACCGGTCTTTTAGTTATAATATGTTACTATTATGTTTCTGCCATGTAGCGCCTACCTAGGTGCTCTGTAAATAGTTGTTTTTGTGTGTGTATACACACACATATATGTATATATATGCTTTGTATACAAAACCATGTAAATAAATACCATGAAAGAGAAAAAAAGAAAAAAAAGCTGGCATAGCGTAGTGGTAGTGTGCTCGACTCGCACTCCGGAGACCGGGGTTCGATTCCCAAGCTCGGCCAATTTCTTACTTGGTTTTATTTATTTATCTGGCCTGACTAGAAAGGTTAATTGGTTAAGTAAGCAATTAACTAAACTGAAACTTACTTGGAGCATCACTATACGATCCCTTTAATTGGTTGCATGGTTACTAGGCAAAGTACAATTGGCCCCGTTTGAAATTCGCGCACTGTGATGTCACGACCGTTTCGACCAACTGAAAAGCGTGACATTTCTTGTCGACAGCTCCTGCTTACAACGATGAGGCATTAAAGGCTTCCGCCTTAATATGGCTACCAACAAGCCACATTGTGGACCACACGATGACAGTGTCCCAGCTCCAACGCTACAGCCCAGCTGATTTGTGTGATCACCCCAGTTCAAAGAGGAGGATACGGTCAGGCTGATGCGAGCGGTACACTCTAAACACAAATACACCTATATGGCAGTAAAAAAGGGGTAAAGTTGTCCTCTAGAGCACAGCCTTTAAAGAAGGGTTTGCGTTAGAGGACAGTTTTACACCCTTTTTACTCCCTTCTGTTTACAGTGTAGTCGTCAGTGGAGCCGCCTAAAGCTTCTCGTACCAAATCCTGGCATCACAAGAAGGTACAAGCTATGCTGCGGAAAGCCTAAAAGATGGCGCTGGGTATACCTCTGAGAATATCTACTGAAAATTAATGGACCTCGAGGTCTCCAACGTATACCTAGAGCATCTGCAAAGCACTCCTCACCGCTCAGAAAGAACGATTCCTGTTATGACCAAGGCACGGCTTTACTCAGGTGACTAGGCTACCCTCACAGCTACAAGAACATCCAAGAAATAGAGGACGTGCCGCATGACAGCAGTTCAACCTACACACTCCTGTCCTGCCCATCGCTAAGCACATGCACACACAACTGCACCAAGGCAGCAAGGAAGGAAGGCCTCAGGCGTTAGAAAAGCGCATCGCTGGCAAGAAAGAATTAGTGTTTGTAGACGAACCGAGCTACTCAAGACACAAACCCATAGTGGCAGCGCCAATCGAGTACGCTCTCGAGAAGCTAGCCAGCGTCTCGAAATGGAATGTACGATCCCTGTTAAAAGCATACAGCTCAAGGGGCTCCTTCCGAGACCTCCAGCATGCCTCGTTATGCATCCTCAGGGAGCCTAATCACTCGAGAAAGAAATGCATCTGCGTCCGCAATTCTCCGAAGCTTTGAACTGCTCGATTTGTTAGGGAGCTCGACTGAACAGCTTAGAAGCAAACCCCTTGGGCTGTATTCTTTTGACGGAGGTTGTACCTGTACTGTTGCAGGGAGGACTGCGATTGCTGTCGCAGTAGCCGAAGGCAACAGAAGGAGAGAATCCCTCGTAACTCTTTGGGACGGGCCGACGACCTGCAGGAACTTCCTGAAAGGTAGAATCGACAAGAAAGCTGTGCCCGTTATAAGCCTAACGGGCTCAAGCGAAGAAAAATATTTCGAAACGATTTCAAACATCATTCCACTAAATATGTTAAACTATAGTAGTGACGCGCCTTTTAAATTAAGGCACGTCAGTTACAGAGCACCACTCGTAAGGACTAACTATGGAACCGAAATGCTTTTATATTTAATTCCCAGTCTTCTAAATAAACATACACTTTCCATAGAAATAATTCAGAAATCTTTCTCAAAAGTCCTTCAAAAGAAATGCTAAAGCTTACCGCCTTTGTCGTCCGAATGATTAAAGGGTTGTTCCCGCAGAAATTATTGCAGAAATTCTTAAATTCTTGATGTCTCTGTTGTTCCGTTGCCTAAGTGAATTCTCTTTATTTTCTTATTCTCATGTGCCTTGTAAATATTTACTTCATAATTATGCCATTGCAAAAGTATGCACCTTCCTCCAATTTTTACCTTGTACAATTATGTGTTTTTATTTTGTAATGAAAGGGTATGAAGTTCTTGCTTCTTTTGCTGCTTGTCCTGAGCATTGTCTCGGGTGCTTGGGCCCTGTCAGGCGGAGTGCATCTGCCTTTTGCCCTTATTTCCGAGACATTGCTGTCTGAAATAAGAAGATCGATCTTTATTATGTGGGATACGGGACATGCCGGCCTGGCCGGGAACCTCGCAGCGGACGCCATTGCTCGAGGATATACTAACCGAACGACGGTTGATGCGTTGGGACTCCTGCCAGTTACCCAGACTTAAGGCGATATAGTGGAGAACCTTAGGGGACTAAGAAAGGCCTCTCCCCCACCCGATCCCCAACTAAATAAAGGAAGTCTAAGTTGGAGACAGCTGCCAACACAAATCCATACTTATTTATCCGCATATAAACCCTGTTGCATGCAGGCTCACATGCGCCTGGTGCGGAGAGACATCCAGGCTATATCGCACCACATGGTGATGCCATCAAAACCTAGCAGTCCCAGCCATACACAGTGCCGCGCCGGAGCATAGGGAGGCAGCGCTCTCTAACTGGGGAACCCAAAGATCAGCCTTTACTGGTCGAACGGGCTGGAGCTGGTGCAGCCGCCGTAGGAGTCCTGCACAAGGGACTCCACTCATGAGTACTCTTAAGACTCAAGGAGTAGTGAACAAACGTTTTAATGCGAAAGAACTCATTCGCTCACCGACACCGACCAATAATCTTGACACCGTACACACGTTCACCGTACGTATACATTGGTACAGTTTTTGCCAAAAGTAACCGGGCACAGGTAGTTTGTTTCTAGCCGTGTAGCGAAGTCCTTACGGCAGCCCTTAAGGTATAAATGTCTGTGAAGTATAGTAAGCGCTTTTCCTCACGTTTTGACACATTTTGGTCCTTAGGGATGCCATAACGACTCCATAATACGGTTCAGAAGTAAAAACCTGCTGCTCGGTTACTTTGGCTAAGGGGGTACGTGCGATCTTGTCCTGTTGACTAGCAACATGAGTTGCTACACGAGCACATTGGTTACTCGGGTAAGTTCGGAGGATCGTCGCGTCACCTGCGCAGGAGGTTGCTCGGGAAGTCCAACGTGGGTCGCGCTTTCCCTGCCTGTGGCTGTGATAGAAAGAGACACCTGCCAATGCAGTGGCACATCGCTTAACCACTGCGCTGGTAGTTGTATGACGACTCGCCGCCATCTATGAATCTTAAGGAGCCTAAGTAATCCCTCCAAAAGAACAAATGAACAGCTGCTTTCGCACATCTATCCGGTTTATCTACGTTAATCACCTAACCATTTTTTTCTCTCTCTATGGCCAATACAATTTTGAACGGAATTGATAACAACTCTGAATATTATTATGGATAGAGGGGATGAACGTTTCACTCGTACCACAATGCTGCAATTGCTGTTTCGCCTGCAGTAGATAAAGTATGATCACAACAAATGTTGTGATACACTGCAGTGGCGGAAAAACTCTTGGATACTTGTTGCAGGGGAGAGGGGGAAAATCGCCAGTCGAGGCCAAAGCCGACGTATTGTCCCTTGGCAACTCCTAACTTTTAAATGAGGATTTATGACCCCACAAAATTCAAGTGGTGAGACCCACCACATATCTACTGCAACTGAGGTTAGGATTCACCAGACTAACTTTTTTCTGAGTAGGGCAAGAAATTACGAAGTGAGCCTTGGTGAACAAGAAAGGGAAAGGAAATGACACCTCATTTTCTGTGCCACATTCTGCGCATTTCATTTTTCAAAACTTTGCAGCTCGATCTACCTGGCGTTTAAGATTACCGCTAGTGATGAGTAGGAAAACTTGAGACAAAAGTTTGCTATGCTTCTGAAGCTGTGAGAAACCATACGGACTGTGCTAGCAAACTGACCTCAAAGTATACGTGGCACCTCCAGCCTAGAGACGTATGCATAAGTGCCTTCCCATGGAGCGCCATTATCCAACTTCATTTACAAGCTATATCAGACACATTTTGTCGGCATGTTGAAAGCGCCGCCGCCTATGCGGAAGAAGAAGTAAACCAAATATATCCATGTCATTAATGAAAGGAGCCTTCATGCATTACCAATTCCTTAGAAGAAACAGGTCGGCTTTCCCGACGCGACGATCCGGGTGAATGGCTCCGGTAGGCCCTCACTACGTAAACATCGTTCAGCTTTCTGAACCGACTGAAGAGCTTATTGGCGAAAGATACGTACTTTCTTTTTCGTGGTACGAAACACCTAGCCATGCAGTAAAGATCCCTCCTTAATGCGGACCGCTGAGTCTCCTGAGGACTCCTGAGTTTCTAGGCTTTCATGCCTAGAAATTTAATGAAGTTGTGAATGTGAGTGCATGGAAGTTTGACGTTACTATCAAGATCGTTTTGTTGAGAATTACCAAGCTGTAATTGATCGCAGCCTGTTTCAAATGAGGTTTTCTAGTCAGCGCAGAAAAGTGCAGAGAAGTACAACACAAAACGACATTTAAAATCAGGGGTAAAAAAGCAGGCGCTGAGATGATGAATTTCTCAAAGGACGATGATAAAGAACTTGACGTAATACCGGATGCCTCAGGAGTTAGTCGTTAGAGCACTGGCGTTTGCACGGTTTCTGAGGATGCTAAAGGATGCATCAACGCTCAACTCGTTCATATGCCTATAAAGTACATATTAGATATAATGGTAAGAAGATGGAAAATATTTAGCTAGGCCTGCTGGAAATATTTATCTACAAATATTACTCGGGACACTATGACAGTACGAACTCGCACACTGCCGATATTACTCAACCTTTCGCTGAATAAATGTAGCACTGCCTTTCGTCCTGATTGTTTAAAGCACCAAAATTTAGTCATGGTGCCTCGCATATCAAATATATATCCAGCCACTAATGGCTGCCCCCATTTCGTGAAACGCTGGGCTAAATATTCGGAAACGAAGTTTTATACCTCCGAAGAACTATTGCGTTCGCATATAAGATGCACCTGTACAATTTTTGCAGTCATGGTTGTTGAACTCAGAGCGCTGTGCGCGGCGTCGAATACGCATTAGAGTGTAAAAAAAAATAAGTACCAAGGGCACATCACATTGTTTTCAGGAGACATCCATTTACCTTAAAGGTGCGCTAAACAGGAATCTGCGCTCGTATTTTTAGCGTGGGAACTCGATCTACACGTTCCGAGCATCCTTAGAAACTACGAATTATTGTCCTGTGCGGCCGATTTCCCTAATTTAAATCGGATTAAACACCCTGGCTCCCAACTTCTTTTGAACTCACCGCTGAAGGCAGGAGGAGTCAAATAACGCGTGGAGTGCCTTTCAGGCAGCAACGTGGCGGCTTCCCTTTTGCTGTTATTTTATTTTTCAAGGTTTTCGTCAATAAATAGATCCAGTGAGACATAACATAACTGCGAATTAGGCCCACGGAAATAAAAATATGCGTGGACTCATTGCTTTCGCCGATCGCTATGTATCACTCCACCGAGGGCAGAACGGCAAGTCGCCACGGGACTGGCTGAAAGGTTGGTTAACTCCTCCTACCGCCAGCGGTGAGCTCTAAAAGAAAGGCGAGAGCCGGGACGTTTAATTCGATTTAAATTAGAGAAGTCTTCCGCACAGGATAATAATTCGAAGTTTGTAAGGATGCTCGGAACGTGTAGGTCGAGTTCCCGCCTAGAGAGAACAGTTCAGATAGCATTTTTGTGCACCTTTATCATTTTTGCCGAATATCGGCGCTATGCTTAAAATGCCTGCTGTAGTTACGGAACCAGTAAAGATCTGCATCGATCAGTGCGCGGCGATAAAATATTAAATAGAAAAATATAATCTTTTGGTAAAAAAAAAACGCATCACTAGCCTCCCGAATCAATAGCTCTCGCAGGACATAAACTACTAAAATATCTGCTAGGTCATTAAGTTCAAAAATGGTATCATTTAAGCCTCTTTCCCAGCTAGCCATTTATAACATTAGCGCCGTAGTTGGCTTACCGATGATTGTAAGCGCACGTCTCTTCCCTGGATCCCTCATTTCCAATCCGCAATGAACACCAAAAGTTTGTTCCTGGCTATAGTTGGCCAATAGATAATATTAAGGCACCACAATGTGGGCTAAAGCTCTGAATAACTAAACAAAGCGCAATTTTCGCACAGAAATGTTATACGGCGAAAGGCTTTAATGGGAGCCCACAAGACTCCGTAATGCCACTGAGGGCTTAACGCTCTGCCACAACGTTCTAGTGAAAGCGTCAATACAGGTTCTTCCTTCCGCCCCGCTGCTATCTCGAGCGACGGCAGGCCGTCTCGTTGCCGTTGCGGCCCGGTCTTCTGATTGGCATCTGTGCGAACGATTACGGCGAAGACTTGGGTTGCAAGACATTTTATGTGTATGTTAACAAAGTGAACAAGGGAGGGAGAACGTCAGGGTGCTTGGCAACGTTTCGACACGAGTTCTTTGCGCTCAGACGAAGAAAAGTCCTGTTGCCGAAACGTTGGCAAGCGCCTTGAGGTTTTCCCTCCCTTGTCCTCAGAGTGATTACCAAGGACCATCTGACCAACCTCTTTGTTTTACGGGTATCAGAGTGGCAGGAGGGTGCAGTGAAGCCTGAGCTTAAAGAGGAAGAGCATGAACTGAGTGGTGCCACCCGAGCTCCCCCTGTCAAAATCTTCTGACTAGAATCACCATCCTGCGTTAACCTTTTCTCTTAATAAGTCTGCTCCTCGCTGATTGGGCAAGCGCCCTCATGACGCAACGCGCGCAGTAGCCATGTATCTAGGCTGCCACACAGTACTTCGAGGGAGACCCACGTGAACGAAATAAAGCACACAACAAGAAAAGCACAACGAAATCGTAACAAAGCATCTTCCTCAGCCCGTCGGCGCGGCGTTGGCTAACCGATGCAGGAGCGCGCCCACAAACACAGAATTGTAATCTACTCCTAGTTCTTCGAAACGTATTCGGCCAACCTAAACAAAAACTCACGTCCAATAAAACAATCGACTCGGTGAAGCTGTTGCACCCTGTAAATTCAGGTAAAATGATTGGCTGAGGTGCACATGTTTTTCGCGGCACAGGAAGTTTTATGCCTCCTCACATTCAGATTCGGGAAAAGGAACCAAAGTGCCAGCGCTCGGAAAACGCGGTGTTGGCTCTAACATTGCGGAGTCCGTGTTCGTGGCTTAACGCATGTCTCTTAGAACCGGCGCTGTTTCCCAAGCGTTGGATCCGCGGAGTTCGCACCCTACAAAAAAAAAAAGAGAAGTGTTTTTTGAGAAAGGGAAGGCGGGGTAGAGGGGATGAAAGCGTACTCCCGCGGTCTTCGAACCACGGACTTTCCAACCGGGCCGAGACGAAAGTGCCGGCGTGCTGTAGTTCACGTAACGTGCATAAACCCAGCCCTTCGGTGCGGGTACGCAGTGATGCAACCGTGTCGACACAAGGTTCGTAAGCCAGGGGTACACATACGTGCGTATTTCGACTGCTGCGTGGGGTTTTGAGATAAGTGGCTCTGCACCAGCCAGCAAAAGTGTGGAATAAAAACTCCGCATTTCCTCATGCTACTCAGACTGAGATAATGACTTTTCTTCTTTCCAAAACCTGATATGGCATTGTGTTGTTCATACCTTCGAACTCTCCGTTTGCGATAACCACACTGGCTATCGTGTATACATAGTTTATTAGGGAATTTTCGTTATGAGCAAACTAACTTTGATTATTTGGATTGATGGTTACGTACGTCGCTGTTGACCATTTGTTACTCGAAACATTTTTCTTACCTTGAACCCTCTGTATTAAGAAATTTTTTTATAGTGCTTAAATAATAAAAATACATAACACTAAATTACCGAGCCAAAATAAATGACAATCATACCGGCGATTCCTCAGCTGTATAGTAAGCAGAAACATGTCCTCGCTTTTGTGCGGGCCGTGCTATAGGAGCTCCAGAATAGCCTGACCCTCCTCAGCACGTGTTTCCATTCCTTGGCCTTATCCCAAGCGATATTTGACCGCCACCCTTTGCTACCTCTGTCGCTTTTCTTTAAGGTGAGGCCGAACTCAACAGCACTAGGAATTACCGCTGCAGAATTTATACTTTAGAGGTATTAATGGCTCTAGATAATTTTGCGTTTTGAACAGCAGTTTTCAAACCTGCTCCAATTATTCTGTACTGATATGGAAAAAGGAAGTCTGTTTTATCGTTTATACTTTGGCTACCAACAACCTTTATGCTTTTTCTTACAAAAGTTTTCCTTAAGTAATAATGTATAATAATCAGCCATCAAAAGAGCCCTAAATTTTGCCTATAACTGCGATAAACAGACAACGCCGAAATTATGTCAACCATAAGAAGCCAAATCGACAAGCAAACACATTCAAAATAGGGGAATGAAGTTACATTTGGTGGATCAAGCAGGGGATGATTCGTAGGCTTTTCAGCGAAAAATTCAGCTTCTAAAATTCTCAGAACCAATGTGAATTCCCGTGAAACCTAGTAAAAGTGCAGCGTATTCGGAGAAGAGGGGTTAACCTTTCTTCGCGAACTTCGCGGAGTTTAATGTAGATACTTATAAATCATGCAAAAATGTGATGAAATTTTACCAACGCAAGAGTCTTCAAAACATTTTTGAGAGAATAATGCGCATTCAAAAATGATCCGGCGCCAGGGAAAGAAGTGCCATTAATTTAAATGTGCATTACTATATCTGAGTTGTCGGCCACATCCTTTTTCGTTACAAACGTCAGTCGCGGTTGGTGAAAATTTTGTTCACTTCCTTGACGAGGAGATTATTTTTCCGAATACGATCACTCTTAAAAACCTATTTACCGAAAAGAAAAAATCCTCAGTCATTATTATTTGCAGCTATGACACCACTACAATTGCTTCGCATTGTTTCCAGGGATAACTTAAGTCGTCACAACGAAGTTAATTTTCGTTATGTCGGCCCTCCTCCGACGGAGAAATATATTGACGCTTACCACTGCGCACTGTCGAGAAGAAAACTATAGACGAGCTCTGTGCAAAGAGAGCACGAGTACATCTTTTAAAATTGTTTGGAGCCGGAATGTTAATGAACACGGCTCTGGCTGGGCACGAATGCAACATTCCGGTGGTTATGATAGAGCGCCATTCTCTGGTGAGGGGATCTCACTAAATCAAATGAACACAAAGCGTAATTTTCTCGAGGTGACACTAAGATACTCTCAAGTATGCGGGAAACGAGGGGCTAGCCAGTTCTCTGTTTTCTTCAACGTTTTTATTTTTTTCGCTCCATATGTTTATTTGCCCAGAAAACATCCTGGAAAGGTCCCATGGCTAAAACCTGTTGGAACAACTTGACGCGGCTTAGGAACCCTATCACTTGGCAGAAGCTGGACAATTCTCTCTGTAGCAATTATCAGCAATAACCAAGGTATATAATGCAAGCAATTCTCTCTTTTTTCATTCTTTTGTGCGACAAAAATCAGATTGGAATGAAATGCGGCAGCCATCTTGATTCCGAATATTTCACCATTCAGAGCTGAGAGAAGTTAACAATGAGGATGCGCAGCCTTGCTTAGGTAAAAAAACAAACAAACAGAAAAACGGAGAAGTCAGTTCCCTTCTCGTTATTAGACGTGGCTTGGCGACAACTGGCTGCATATTCGGGTGTCGCTATGGCTGCTCTGAAAGGAGGACAGACGTCGCCTTATAAGGTGTTCCCACTCAACATCAAAGCACCTGCTCGATGAAATGTGACATTAAAGACGAGTAGAAAGCACAAAAAACTTGCGAATTTAAAATATTTTTTAACTTCACCCAGACTGGCTGTCTATCTAGAACATAAAAACTTCAATCGTCTGGGTTCAGGTCCCTGAATCGAGTGGGTGGAGCCTTCGTCGATGTAATTTTTCACGATGTCCTAATACTGACGGTATGCCCAAGATCTGCGCTTTACATAACCGAACAAAGCATTTATTTAGTAAATACTAACAATTATTCTTGTTCAAAAGCGGCCGTTTTGCAGGGCGCATTTATGCCTCTCGATTGGTCGGCAACAGAGAAAGGAGGACTTCTCTAAGGGCTTCAACAAGTAAATGTTATCTCGATTAAGGCGGATATATTTTTTGGCTGCGAAAGAGCCACGAAAAGAGGTTACAATGGCGACCGTATCAGTCTTTCCTTGAACAAAAGTTTAAAGCATTCAATGGCATGCCAATAAAGGAGAGTTTTTCGAAACATTTCTTTGGGTCCATTACAAGCAAAGCCGTGAAAAATATTATTGGACGCAAAGTCAACCCCACGAAACAGCCTTACAGTTTATTGCCAACGGAACGAGGTTTGCATTGTTCTGTCTCAGCGGACTATTCTAGAAGTGGCTTCAACACTCGGCTTGTCGGCAATTGTACGGTTCAAAAGGGATTGCGAATGGCTTGGGATGGCTAAATTACGTCGACCAGTTTTAAGCATCATAAGTGAGCTGATCATGCGGATAACCACTGCTTAGAAGAACAATGGCCATGGGTACTCTTTTGCGTAAATGTTCAAAGCGTTTGTGTTCAATAATAATTCTGAATTCACTCACATGATATATTCAGTGAATTCTACGTCTATCAAGAGATTTGTGTTTCGTTGCTTTACATTCCGTTTTTTTTCCCCAATGACATTGAAAACAGCAAAATGTAATTTCTTAGTTTTGGGAGGAGTCAGGAGCGTCGCCAGAGGGATTTTTCGGCGGCAGGACTCGTCCCCCCCCCCCCCCCCTAAAATTTTCTAAGAGCTGCATCCTTCCATCCCCTCTCCTTTCGGCATTTTTTTCAGCCACGCTATTTAGACACCGCATCCATATATTAAATTGTAAAAGCGAAACTAAGACGAGTGTCGGTTTATTCTCGAAAATATTAATGTATGGTATCGCGGCTCTATACTAGGAAGCGGAAGTTACAGGAGAAAACAGTCTCTCTTCTTCGCCTTTGAAGAAAGTATTACAATCCGTTTAACAGTGGCCAGAGTTCACCCAATTAAGGTGCTGTCCCACATCAACCTACATTTTCATACTTTGATTTGTCTTCAGGTGATCATGAACCATCGCAAAAGCAAAGGGTTTTTTTTTTAAAGCGTTTCTTTTACCAGGCGCGTGTTCACATGCATGGTGGAGATTTTTTTACAAATTTGACTCATTCGCAGTTGCTGTCTTTGTTGTAGAGGAGAAGCTTTTCTGTTGTTGTATATCGTGTATAAATGCTGTGAATAGCCGCGATTTTTCACACAAATGATTTTTGTGAGAAAATAAACGTTCATTACGAATAAAGTCCTCGGAGTACAGTGTGCACTGGTATTTTCTGCCAATATTACACTAAACTAAACAACTAACCCTTTGACATTTAATTTTTTAAAGCAGTAGAGTAACAAAGATACTGTTTGGGCGCAGTCTCCAATTTTATAGTTTTTACTGGCGGCGTATGAAAACCACCGAAAATATTCCTGCCTACGCCACTACGACGAGTAATCTGGTATTATCGAATACGTTTCGTGTCTTCTCCACTTATAAGTTCTTCTACTCGGAGTTCTGAATATGATATAAGATATAAAAATTTCCTTCCTCGGCAAGATGTATATATTGCCCAACGCTACAAACTCTCCTCCAGAGATCTCGCTCCTTGGGCAACGAATTCCGTCTTCCTGTGATAACAAAATAGTGCTGCAGAACTAAGGCGGGTAATAAGACAAAGTACGCAAGGACGAAGGGCGTCTGAAATTTTGCCGGGGATTTGGTTGCGGATGGTAGGTGGCAATACCAATGTCACTTCGTAGTGTTAAGTAGGAAATTACGAAAACTATCTTACAGACCAAGCAGAAAATAGAAAAAGGAATATAGTAAGCTGCCGTCTGACGCAGTCCCTTTTATAAATGAGAATGCGCTAGAGGACAGCATACTTTCTTTTTACTTTCATATAGGCATATTCGTGTACTTGGAAAAGAATACAAGAAGTGTTAAAGCACTAAAAGTGAGGAAAATACACTGCAAAGGATTCGCAAAGCGTGAACTTGCTTTCCTGGCATGAAGTTGCCTTCGAAAATAGGAAAAAAAAACGAACAGACACCGTGCACTGAAGGCATCCGCGAAAGTAGAAAAGAAGACATGAAAAGAAGGCCGAAAATTGTGATAAGAAAGAGTGAACAAAGATAGGAAGAACAGCTTGCTTATCAGTGGCCTTCTTGCTTTCCTTTCGACGAATGTATCCGGTGGAATATTGCTCCAGTTGAGCGTAAGAGCGATATGATGCTCGCTATATGCGTAAAGGAATGGCGTTCAGTGACAGTCGGAGCGGAAAATCTTTGTGCACAATGCGTGTTGCGTAATGAGACGTGAAAGGCTGTCTTTGGAAGCTGTTGCTTGAAGTGCTACTCCTCGCAAGAAATGGGGCGTCTATACTTCTTCCTGCATTCTTCAGATACAGCTAACTCGAAGGAGAACACTGCAATCTGAAGTAGACATTTCTGAGCGTTGGAAGGTTGGAAGTTTCAGAGGAATACCTAGGATGAAATAATAATGATCTGCGAAGACTAGTTTACCGCATCTGTTCAGAAGAAATTTGACCGCAAAAGAAAGATTGCAACCGAGGCTCAAAAAAACAGTTGTTATTTTTCTGCTATTCAAAAAGCCTTGAGACAGGCCAAGCGGACGCTTAAAGGATGCTGACCTTGTCTTATTATAGAACACAGACAGCGCCATAAAAACATTGAGAAGAAGAAAGAAGAAGATAAAAATCAAGTCATTGAATGTCGCCCCAATAACCAAGGAAATAGTTCAGAAATCGTACATTGCTGCGGGCAGGCTGACTCCTGACGAGAAATGCAACGCAGACATGACGGGATCCTCCCTGCATCTTACACGTGGGTATTTTGTCTTACATAAAACCGCACTTTTGAGAATGCCAGGGCTGGGGGGGGGGGGGGGGGGGGGGGGGGGGGGGGGGGGTGCGGGGGCGGGGGCGGTGGCTTAGTGGCTTGATCTTCCACCTTGTATAAGAAAGTTGTGGGTTCAATACCCCTCACTGCCTGGTACTTACCGTCTTTCTTGTGGTCACAAGCCATCCACTGGCCAAGTGGTCAGCTTCCCTGGGGTGAAATTGTTGCATATTAAGCTTCTGACCCCACTTTGTGTAGACCACAACACCCCCTGCGATGGAAAAGTCGTAAAGATAGCAGCTTTCCTTGTTTACAATGATCTCCCATCGTCATTAATCTTGCGACTTTCATAGGCACAATGAAAGACACATTTAGTTCGCAATCAATTGTTCTAGACAATTATTCACAGCATTTTATTTTGTAAACTTTGTCAGTAGCTTAGTACAGCGATTATCCAGAACGTTTTTATACGAGCTTTGCCTTAGCAACCTCAGGCAGCTTGATGCCATTTGCGCTAAACGTGCATGTTGATGTCTTTTTGCAATATATTTTGAATGTACTTTTCATGTTAAAAGCTGTACATTTCAGTAAAACGCTTGTATCATGCACGTAATTAAGATCACGGCAGCAAATGTTCCTAATCTTTACCAGGGGTTGGATTTCGGATCAATGAAAGTGCACGTATTGTTACGTTTGAAAAAAATCATAACCCTTGTTTGGGCTTTTAAAGAAACTACCTATAAACCAAATAGAGAAACCCTTAAAGGCTTGACGTTGGTCGCATTAGGACCAAAGAACAAAATCAATAAAGTAATAGATGTCATTCAGATCTTCCAGTGGTAAGGGGTGTAAGGGGGAACGCTGAGAAGTGCTTTTCAGGAAGAAGAAAGAGGAGTTTCCTGTGGATAAAATTTGAGTCTAAAGTGACGTATTTTCTTACCTCTTATTGCCCTTGTGTGTCACGTGAGACGTCGGAAATTATTTCATCCCGTTATGGCTTCCAGATATCTCCCCGTTTCTGTTATATTTTGCCTGAAGGCGGCTATCCACAACTTGGAGTGCTTCTTAGCCGTGTGCTTCCACTTTTAGCCAACCTTATTAATGTCTGATATTTATTTGCGGCGAAGGCATTGAAATTGAACTCCATATTCCCAACATGTTCAAAGAAGTACCAAAGCATTTATGATCCAGGTACACTTTTCTCGCTCAAAATTTCGGCTACTCACCATGCTATCTCGTCATGTGTGCACTCATGGCTGACTACTGAAGCATGTTGCTCTCTGCGGTACGAAATAGGACACACGAACGAAATCTATTGTGAAAAGAAGTGCTATAAAAGAAAGCCATAGCCACGGTGTTTCACTTTCCGTGTGCTGCGCTCTTAGTAAGGCGGCTAAATGACACCACGCTATCGTGCATATGACACACGCGCATGTGCTGCTACTGCTGGCAGCGTGCCAGTCCTTTCAGGTACCGTCACCGATAATTTGAAAGAGCAGAAACAAGATTACATAAAAGCTGCACTTCAACGGTGCCCCCGATGTACAAACCAAATACGTATACATTTTTGGTGCAATATGAAATTTCCTTAGGAATCTCTTTAATCACTGTGCAAAAAACAAAGAGAAAAACGGAAGAATGCCGAAATTTTCAGAGCGTTCGAAGTTTTTGTGTGTTGCTCGAGCTTCTAATCTGCATTACATTGAAGTGTGTAACGCTCTCACGCACCCTAAAAACGTGCAGGTGAAGTTAAACACTGCATTATTGAATTAGAGATAACAGAGAAAAAAAAAAGCTCTTCAACGTAATAAGCGTAGAAAGTTGGGCTAGTTGGTTGGTAGTACTATTTTTATTCCAGCGACTAAAAAGACAGGGACGAAGGTAGACGAGACGCCTTCGTAACAACTGCGACGCATCCACCACGTGCGCCCCTGTCACGCTGGTGAAACGATTTCATCGTCATGTGTACATCATTGTTCAGCCAGGTCTCAGTGGTCACACAAACATGCGGATCATATGAAATCAAAAGTGCCTTCAGCGCGTCTATTTTATTGACTAAGCTTCTAACTTTCAACGAAAGCATGCGCAGCTTACTTTGCTGTGCGTTGCTAGCTAACAGGAAGGTTGGTTTGGTTTATTGGGGTTTAACGTCCCGAAGCAACTCAGGCTATGAGAGAGGCCGTAGTGAAGGGCTCCGGAAATTTCCACCACCCGGGGTTCCTTAACGTGCACTGACATCGCACAGCACACGGGCCTCTAGGATTTCGCCTTCATCGAAATTCGGCCGCCGCGACCGGGATCCAACCCGCGTCTTTCGGGTCAGCAGCCGATAACCGTAACCACTGAGCCACCGCGGAGGGTTTTCAGGACGGGGTGCTACCTTCTTCGGTAGCATTTTGCGGGACATCGTGTTGTGAAATCATGTGTAAATTATTTGTCAACACGAAGCCTATCATGAAATAAGTTCGCTTTCTTTCCTGCGTCTTTTTCACTCTTGGAGGTTTCTCAGAGAAGCTTCCGCTTTTGGAATGTCTCTGCGCAAAGGAAACTTTGCATGGGCATACCGGATCCCTTCAGCTTCCGAGTATTACGTTGAACTATAGTGATACATTCCAGCGACAAAAAGGACAGGGACGAAGGTAGACGAGACAGGACGAACGCCGTCTACCTTCGTTGAAAGCTAGAAGCTTAGCCAATAAAATAGACGCGCTGAAGGCACTTTTGATTTCATATGATCCGCATGTTTGTGTGACCACTGAGACCTGGCTGAACAATGATGTACACATGACGATGAAATCGTTTCACCAGCGTGACAGGGGCGCACGTGGTGGATGCGTCGCAGTTGTTACGAAGGCGTGGATTGATTTTACTATCTCTGAGGAAGTAGCGGCTGCCAACAATTTCGAGCAGTTGTGGCTTGCAGCTTAAAACTTCAGCTAAATATAAGCTCAAAAGCAGCAGCTTTGTATTTTGCATGTCCGTGCAAAAGTTAGTGAAAATACGTTGAATGAACAACGGTGTTTGTTCAGGCTATCTTAGAGGAAAAGTTAGCTGCACTGTCACAAAAAAGATAGTCTGACACTAAGGCGAGATGGATTTATGTTGCTTGGCACACCTGCGTCATTATCATCACTGGCTGCCGACCCGGTAAACCCACAATATTAACTGCAAGGAAAAGAAACCTGAGAATCCGGCTGTAATTCAAGCGCAATTTTTGGCCGCTATCCAGATACTACGGAAGTCACAGCGATTATTCATTATACGTTCCCAACACTATTTCGCGCTTAGCAGCGCGGAGACACGTAGGATTAGGCTCACACGGAGGAGGCATCCGCTAATGAGCTCCGTTATACGATGCCTTTTTTTCCACCCTTTGCTGAGCGAAAGCACATGCTGCGGAGTATTCGCATTGCAGGTAAACCCTCAGAGCGGCGCCGCCTCATTATAAGGATGGATGTTGAGGGGAATTCCCGTGCAGTTGTATCGAAAAGCACGACAGTGTCCAAACGCAGGGGATAGCGTTAGGGGAAAACACGAGCCACAGGAGCCACAGAGTGAGAATTTCGAAAACTGCGTTGCAGCGTGCACGGTGCAATTGCTGAAACTATAAGACGGCCAACCATTGAGCGATTAGCCTAGCGCTACCAGTAATGTAAGCATACTGAGGGTAGATTGAATGTTCTGAATCACGAGTTGCCTGAAACACACTGGGCTAATGATCATACGTATTCAGAAGTCGACGCTAATAATTCTGAAAGAAACGAGCGAAGCACGGGTCAGCAATGAACTTCCTCTTACTGTTCTCATAGCATCCTAATGTATTGCATAGTGCATTCCTCTGCGATGTCGTCATTATGGCGTGTATTACACAGCAACCAGGAAATCTAACACCGATCTGTTCATCTGTAGTTCTACCCAGCGTTAATGCTTAATGATTGTTTGACAGGTTCCAGTGAGGGAAATGCCTGTGTTAAACCTCGAACGTGCGTATTTTTTTTTTAATAGCACCGCAATGTACGTTTCGTGTCTATGGCGCCATGTGTTGGGAGACCAAAAAATGCTTTGTACGAACCAAACCGAATCTGGGACGCAGCACAGAGTGCCGGAAAACACATGACAGGTTGGACCGGACATGAACAATAATCGACAGTCGGCTGATGTCGAGCCTGAATTCTCCAATTCCGCTCAGGGGTTAAAAATGTAAGCCGCAAATAAATGGCAGAATTGGCCAAAATGCTGGATTTTTCAGCTTATTTTTTTTTCATAATGCTTAGATCTTCATCCTTCTCATGACGAAGAATTCTAGCCGAACATGCAGCTGAATAAAACTTTTTCTTATTTGCGATCGACGAAAGTTTTGACTAAATATTGCTTCTGATTGTCGCGGCGCATCACGGATTCCACGTCTTTTCGAGCATGGAGCGCCGCCGTCTAGCATGAAGAGCCGAGGCCATAGCATCCGCTGACTCGCCAAAATATGTTTCAGAATTCCACATCCCGCAAACTTTTCTCCAGCACTATATGATGTAAAACTCGCAATCGAGCTTTAGCGCCACTTTTATGAGACAAAAGACGGACTTGAGGCGCGAGGTTCAGGCGTGGTTACTATGTAACAGTGGCGCGACTTGCTTTGGGTAAGGGTTTATAGTGCTCTGCTAATAAAGACAACATTTTCTAAAAACTAACCTGACGACTTTTGCTGAATATTTTATAACATATTTATGCGCTACGGTGCATACAGAATCCAACCCAAGGTGTACTTAAGTACAGAATAGGCAAGAGAACGATATGCTGTTAACATGGCGTCGAGGGAGGCGGATAGAATCGATTGTTTAACATCAAGAAGCGCGGAAAAGGCTTTTGACGAAATATATTGCGTATGTTAATCTAATTCGACCCCAGACAAGATGACAACTCCGAGATATTTGATTTCTTGGACTGCTTTTCAAGATTGTATATTAACTTTTGACGGGAAAATGAACATGTTCTAGTTTATTTTTCATATAGTTTTACAAACGAATATGTCGAGATCGAAAGTCGTCTGTCGCTGTCTACATCATTTTACATTCGACTAAGTGCATTTTTTGAAGTGGCTTGATCATTTGACCTAATTTTTTAAATAAAAATTAGATATCACACCGGCTATCAGCTTGGGAGGAGTGCCGAAACCATTGACGCCTTCTCAGCACTCGTCGCCCTCTTTGCCTCTCTTTGATTCTCTTTGCCTCAGACTTCACGGTGGCCACATTCCATGAAGGCGTGCATGACATCATTCGACTCCATGGCAACTACGTTGACGCGGCGGCTCACCGAGACACCGCGGCGGGCGTACTCCACTGGCGTCGCAGTGACGTCACGCGACGTCATGGTAAGCGCGTTGATAAGTTATCGTTTTATTAATTAAATATAGGTGATTTTATTAATTATCCATCATTTGAATATTTACCTATCAATTCATAAATTATCTATTTTTGAACCTTATCGGCCGAAGATTGATAACCCATCCATTTCGTTGTTCAAATTCAACGCCTTAATTGCTTTTCTGTCCACTTACTATATACCCGTCTAAACCATTCATCCCTGCATTGCTTTTGCTTCTAAATAATTGACTAATACTCGAAATAAAACAAATATTTTTACTGGATAACTTTAGAGTTCATTCACCCAATGCTTTTGAATCCATTTCGAACTTTTATTTCTTGACTCACTTTGTACAATTTCCTGCTATTGCTTGCCATCCACGCTGTTCCGACATTCAATTTCGGCATTTTGACACAATTTATTGGCTGAAAATAATTACCTAATCATCTTAGTGACAATTTTTTTGCCGCATCATCCTCACACCATCCTATACCGATCACAACCATAAGAACGTCCCAACTGCTTCGGACACGTTTTGCGGGCACGTTTTGGAGACACGACCCTGCCGACGTAGCCTAGAAATCCTTTCGAATTAATAATGCAACCATCAGCAAACATACGGACTGCCTCAAAAATCTTTAACGCTAGATAACTGGTGTAACGTAGAAATAAGATAACTGATGTAACGTAGAAATAAGAAATAAGATATAAATATTTCTTTCATGCTGCTCCCTGGGGTGCGCCAGACATTGCTTAAATATAGTTCAATGCTTGGCCGCCAGATTGCATATAATGGTATCGGTCTCAAGGACAATCTTTTACAAAGTTCTTCACTTCATTACATCCAACAATGCGCTAATGTTGAATATAAACTCTTAGTTATAAAATTATAACTTTTGATAATCCCAGTAATAAGACAGAACGAGGCTCTCTTTTTCCAGAGCGGACGTGAGACCGTGAATTATTTACAAGCAATGAGTTGTTCATAAACATTTCATAAGGCCGTGTACATTAGGGTTGAGCCGCTTACTTCCTTCAAGAAATGTTAAAATATGCTTAACTCTCTCGTTACCGCGGGAAGCAAGCTAATATCACAGCAGCCTGTATAAATTTTTTTCGCCTGTTAATGAGACATATTTTTATTAAAGGCGCGCTGAAGAGGAATCTGAACTCGTCTTTTTGCCGCGGGAACTCGATCTACACGTTCGGAACATTCTTAGAAACTTCGATTTATTGCCCTGTGTGGCTGATTTTCCTAATTAAATCGAATTAACGTCCGGCTCCCGCCTTTTTTTTTTTTATTCTCCCTCGTACGGTGGGCGGAGTCGACCAACGCGTGGAGTGCCTTGCAGCCACCTCCGTGGAGGCTTTGCTTTCGCTTTATTTTGTTTTTTTGGTTTCCGTGAATAAATAGTTTCATTCGCAGATAATATAGCCGCAAAATAAGCCCGCATAAATAAAAATACGCGTCGACTATTTGCTTCTATGGACTACTACGTATTACTCCGCCGATGGCAGAGCGGCAAGCCGCCGCGGGACTGGCTGAAAGGCATTTCACGCGTTGGTCGACTCCGCCCACCGTACGGGGAGAATAAAAAAAAAAAAAGGCGGGAGCCGGACTTCAACTCGATTTAATTAGAGAAAACGGCCGCACAGGGCAATAAGTCGAAGTTTCTAAGAATGCTCGGAACGTGTAGGTCGAGTTCCCGCGGGAAAAAGACGAAGTCAGATTCCTCTTCAGTGCACCTTTAAAGCACAATTGATATTTGCCATTAGAATTGTATTTTCAAGCATCCAAACAGAATGCTGAATGTACTATCCCAGTGGAAAGAAACCGGAACAACGCTGCTCCATATCACTTTACACTGCCGCCTCTCGTCTCACTTTCTCTCTTCCGCACAAATCCCTCTCCCATCCCCACCAACGCTTGCGGCGCCACCTTCAGGCCCACACCTTTCTCACTCCCGCACGTCTTGCCCTCCTCCACCCCGGAGCGTACTCCCCGGCCTGCCGCATATGTGACAGCCCAAGAACCGATTATGCTCGCATCTTATCCTCCTGCCCAGCACACTCTCCCCCTGCCTCTTGGCACCTAACCAGTCCGCAGGAGAGGGAGGCTTCTTTGTCCCAGCCCGATCTCCAACTTCGGGTGGTGACCTGGGCAGGGGACGGCGCGGCTAGGCACGGCCCGGGCGCCACAACCGGCTGCCTGAAGGCCGCCAGCATTGCTGCTGCATAATTTTCGTTTCTTTTGGGCCTTCAAATAAATAAAAGTTTTTCACCACCACCACCACCTACGCGATCCTCTGTTTGGATGTCTTTCGATCGCACATTTGCCTGGGTGGGGAAAAAATGACTTTAGAGTAGTCCGAGAATGCACTACGGAAGACTCTAGCGTTTTTTGCTGCCACCGAAGTGAAAGCGCGGTTAAGAGAAATGCAAACAGCGGAGAACCTAGGCTCCGCTATCTTCGCGTTTCTTTCCATCGGCCCGGTACGTTGCTTACGAAATAAAATATTCTTTGATTTGCAGCTATTCGCAGGCTTGCAAAAAAGGTCACAAAATATTAAAATGATCCAGTTCAAAATTAAGAGCATAAAAATGAAAACCAAAATTTATCGTCAGAAAAACCGAATATATCGATTCCGCGAAGCGATTAAGACTACTCCGCACTATATTGTCAAGGTGGACCTCTGGCCGTCTTGCAGATAATTGTGTCCAATGCGCTGCTTGTAGCAAAGAACTGCTGAGAACAACCCAGTATCTTCACGAAGCTACTGAGGGCAGTGAATCTCCTCGTGAAAGGCGGACGTGAACGCTTATGTAGATTTCATGCAATCGAGCATACTCAGGTTTGTCGCTGTACCACTACTGGGTTCCTGCACAAATTGCTTTAGACCAAAAATCACTGTTTTATATATCCGCGAGATAGTTGTTTAGGGGGGGGGGGGGGGGGGGGGGGGGAATGGAGAACCTATTTTATGTGTTTGTTTGTTTATGCTCAAAGCCACCGGCATACGGCTTCATCACATTTTTTTTTTCCCCGAGATGTTAACAGCTTATCTGCAATCATGGCGGCCGTTCGCAACTGCTTCTACGTTTTCAGAGATTATAGCAGGTGGATTCCGCTCCTTATCCGGGATGTCTCCCTCAGATCTAAACGTAGCGCGTCCGGAGCAATGGTGATTCTGTCTGTCCAGTACCCTCCGAGCACACTCTCTGCAACCGCGGAGCTTTTTAATTGCTAGAAGAGCAAGTCAGTCCAACAGAAAGCCCGTTTTGATTGCCAAGTTATCCGGTCGGTCTGTTGTTTCGGCGTCGTCACCATCGCGTGACAGTGTATTTTAGAGACGTCAGTCCCAGAAAGTGGAACTAAGTTCATAACACCAATTATATCCGATCTCACCAAAACTAACAAAACCCTAGAATGCAATGCGCAGCTGCAGGCGTTTACGGGTTTTTTCCTAAGAACACACAGTTGCGCTCCGAATTTTAGAATATGAATAAGTGCAAGGAGCTTACCAGAAAGAAATCTTTGATCAAACAGTAAATATGACAGATAAATATGACAGCCAGCGACGTGACAAGCAAATTGAGAGGACGACGAGCTGTGGCGATATGTTTTATTCAAGAGGCCTTGGCTTTATGCCCACAGACAGGCTAAAATTGGCAGTAGAGCTGAAATATGCCAGGATATACATAGCGTGAGGTGAGGGCGAGGTGTCCCCATCTCGGCGACGCAGCTTTTCTAGGCGTTCCTCTCGTTGCTCTGGCGACTCCGCGGCGCGCTTGGGCTTAGCTTGTTCTTTCTTCCTCTCGTTAACCGCTAACTGCCAGGCAAACACTTCGGGATCTGGCGAATTCAACTTTTCCGCTCAGCACCGGCTTTGCTTTCCTTCTCCATGGCTGTAGCCTGGCTGTCGTTCCTCACCATCCTCTCCTCTTTGTCGGCTCCGGCGCACCAGCTGCGTAGCTGTGACGTCACTCGCTCCTCAAGCATGCGCAGAACGGCTCTCCAGAAGCCACGCGAAACTGCTCAACATCGGCCAGTGTAGCTCACTCTACAAAAAATAAAACTAAGGCGACCGACAAGAAACCTGTTTGACCTCCGAAACCGAAATGATGTAATGAGTCGCGCACATTTCTTCCCGTTTCTTTCTTTGCAATATCAAACATGGGAGCAGCTGGCTCAACAGATTGTGCTTTTGTTAGCTGAGGCTTTTCACCGCGGCCATATCATAAGCTTCAGTGGTGTCGTGCCGGCGCCCACATTTCGCTGGCGGGCCTGTCTAAACAAGCGCTGCGCGCCCGCCGGCGCTCAAAGCAGGCCCAGACTTTCTCGGACAAGTCGCGACATGCAGCGTGACTCATCCCGCCACGCGGCGCCGACACGGACCCTTCCTCCTCCCCTCCTCTCCGTCGGTGCGAACTCCTCCGACGCTGGCCGGCTCTCGACCATTGGTCTAATTTGAACGGTGGCCAGTGATTGGAGGATTTGAACGGCTGGCTGCCGTAACCGTTACCAGCGGCTATAAAAACGGAGCCGCGCTGAACCCGAGCAGCAGACGGGCAGCAGAAGAGCCATCACGCCGGAGCTACGCTCGCCGCCGGGGCCGCCCTTCTTCTTTGTGCTCGCCCGTGGTGCTCTTGGCCCTTGTATCATGTAAAAGCCCTTGTACATACTGTACATAAACGTCCTTTTACTCACCGTCGCCTCGACCGTTCCTTGGCTCGGACTCCCAGTCCCAACAGTGGATGGCAGCTGCGGGATCGACCGGCGTCAGCTACCTCGGCGCGGTGAGTGCCTGATGTTTTCCCCTCAATTCGCCAGACTGCTCTAGCACACGTGATTGTAGTCTAGAATAGGGCTGTGTGTTGCACTGGAGAGAGCTTTGCTGTTTCGAGCCAAGTCGGAGCGCTTTGAAACGAAAGCTGGTGCAGAGGGAGTAAACGAGGCGTTGTTGGAAAGAATTACTTGCGCGTGTCATACTAGTAGCGCTATAGTAGTGAACGGCAAGGGAATTCTAAGAAAAGGGCAAACTACAAGAGGCTATTGTGAGCGATGGAGAACTTCAAAGTGAAGGAACTCATCGAAATTTGTGAAGAGTTGGGCATTGATTTGGGCCCCGCAAAACGAAAGCATGCGATTCTTGAGATCATGCGAAGGGAGAATGTAACGGCTGAGGAAGCCAATGAGGCCTGGGAAGACATCACAGAACGTCGTGAGCGCGAGGAGGCCGAAAGACGCCGTGAGCGCGAGGAGGCCGAAAAACGCCGTGAGCGCGAGGAGGCCGAAAAACGCCGTGAGCGCGAGGAGGCAGAAAAACAGAAGCAGCTTGAGCTCGAAGAGGCAGAAAAACAGAAGCAGCTTGAGCTCGAAGAGGCAGAAAAACAGAGGCAGCTTCAGAATAAACGACGTGCTCGCGCTAACAAACTGATGGACCTGGAGTTTGAAGCACTCGAGATCTTTTATGAGAGAGATAGAACATTGTTCGCTCTGCGTAAGACCAACGGTCATCAGCTGAGAGACAGGCCGCAGCCCTTCGTGATCGCCGAAGATATGGCGAAATATCTTGCGGAGTTCGAGCGCGTCTGCGAGAGAAAGCGCGTTGAGCGGAATGGTTGGGCACAGAAGTTGGTAGCCCTGCTTTCCAGCGAAGCGTATGACGTTGTCAAGCGCCTGTTGGACGACGGCTTGGCGGACTACGATGAGCTGAAAAGCTTCTTACTGACGAGATATAACGTGTCACCGCTGGACCTTCGCCAAAGGTACCTGCGAGAGAATAGCACCCCATCGTTTAACGATTTTTCCTACCAGTTTAAAGCCGACATTTTAGAATGGCTCGAAAATGCGGAAGGTTCGGAAGATCGGGACACAGAGGTAGAGTGCGTCGCTGTGGAGCAGCACTGCCAATGCGGCACAGAGGAACGTAGTCCGTACGTGGCAGATGTAACTGCTGCTGTCACAGTGGGAACTGCCCCGCATTCGCCAACTGAGAAAGCCTCTATACGATCGGAAAAGGTAGTCACAGCATCGGACGATGCAGTTACAGAGGTCTCGCCCATTGAGATTGTCGCGGAGCTACCGGAAAGCGGACCTCCTAGCGTGTCAAAAGCAGGAGAAGTTGCCGAACAGGGCAGAGAGGACGTCCGTGTGGACATTAATGAAAACGCCTGCGCCGACGCAAGCGAAGTAAACGAGGACGGCACACCGTGTTGTGCATCGCGTTCGGCAGAAATGCAGAAACCCGAAACTTACGATCAACGGAAGCAGGCGCATGGAGAGTTTGCGGACGCTGAGTTGTGCGTTAGTGTCTCTGGCGAGGAATGCAAAACGAGTCCCGTGCTTTCGCACTGCTCTGAGCTTTGCGACATTCCAGAAAGCAGCTGCAGTAGCGGGAACACCGCGACTGAGTGCACAGCCGACCCTCAACCGAAATTGGCTGAAACGCGTCAGGAGCATGACGAGAGCTGCGTGTCAGCAGTAATGTCAGTAGAAAACACTGGTTCGTCTGCGCCTGAAGAAACTAAGGTGCTGGACGACAGTGGAGAACAGAACGTTCCAGACGACATAGGGGCGGTAGACGTCAGCCCGTCCGAGAAAGATGAGGACGAATGCGCACTCAGAGACGCTGACAAGGAAGAACGCAGTTTGGAGGAGGCTAGTAAAGGCGCCAAAGACAGGCCTGATCTAGGTAGCACATATGAATCGGCTGACAATCAGAGTGATATTGTCAGAGAACAGGAACCTAGGCGACAGAAGCAGCACGTGCTTCCTCAGGAGAAAATGATAGGAAAGCACGAGAAAGAAAGCTGCAACCGGAAGGAAAGCCAGTTCCGAAAAGTGAGCTATCACCACAAGGTGACCGACAAACAGTGCTGCCGCCGAAAGGACAGTAAAGGCAAGCTCGAGAGAGAGAGCTGTCACCGAAAGACGATGAAAGGCAGGCAAAAGAAAGAGTGGTGCCGCCGAAAGATGAAAGGAAGGCATAAGAAAGACGATCGCCGCCGAAAAGAGAGAAAGGGCAAACGCGCGAAAACGGGTTTCCACCATCGGAAGCGCCAGCGTCGCCGGCAAAATGACTTCAGTAAAGTCAGTCACGTTGTCAGCCCTGAAACTAGCGTCAGAACCAGAGCTAAAGAAGTGTGCGAGGCATTACTATCGCGCAAAGCGAAGCGCATAAGTGTGTCGGGGCACATAGGTCTGGGCAGTAGAATAAACTGCAAAAATAAATCGTGCAAACATTCGCGCGGAAAAGTGCACCAAGGCACCAAACCGAGATTCAAGAGAGCGCTGCCCGGGAGGCGAAAAATTAAGGAGCGGGACAAGTGTGAATCTTGCCGCCAGCACAGAGAGAGCGAGACGCGCAAAGGCACGTGCTCTCATGCGGGCTCTCGCTTTCCGCTGCATTCACGGGAGAAACCGCGCTCCCATAGAAAGCGGCACGCGCGCGGAAGGAAAGCGCGTGTACGGCTCAAAGAGCGAAAGATTGTACGAGGCCGCAGTGACAGGGGCAAGAAAATTGCCAAGAAGAAATCGTCTAAGCGCTCAGGCAAGCACAGTTATCGCGATAGAAAGCCGCGATTCGAAATGACGCCACTTAGTAGGCGTAAAATCAAAAGGCCGTGTAGAGGCGAACTACACACCGAGCGGAAAGGCAAACGGATGCGCGAGAAAGTCGACTCGTGCAAGGTCTGACTTGCCCCCACGAACAGAGAGAAAGAAAGAACGGTCCCATCGGAAGCGTTGCGCACTCGCTATGGGACGTCGCGACTGGCCCGCGAAGCGCAAAGAAAGGGACAAGTTGCCAGTCTATGAAAGCGAATCGCTCTCGTACTGTAGCTCCCGTAGAAACTGGAAAGACAAGTACAGAGAGAAAGAAAAGCGCGTATACCGCGAAAGAGGCAGAGACATTAGCTACCGCGGTAGTAGAGAGAGAAAGAAAAGCGCGTCTACCGCGAAAGAGGCAGAGACGTTAGCTACCACGGTAGTAGAGAGAGAGAGAGAAAAGCGCAGCACAGCGAGCGAAAGAGGCAGAGTCACTAGTTTCCGCTGTAGCGGGATTCGTTTACCGTCCGTTAGAAGCGAGGAAAACGCGAACGTAGACGCACTAAGCCGTGTGTTCTAAGCAAGGCTGGCTTCGCCTCCTCGTGACCTACATTTTGTCTCTTCGCGAACAGCTGTTTTAAGTTCGCTCGTAGATCGGTGAAAAATTGATATCCTCATTTGTGGCCTCAGCTGAGTGTCTTCTGGCCGAGTGATCTCAAGAAAGC